>NC_041387.1:219698845-219820667 GCF_002162155.2 Triticum dicoccoides | reverse complement strand
GATTTTCTTCTTTGTCGATCTCGATTGTGGTTTTTCATCTAAGTATGTGGTGATGAATAATGCAAAATTTTATTAGCTCCGATGCCATGCTATACATATTGGTTTAAATAACTTGTGTTTCTTATACTAAAAAGTAATTCAAAATTTGTTTCTGTTTCAATTAGAGCCATGATGAAGACAAGGATTGTGTGGTTGTACATGTCACTCGCTATGAGGCGGATGACCTGAATATACACACTAGGAAAATAGAGTTCTTAGGCTGTTGGATCCTGGAAGCCATTTGCGGTTATACCAATGAAGAGTTGTATTCCAGCCTCACTGTTGTCAGGCGTGTTGTCCAGGGTGTACTGAAGCATAAGAAGTTCAAAGCTACTCCTTCGTTTGTGAGGCATACTGGTCTTGTCAAGCTTACGCAGGAAGATGATGTGGCATGCCTCCACAAACAAGTTTATCAGTGGCAAGGCCACAAGGTTGTCTTCATGAAGGTTCACAGGATTGAGCTGCTGTGGGACATCCTCGATGATGTTCATGGCAAGGTCCGTCTTCTGTATAGCCCAAATTAGATCGAGGCATGAAATAGTTGCACCAACTAGTGTTTAATAGTATTTTGTATTGTGTCTAATTATCTGAACCTTGCCGGTTATCGAGCCCTCTGGGGCTAGTATTTTTTTGAATCTGTCTATGGGTACTGCTGCTACTTTTGGGTGCCCGTGAATCATGTGAGAACCATCGTAATTGTTGCCGAAACAGATGCGTCCTCACTAGTTTTTCCATGAATATGGCATGGTAAGCCATAATTTTTAACGGTTTATCATACGAGCAGTGTGTGTTTTTATGAAATAGAGCACTCGTTCGAGAACTGTGCGCTGATGTATACATAAGTACTTGTAAACACTGTTGGTGCTACCCCACTTGTAAGCCGTTGTGCAAAACACGACACATTGGCTCAACTCACTTCAACACTAGGCTATCGACCAGCTAACAATCAACAATCTGCTGTCTGACATATAAGCAACTATGTATCTTGTTATAGTGGTTCATGCAGTTAACTGAGGCCACAATGTAAATTCCTAACATTCACACGCTAGTCCAGCGCTCATGTGGAACACTCACATTAAACTCGTTTTCATAAAAAAACTTGAAAAGCATAAGTTAAGAAATTTTATACATCTCAATGATTCATAGAACATAACAAACATATACTAGTTCACAGCAAAAGACAAACTTGCGAGAAGTTTTACAAATCAGGAAAAAACAAGCAAGGATTCTCTGAGCAAAGGGCCTCCCGGCAGGCTTAAATTTCCTGGAGTTCACTCTAGTTTTGTCTTGTGGCCACCATCCAGGCTTAGGTTCTCTCATTCTAGAATTACAAATTCTAATTATGGTCTCAGTTGGAATGCTGAACTGAACCATGCAGTGTACTGACCAGGTGAAATTCTTGTGCATTCCACAAAATTTAAGCTCCGCTATTTGTAGAAATAAGCAGACCACAATGCCTCTTGTCCGCGCACCTATCCAAAAAATAAGCAGTCCTCGGTCCATGGATGAACTGGTAGAAAGTGCATTCCAGACTAGGATGCAGTTGTTTTCTCTTGTCCCTACACTACAATCTGGAAGTAAAACGTACGAATCAACTTCATTTAGGTTGCGTTGGTCATTCTACCTAGTAACTACCAATGTAGGAATACCTGGAAGATGGGTGGTTAGACCACGACAACGAGGGATAGCCGTCTCATTTTGCGTAGTTCTACTAAAACTGAGGTGTGTGCTTTTGATTGCGCGGATAGAAACGATACGGAGACAGACATCCCAAAACGATATGTAGACAGACATCCCTGTTTGCGCAAATACGAAATATGGTTATTTAAACAGTGATAGATATTTGCAGTGGCGTATGATTAACAGTAGCATATATTGTGTTATAATTGGCACTAGATTGAGAGTGTGAAGTGTCCTTAAGTAAGTAGCATCACATCACATCAACACTGCCACTAGATTAACATGCAGAACAATAGCATTAGTTTTATTGTCATGAGAGTAGCACATGGTCAGCAAATGTGCAATCAAATTTGTGCAGTTCCACTGGGATGAAGCAATGTTAGCGGTGTGAGATTTAAGTGTAACTTCAAAAACACAATTCATGGGAAATAAAGCAAGATGGAAGCACTTCATAAAATGGTGGTGGCATTGCTTCAATTTATCGACGGCACTAGACCATTACTTATAGTGACATTAGGTGGCATTGCTTAATGCTTCATGTGATTTTACATTAACGGTAGAGATATGGGCGTAGGGACAGCAGGGGCATAAAGTGGTGAGGCAGATGTGGCTGCCGAGAGCGGCAAACACTCAGGCAGCATGTCTGCATTTATCCCATTTTTTATCTCCTCGGTGACATTTTCCTATGTGAGCACAGGAAATCTAGACCTGCTCATTCTCATTTGCATTGTCCCCCAACACCCGTCACTTTCTTTCCTTTTTCAACCAAGAGATAGGTCCACTTCCCCCCGCCCTTCGCCATCCACCATGCTTTCTTCGTCTTTACAACCAAGAGACCGGTTGGGTAGCCAGTATCTACTACTTTCCGCCATTTCCTCTTAGAACCAAGTCCTAGATTCATGCTACAGCTTTCCCACTTTCTTCCCTGTTTGAACCAACTCTTAGATTCGACTGTATGAACTAGCTTTACCTCTAATCATAGAAAAAGTCTAGGTGGCTTTGGAAGGAAGTAGAAAAAGATCCACACGAAGGGAGCTGGGGCAGTAGAGCAAGGCAGGTTTCGAAGGAATATATACCTGAGGTTCATCGGCATGTGGCAAAGACGGCGTCAGGAGGCCGCATCTTGGCCATAATACTGCAGGGGGAAAGAAGGGGTCGGAGGAACTCCCGAGCCGGTGCTCTCTCAGAGAGAACGGTGCGGCCGCCTATCGGGACGCGCGGGCAGCCGTTGGTCTCCTCCCTCACCGCTGACGACAGCGTGAACGATGCACCTACACCCCTGCCCCAGTCAAGGTTGTCTGGCCGGATTTGTGACCAGCCGTGAGCTGAGAGAGAGAGTGTGGCCACCTTTGTATTTCTTATATATGGAGAGCATTTGAGAGTGAGAGAGAGGAACACTAGTAAAGCAAGCACTAAGGCTCCTTCTTATATGTATAGTGGAGTGATTTTGTTGTACCATCTTTAAAAAAATGCGCTCCTACGTGTACCCGCGAGTGGGTGTGAGAGATCCAGTGCGTGCGTGCAGCACTTCTCTTTGTGAGAGTACAATATACTATGCCCAAAGTACGTTTGCCGCAAGAGTAATAGTATAAGTGTGTGACGTGTGAGTTAAAATAAAATTTGCTCGACGTGTTTTGTTTTTTAGAAGTTCTGAGGGTAGGGTGTGAAGAGCACATATGTGCGTGACGTCTACCTGCAGATAGACAGTGGGTGCAAGTCTGCGAGAGGACTCGGGAGAGTCGTGACTCATGAGGGTGCGTGTGCGTGAGAGAGAGGGGGGCACATATCAATGCAATGCATGTGTCCGTAAATCATTATCCGACAAACGTCCGCCACAAGCCTTTTCCTGACGAACGCCGTAAGAACCGTTAGATGCGCATCCGACAGTGTTAGTTTTGCCATGTCATTTAACAGAATAGCCACTCCTCCTACACACAAATCTTCCACGTGAGTGTTAGCAACTGCCATATCCTCCCTCCATTCCAAAATGCAGTGCATATAGCTTTATTGAAAATTCAAACCTCGCAAACTTTTACCGAGGTTTCATGTACAAAATTGCACATGTAGAATACCCTGTATATATCATTTCATTCATCTTCGAGAGGTAACTATAAAGACGGGGGTGGAGTCTACAAAGAAAGGCCATCATATCACCTGTAGCAATTTAACCATCCTATTTGGTGTCGAGGAATATCATAGGAACTCTATATGATATGATTTTTATAGGATTTTTTCCTTTAGAGCCAATTGGTTCATAGGAATAGATTCATATACTCCACATTTCAAAGGAAATAAACATGATATCATTTCTATAGCTTTAGAGCCACTTGGTTCATATGAATGGATTCCTATACTCTCTTAATTTCAAAGGAAAATAAACATTAGCGCATATTCAATAGAAAAGTTCCTATGATATGAACCAAATTACATCTCTTTTCTAATCGCTCCTCATAGGAATTGAGATACATGTCATCTCTAGATTCAATAGAAAAGTTCCTATGATGTGAACCAAATGACATCTCTTTTCCAATCCCTACTCATAGGAATTGAGATACTCCATGTCATCTCTTTCCCTACAACTTCTATGTACACATCTTCTATTCCAAAATATCTAGTACAACCCACTAGTAGCTTTTTTCCAAGACATACAACTATGGCACAAGAACTATATAGTGTGCCAATAACATTGAAAGATGGTTGCTGGATGAAGCTAATCCGATAGTGCAGAGATGGAAAATCCGAGCACTACTGGAAGCTGGATATCATCAACATTCCACCAGATCTTCCACATGTACAATTTAGAAGACTCCATGGTTGAACTTAAGCATAATCCACAAACCTGAAAACACAAGCACTTCTCCTTTGTTCTAGAATCTTCTGTATCATAATTGTTTTTTTTCTAAATGAATTGCCATTATTTGTTTGTTACTTTATGCTTTACAATGCACAACCCCATGAATCTTAACATTTTTATAAAACTAATTAATTTTGAATGAGATGAATTATAAGAACTAAACGAACATCTACATCATGCATATATGACTCAAACTCTACATCCTATAGTGTGTATTTATTCATAATTTGGTTTCGAAATCTCATGCGTTCAATGCATGTGTACGTTACTAGTTTTGAGTAGAGTAGCAAATTTCACGCGGCCCCGGGTATATCAAAATGCAGGGCCCATGCATCATTGCCTTTCGGTCGAACCTACGTCCACAATTTTTTGTACATACTATATCTCCACTAGTCCCCGAACCCAAAATGCCGCCTCATTCCCGTAAAACCAAGCGGCCCACACATATTTAAGGCGACTCGAACTCAGTCCCTCTCCCATTTACTAAGACGTGTCCCCGCATGCCGTAGTACTCCAACAAACCCTACCGCCGCACTCATCATCGGTTTTCTTCAAGAGGACGAGGGAGAAGCCGATTTGTAGTGGATGCGCTTTCAAAAAAAAGGATCTGTTGTGGAGACCCCCTACCCTAGGGTGCCCTAGGTAGCCGCCGCACGCATCATTATTTTCACTATTTTTATGCTCTTGCTCCCTAGAGTGAAATGATGGTTGCTTAGTCCATCCTGCTTAATGCGGGAAAGGTGGGGCTTTGTGATTTAACCCCTGATCGCTAATTTTCTACTACTGCGGTGCTACGGCCGGGGTGCCTCCAATTCCAATCGCTGCTCCAAACTGTAATTTGGTGCATCGCACATGGAACAAGACGGTGGATGAGCCACATGTCGGTCAAAGGGGCCTGTTAAGTGTGTCACCTTTTCTTGTGCGGACTGACCCTGCTTGAGTTGCTACACCAACACGACAGGAGCAGCCTACCACTTGGTTTTGCTCCTTGGTGAATCCCGACTATATTGATCTAAAAAGATACGTGCTGAACTACCCTCTTGGTCTCATTTTTTTAGGAGTCTCGGTTTATAGGGCGTGCACGTGGTTCTAGGTCATCCATTTGACTAACTAAATATGAGTTACTATGTCACAAAAAGTATATCATTGGATTCTTAAGCGGATGTAGTTGTATTTAAAAGTCGAGGGCGGGGCTTTTCCTGCGCGGTAGGTGGGGCAGCTCCGCCTAGTCGGTTCGACAGAGACGCAAGGAGATGAGGGAGTGGGCTGCTGCAAACATAGGGTTGTGTGATTTGACAGCGAGATACTGCTGGACAGGTGGGGCCCCGTGATTTGACTTGCCATTATCATTCTAACTGCGGCGCTACGACCGGCGTGAGTCTCCCGATTCCTGACCACCTCCATACAGGTGCCTCTCCCAATGCTCCACCATGTAGAGGTTGGCTCTTGCATGAGAGCCCACTTCTCCACTTTTTACTTTCCTCTTTCCTCCACATATGCAAAAATGCCATGTAAAGAGGGCATATAGCCCACTATTGTAGTACTTACTTGCTCCTACAGGTGCTAAGCTTGCCACATAGGCATAAAGTCTGATGTGGCAAGTTAATTAAAAAGAGAGAGACTAGTTTGGTGACCCAAGGAAGTAACGGTGCTAGCCGCGTGTACCTAGGTGAAAAGACAATTTTGAGTCTATAGCTAATTAAATGAAGCAAACTTAGCAACAAAAAACTAATAAGCACCTATGCATTTGGGGACTTGATTCCTAAGCCATTTAATGCCCTTATCACCTCATCTAAGCACCATTTCATTGGAAGAGGTCACTCCTTGGCAAATGCAATAAATACTACGAAGAAACAGATAGAGAGAAGTAAAAAAATACACTTATAGCCAACCTTATAGCTAATCTTGTTGTAGTATGAGTGACTAAGTGATGACTATGTATGACATTCCAACATCAGATAGCCTATCGCACCGTGTTAAATCTCCAAGGGCGTGACCGCGCGAGCGACGCGACGGTCGTGGTAGGCGCGACCATGATACGGGCTGCTGGCAGCCCTTGGATCTGAGATCGAACGGTCGGATGTTAAGTTGCTGAAAACTTGCAGAATAACCTTCACGGGCCGTGCGAGAGGGAGGGAGGAAGAGGACGAGAAGCTTCGTGGAAGTGGGGAGGGATCTGCTGCGGGGGAAGCGAGAGAAAAAAGTGTTTTTTAGTGGTCTCAAGAAGAACTAACCCAAATAAGCACCTCTTCGATGGGTTAGTTTTTTTTGATGGGTTAGATGCATCTAACCCAAACTAACCCTCCTGTCTGGATCTTTTTGGGTTAGTTGAGTCAAAACTAACCCAAACTAACTCTAACCCATGGATCCAAACAGAGCCATAGTAGTCAAAGAGAGAGAGAGAGAGAAACAGAGAGAGCATGTGCTGAGACACCCCGACACCCCGAGAGAGATTGTGAGCATGTGAGAAAGAGAAATGCCAATGCATATAAAGTGTGTGCAATTATGCGTTAGATAGAGAGAGATATAACGCGTTTGTGAGAATGGGCTGAGGCATAGCGCATCTACGTGTAAAAGGAGGTTCTACGCATTAAAATAAAATATAAATGGCATTATTATTTTTGGATGAGATCATGAACTTTGCAAATTGCGTATGGACGAAAATCGGTCTATCAGACACCCATACTCTATTGAATTCTAGCATGTGCATGCGTTTATTTCATATTATCGATCCATAGAGTGAGAGCGGTTTGAAATACAGGCAATGGATGCTTTTGCAATTCATATATAAACATTAATTAGTGCACTCCATGTTGTTAGTGTGAAGCACTTTATACATTTGTCACTTGCATGGATACATTCCAAATTGCTAGCTACGAAATAGAATACATGTCGAATTCAACATAAAGGGGGTTTCGAAGATTCGAATTCATAGGAAGTGCATTCATCTATTTGAACCCGAGATAATGGCATTTGTAAATCAGATATAAAAGGGGACATCTATCTTTTTTGTGCGTTTGAAACATGCTATATATATTCATATGGATGTCTAACTTTTTTCTGCAACCCAGGAGATTATATCTGGAACCAGGCATGAACTGAGGTAAGTTGCATATTTTTTAATATATACTCCTGTACAATGTATATTCATATGTACCCCCTCCATTCCAAAATAATAGTACCTTTAGGATTTTCAAGAGTAAAGATTTGTGAAGTTTGACAAATCCTGAAAGTTCAATTCAAGAGAACCAAAAACGTTAATGCTTCTGCTCCCAAATATTGAACGAAGCACCAAAAAGGCCTCTGGTCACCCGAAACCGCGCGGGACTAATGTTTGGTGGTAGGAAATTACTGTCCTGACTCTGGCCCGTATAGCCTATCGGCCCAATGTCCAAAGGTCTAAACCGGGGTAGGTTTGTAACTTCACCAAGACGTCAGTCTCAACCGCCTCCGAGAAGCATTCATACGCCGTGGGCGCCTATACACCCATGCGCTCGGCCGAAATCTATCCCGCCCACATTTGGGACACCTGAGATTACTGTCCTACCCCCAACACGCAATATGTCCGAAATTTTAGATGGGGCAAAGTTTGTAACTTTCCGCAAATTTCAAACAAGGGCATCTCAAACCGAAACATTGTTCCCCCTTAGTTCCCCGCCTCCCTACATTTCCCCATTCATACTCTGTGGGTGCCAAAACGCCCTGTCCACCAGCCGCGAAACCCCAGCCTCCTCCGTCCTCCACCCCATAGCGGCCAATCCACCGCCGCCCTCCTCCATCACGCCGGAGCCGGTACCCCGACGTCGTCGTCCAATGCAACCGCAACCGCAACGCCCTCAAGGACTTAGCAGCTGAAGCCGAGGCAGAGCGGCCTCCACGACACCGACGCTGACGTGCGCCTACCAGAGCCACTCCGGCCATGCCGTCCCGTGCCTCACTGCTGCCGCTCCACTATTGCAATCGTCCACCGCACTGGAGCTGTTCCCGCTAAGCCGTCGTTCGCCGCCTCGGAATCTGGTTCCCCACCGCCGACAGACGGCCACCGCACCACACTCAACAACTTGGCCATGTGTTCGTCCAAGGCTCCACCGTCCTCCACAACTTCTCATTTCCAGCGAACCACAAGAAGATCATTGGAAAAACAGAAGGAGGACACAACACTGCCAGCAGAAGGAGGTACTCCTCTTCCCTTATTCATGCAAATCTTACGTCACTGCTCAGACCGTATTCATCCCACGAAAGAAACTAGTTGAGCGCTTCTTACTGCATCTTCTTCGTGATAATAAATGCACAAGGTTTCCTCCCTTTACTATTTCACCTTTGCTAGAGGTCAATAGCCCACTTGGATTTCAATTCAGGGTCAGTCGAACCCCAATTAAAAGAAGCAGCACCCGCTTAGGCGCACGGAGCACCTAGTCCGCTTGTTCGCCGGGGAAGCGGTGCATTGGTGTCTATCATAGGGGTGTGGGGCGCAGGAGCTGCTTGTGCCCGATCTGGAGGTCGGCGGGGCTTGAATGGATCGCCGGGGGGCAGTGCCAAGCACGGCGGTGCGGTGAGGTCGAGGGGAGGGCGCAGGCAAGGGACTGGGCCGGTGGTCGCTGACGTTTCGAGGAAGATCGTCAACACTGACTGGCTGGAGGTAGATGAAGGCGATCTGCCAGTTCTTTGTACATTGAACGGTGCAGAAAAAATTAACTGACCTATTTGTTTTTAGTCGACTGTTATTTTCATAGAATCCTGTTGTAGTTTAGTGTGCCATGCATGTTGTAGAGCTATCATATGTCTCCCATCATTTATTTCTCATCGACCTGCTATCTTCTACCTTTACACTGTAGTAATTGTGCACACACTTCACCCATACTCACACTATTGTTTTTTATGCATGGGTATTTCAGACTCTGACGCAGTGTTGATGAATGCAGAAAAGAAAAAACAGAAGTCGCTCCAGTGTAATTCGAAGATAAGCACTAAGTGTTTCAGTGCTCTAAAGGGTGCAGTGTCAGCAGTTGGAGACAGTAAACGTAGCTCTGCAATTAATGATCTCAATTGCCACACACAACCATCCCAGTTGCTTGCTTTAACTTCGCGTTGTCAAATGTGGTTGCATGTTGCATATGGTGTCTAGCTTGTATTGCTTCCAATTTGGTTAAATTGCATCTGCTTACTTTACACATTATACCTTTGATAATGACATGCCTTCTGTTTTTTATACATACTACATATGTCTATTAACCATGTTCGTACATCAAACTAATGCTCTTTTGTATCCCTCGTCAATCACTTATGACGAGACAGTCACCCCAGTGGGTTACCATGAGACGCCCTACTCGTTTAAATAGTGCATTGTCATCCTCCCCACATGATCCTCAAGAAACAGCAAGGCTAAATGAAGATAGTCAACATAGATCTCTAGTTGATGACCGCAATTCCCCCACACCACCATCGCAGGTGCCTGCTCTTACTTGGTAGTGTGATAGGTGGTTGCATGTTGCATATGGTGTCTACCTTGTAATGCTTCTAATTAGGGTAAATTGCAACTGCTTAGTTAACAAATTATACCTGTGAATATGACATGCCTTCCTTTTTTTGGTATATACTACGTCTTTCTATTAACCATGTTCTTACATCAAACTACTTTTCTTGTGTATCCCTCATCAATCACTTCGGACGATACACCTTCAAGTCGACAGTGTAATATTGGTTGCATCTTGCATATCATTTCAAACATGTATTGCCTCTAATTTGTTGAAGTGCCACTTATAATGAGACACATCTAACTTGGTAGAGTGATTTTGGTTGGATCTTTCATATGGTGTCTAGATTGCATTGCTTTCAATTTGTTGAAATGCCTTCTGCTTAGCGTTTTTCATACATATTCCATCCTCCTACAATGTGGTTGCCATACATAAAAGTTGTGTTCGTCAGTATCATGCATCAATGAATTTGGAAGTGCGAATTTCATTCCTTTTTCTTGTGTGTCTACTTGACAAGGCATAATCTGAAAGGACGAAGGCACGGAAGGATGGTGGTCCTCTGGAGCAACCGAAACAGATGATCTCTACAGATTCTCCTGCTACTCGTACTGCAGTGCTAGTTCCAAATCTCATCTCCCCTACTCCACAACCCAAGGTGCTTGCTCTAACATGGCAGTGTGATATCTGGTTGCATGTTGCATATGGTGCCTAGCTTGTATTGCTCCTAATTTGTTAAATTGCATCTCCTTAGCTTACACATTATACATATGAATATGAGACGCCTCACTATTTTTGGTACATACTACATCTGCCTATCACACCATGTTCTTACATCAAACTACTGTTCTTGTGTATCCTGCATCTATCGCTTATGATGAGACAGTCATGCCCGTGGGTTAATATGAGACGCACTACTCTTACAAAGAATACAGTTTCATCCTCTCCACATGATTCTCAAGAAACAACAAGCCTAAATGAAAATATTGAATGTAGCTCTGTACTTGAAGACCGCACTTCCCCTACACCACCATCACAGGTGCTTGCTATAACTTCGCAGTATGATATGTGGTTGCATGTTGCATACCATGTCTAGATTGTAATGCTTCTCATTAGGGTAAATTGCATCTGCTTAGTTTACACACTATACCTGTGAATATGACATGCCTTCCTATTTTTGGTACACACTACATCTATGTGTTAACCTTGTTCTTACATGAAACTACCTCTCTTCTGTATCCTGCATCGATCACTTACGATGAGTCACCTTTATTCGTTGCATATTGCATATTATTTCTAGCCTGTTGCCATGTATTGCTTCTAATTTGGTCAAATACATTTGTTAGGGCACCCTTTTAATTTTGCAGAGTGATATTGGTTTCATCTTTCAAATGGTTTCTAGCTTGCATTGATTCTAACCCTTGTGCTTAGTTTACACTATATACATCATACATGTCAATATGTCACGTCGTCTTGTTTTTCATACATATTCCATCCTCCTATCATGCGGCTGCCTTACATGAAAGTAGTGTTCGTCGGTATCATGCATCAATGAGTTCTGTAGAGCAAATTTTATTCCTTTTTCTTGTGGGTTTGACTTGACAAGGCAAAATCAAGAAAGAGGAACGAAATGAGTAAGGAAGGCGATGATGGTGGTCCTCTGCAGCACCGTAAACGGAGAATCTTTACCGATTCTCCTTGTACTGATAGTGCATTACAAGGTCCAAGTCTCTGCTCCCCTACTCCACCATCCAAGGTGCTTGCTCTAACTTGGCAGTGTGATATTTGGTTGCATGTTGCATATGGTGTCTAGCTTGTATTGCTCCTAATTAGTGTAAACTGCATCTTCTTAGCTTACACATGATACATATGAATATGATGCCCTTTCCTATTTTTGGTACATACTATATCTGTCTATTACACCATGTTCTTACATGAAACTACTCTTCTTGTGTATCCTGCATCAATCACTTATGATGGGACACCTTTAAGTTGGCAGTGTGATATTGGTTTGCGTCTTGAATATGATTTCTAGCATGTATTGCTTCTAGTTTGATGAACGCCACCTATGACAAGATAGTTTTAACTTGGCAGAGTGATATTGATTGCACCTTCCATATGGTGTCTAGTTTGTAGTGTTTCTAATTTGTTGAAGTGCCTTCTGCTTAGTTACCACATCATAGGTGTGAATATGTCAAGCCTCCATTTTTTTGTACATATTCCATCCGTGTATGATGACTTTGCCTTTCATCATAGTAGTGTTCATCAATATCATGCATGAATGAGTTCTGAAGAGCGAATTCTATTCCTTTTTCTTGTCGGTATGACCTCACAATGCAAAATCAATAAAGCTGAAGGAAATTCGCAAGGCATTGGGTGATGGTGGTCCTTCCGAGCAACTAAAACGGAGGTTCTTTATAGATTCTACTCCACCATCCTCCCAACAAAATTCGCAAGACAACGCAAGGCTAGACAATCAATGTAGTTGTGTAGATGATAAGCACATCTCCCCTACTCCCATCACAGGTGCTTGCTCTAACTTGGAACTATTATATGTGGTTGCATGTTGCGTATGATGTCTAGCTTGTATTACTTCTAACTTTGTTGAATTGCATATGCTTACTTTACACATAATGCCTGTGAATATGACATGTGTTCCTGTTTCTACATCAAACTACTGTTCTTGCATATCCCGCATCAGTCACTTACGATAAGGCACCTTTAAGTCGCCAGTATGATATTGGTTGTGTCTTGCATATGATTTCTAGCATGTACTGCTTCTAATTTGTTGAAACGCCATATAGTTTGAACTTGGCAGAGTGATATTTGTTGCATCGTTCATATGGTGTCTAGCTTGTGGTGCTTCTACTTTGTTGAAATGCCTTCTGCTTAGTTACCACATCATAGGTGTGAATATGTCACGCCATCCTGTTTTTCATACATATTCTATCCTCGCATCATGTGTTTGCCTTTCATCCGAGTAGTGTTCATCAGTATCATGCATGAATGAGTTCTGAAGAGCGATTGTTATTCCTTTTTCTTATCGGTTTGACTTCACAATGCAAAATCATCACAACTGAAGGAAATTAGTCCGGCAGTGGATGATGGTGGTCCTTTGGAGCAACTCAAACAGGGGGTCTCTACAGATTCTACTCCGCCATCCTCCCAACAAGATTCGCAAGACAACACAAGGCTAGACAGTCAATGTAGCTGTGTAGATGATGAGCACATCTCCCCTACTCCACCATCATAGATGCTTGCTCTAACTTGGCACTATTATATGTGGTTGCATGTTGCGTATGATGTCTAGCTTGTACTGCTTCTAACTTTGTTGAATTGCATCTGCTTACTTTACACATAATGCCTGTGAATATGACACGTGTTCCTATTTCTAGAACATATGTGTACATGATGAGCACATCTCCCCTACTCTACCATCACAGGTCCCTGCTCTTACTTGGAACTGTTATATGTTGTTGCGTTTTCTGTATGATGTCTAGTTTGTATTGCTTCTGATTATGTTGAATTGCATCTGCATAGCTTACAATTTATACCTGCAACGATCTCTTACCCATAAGACACATTTAACTTGGAACTGTGATGTAGGTTGCATCTTCCATTGTCTTCTAGCTTGTACTGCTTCTACTTTCTTGAAATGGCACTTACGACGAGACACTTTTTACTTGATAGAGTGATATTGGTTGCATGTTCATATGGTGCCTAGATTTCATTTCTTCTAATTTTGTTGAAGTGCCTTCCGCTTACTATTTTTTCATACATATTCCATCCTCCTATCATACATGTGAATATGAAACGCTGTCTTTTTTGTATATATTCCATCCTCATATCCTGCGCTTGCCTTACATCAAAGTAGTTTCCATCTGTATCATGCATCAACCAGTTATGCAGAGCTAATTTTATTCATCTTCTTGTGGTTTTGACTTCATAAGGCAATATCAGAAAATAGGAAGGAAAAGAGTAAGTTAGGGGATGGCGGTGGTCCTCCACACCGACGCAAATAGAGACTCTCTAGATTTGCCACTGATACTGCTAATGAAGTTGAAGTCCCATGTCTACATGATGAGTTCATCTCCCGTACTCCACCATCGCATGTGCTTGCTTTAAGTTGACAGTGTGATAATTGGTTTCATGTTGCATATGTTGTCTAGCCTGTATTTCTTCTATTTTGATTAAATTGCACCTGCTGAGTTTATACGTTATACATGTGCATATGACATGGCTTTTTGTGTCTAGAATACACTGCGTCTATCTATCATACCATGTTCTTACATCAAAGTACTGCTGTTGTGTATCCCGCATCAGTCACTCATGATTGGACACTTTTAACATGGCAGTTTGATAGTGGTTGCATCTTGCATTGATTTCTACGTTGCACTGCTTCTAATTTTTCGAATTCCACTTATGACAAGACACTTTTAACTTGGTAGAGTAATATTGGTTGCATCTTTCATATGGTGTCTAGCTTGCATTACTTATATTTTTTTTGAAAATCCTTCTGCTTAGTTTACACATCATAGCTGTAAATATGTCATGTCGTCCTGTTTTCTTACATATTCCATCCTCATACGGTTGTCTTACATCAAAGTATTGCTTGTCTGTATCATGCATCAATGCCTTCATAAGATCGATTTTATTCTTTTGTGTTGTGGGTACGGCTTGACATGGCAAAGTCAAAAAAGCGCAAGGAAAATAATATAGTAGGGAGTGGTGTTACTCGTCAGATGAAACGGAAAAGGATATGCCGTCGAGATTCTACTGGTACTTATAGTGCAGTAGAAGGTCCAAGTCCACCGGCTAAATCTACAAACACAGTATCACCTGATCCACCAGCTGCAGCATCCGCTTCAACTATACCAGCATCTCAACGAGTTACTCATTCATTTGCTCCGGAACTGGCTATTTCCCAAGCTGCGTTCACACCTAACACTACTTCCGAAGCACTGCTGACACAACAGGACTTGGCAAGGTCAGATGAACCTCATGAGCATCAACACCAAGACGGTACCTGAACGAGTCAAGTTGTAGTTGCATGCTCCTTTATATGTACTCTCATAGTTTGATGTACACTAACACTTTCCATATTCATTGTTGAACTAGCACGACGCCGCAAGCGGAAACATACATCAGGGATAATGCTTGACAGATTAACAAAATCTAAAGGAGGAAGAATGAAGATCCATTTTGAGGCAAGTTTAAAAAGTCCACGTGATGCTACAGAGTCAGCCAAGTTAGTATCAGAGGCAGCCGTTGCCATTAGGGGTCATGCACGTATCCTCCCAACGTGGATCCAGTACATGTATGAGAAAGACAATACCCAGTTTAACACCTTCGTTGACCATTTATCCGTAAGTAATGTTATTCATAGCAATTAGTAATATTGTCTTGGTCTGTCCCATACTTTCTAGCTTCCTCCTAATAAGACTCACATTCTTTTTTCACAAGATGAGGTTCAAGTTGGATCCGAAAGATGATGCAACTAAAAATGCATGCACTCATGTTTTTCAGTCTGCTCTGCGATAGTATCGGTACCACCTTAGAAAATCTCACTTTGAAGGCAAGGCTAACAATGAAATCGCCCAAACATCTACAGTGGAATATATTACAGATGAAGGCTGGACATCCCTCGTTAAGCACTGGTCTGATCCAAAGTATCAGGTAGGCTATATATATTTGATCAGACCACATATTGAACTTGTATTTATGTATGTGCCTTACAAGTGTATCTTCTCATAGGCTAACTGTTTGAAGAACAAAACCAACCGTTCTAAAGTGAAATTCCAATAGACAACAGGATCTCGTAGCTATATTGCACACTGCAAGGCTCTTGTAAATAGCTGCTACTTCCTTCTTTTTTTGTGCCATATTATCGTATCTATATTGACTTGTTCCAAATATAGAGGAAAGCCCGTGCAGACCAAAAAGAACCTGAACCAAATGTAGTGCAAATCTTCAAGGATTGCGACACCAGCAAGATGAAGGGCATGAGCACACCAGTTCAAGCCGTTGTTGTGAGTCCTTACCCCTCCTGCCTTTGAACTGATTGGTACTGTGATGTGTTCATTTAACTACTTGGTTTGCAGCCAATATCAGTTACTCTGTTCACTTTTATACACAGTTGTCTTAATGAATTATTTCACATGTCATGGTTTAAAAGAGATGAAGTATATTCTTTTGGTCTTGATCTGTAATCTAGTTGTTATGTTCACGTGCGCAGACAATGATAAAATAGACTATTTATTTTATATCTGTTTGCCCATGATATGAATGATGTCATACTATGTTCATCCTACTTTAGACCATGTCTCTTTATCCTTAGATGTCAACGAATGTGAGGAAATAGACAATACAGTAGGCATGCTACATTGACATATGTTCCTAAAGTGATTTTATTATGTAGTTGGCACTACAATACATGCTAATGTGTTACAACAGTTCAAAAAAATAAGTTATGTATAAAAGTGTAACCTACTTTGTTTGTTTTGTCTCATTAGTAACTTATCTGGTACACTAATCTACAACTTCAAACTTTCAGGAAGCTATGGAACAAATGATTGAACAGCCACAACCACCTGAAGGTGACGAGGCTACCATAGGCACAATGTCACCTCTTGCTGCAGTGCGTCAGTATCTCTCCACTAACAGTGTAAAAAGCACCTTCCTGCGTAATTCTGGGTTGGTCATGAAGGTAACCTCGTCCAAATTGTCTACTGAACAAAATCTTCCTGCTAGATAGAGTGATATATCTGTGCTCCATACACAAGTCCAATCCCTAATGGACGTAGTTTGGGAAACAAGAATAGTGGTTGAAAAATGTCGTCAAGATATGAATGGTTTTGAAACCAGACTATCAGACATTCGCTTCGTTGTTCAAGAGCAATGGCGGAAAAAAGGTGAAGATCATGTTGCTCCATCAGATTCTACAGCCTGAAACATTAGCACTCAGGTCAAATGATCTGTGCTTCTATACATCTGATGGTGCTTTTATCTGGAAGGACTGTAAACTTTATGCCAATAGGCCTTTTGTTTTATGGTTGGAATTTATTTTGTTGTGATACAACATTTATGATGCTGCCATAGGCTGCAGTAATTACGACGCTATTTTTGTATAGTGTAGGTTTATCTTCGTAATGTATTCGGCCGAAAGCTTTGTAGGAGCCCAACATGCCAACATTTGTCGGGCCAATTCCAATTGGGCTAAAAACGATTACGGGCCGAAATCGGCATGTAGCCCACTAAAAATATCTCGGCCTAAATCTGCATAAGCTTTCATATTTTTCTGGTGGGCCTGTGCCCATAGTGGGCCTTTAACAGGCCTAAACATAATTTGCGCCCTCAGTAAAAATAGGCCATTTACAGGTGTAAATATCTCGAGCCCATAAAAACATGGGCCTTTAATAGACCGAAAGTGAGATTGAGCCCCGATTGTGCCAAATAACCCACTGGTCTTAGCAGGCCGAAATGGTGGCCTGTTTACGATGCAGATCTTTGACAGGCCGACATTCGGACGGGCCGTAAATGCACCGACCTAATACACGGGCCTTTAACAAGATGAAACTTTGGTCGGGCTAGATTATCGTCATTTTTATATGGGCCGTTCATGGGCCCGATATGATGTTGGGCCACATATGGCCCATGGTTTTCGTCCGGCGTTAACAGGCCGAAAATGACAATAGGCCGAAAGTGGCCCAAATCTATAGTGCGCCTCTAACAGGCCGAATGACAGACATGGCCGAATATGACCCAAATCCTTCATGATCATTTATGGGCCAAAAGTTTTGATGGCCTATAAATGGGCCCAAATGAAGCAGGACCTTTAACAGGCTGGAAATACACCGAGCCATAATTCGGCCCAAATACTTAGCAGACTATTAACAAGCCAGAAGTGACCATGGGCCGTGATGATGACAAGTTTAGGACAGGCCGTTGACGGGCTGATTTGACACTAGCCGTACAGGCCTTAACAGAGAATTTTGGGCCTTTAGCTCGGCCGACCCATTATGGTCTGCAAAATCTTGTGGGCCTTTAGCTGGGCGGGCCCATTGTGGTCCGCTAAATCTTGTGGGCCTTTAGCTAGGCCAGCCCATTATGGTCTGCAAAATCTTGTTGGCCTTTAGCTGGGCTGGCCCATTATGGTCCGCTAAATCTTATGGGCCTTCGGTTGGGCCGGCCCATTTAAACTTTATGGGCTAGTTTTGGGCCCATCCACATGTCAACATATCATAGGCCCATCTCGATCGTTGGATGAGTGACACCTGTACCAACCTGGAGCTGACGCGTGGATCCGTCGGCCAATGAGAATTTTACACGTGGAAAATCGACATCGGTCATGGCTGTTAGCGGGTTATCAGATCCAAAACTGGACCCGATAGCTTAATGACGGTTAACGGCGTCCGTTTACGGTGGATGCCACGTGTCGGTCACCCTTGACGAAAGCACTTCTATGACGCGCGATTTATTGTCATGGAAGTGGACACTTCTGTGATGATAATTTTGGTAATGTCATGGAACACTTCTACGACATCACAGGTATGACTATCTTTATTTTGTCATAAAATCATCATGGATGTACATGCATGACAAAAAATGCGACCTAGTATGACAAACACGTATCATCATGAAAGTGTGTATTTTTTTGTAGTGATTCTTCCACCATGAATCCACCAAAGTAGGAGTAGGGTTTTACGACTCGCGGCGGCCCAAACCTGGGTAAAATTGCTCGGGTGATCCCTGTCATGCTGCCCCACGCTCCTCTGCTCTTTGTGCAATGCGACATCCCCCCTGCCAAACCAGCAAGGGGCCCTCTTAGTCCCATAGGTGGCCATGGTTTCCCCCGACATCTTTGGCGCGCCAGGTAGGGGGATCGCTTGCACGAACCTGAAAGCGTGCGCAAAGCGTCATCTTCATCGCCATCTTCGTCTTTGACGGTGCCATCAGCCATGGCGCCCAAGAAGAAGTCCCATGTTTCGGCTCCACAGTTCACCTCAAAGGCTCCACCACCCATAGCTGCCAACGCTATGGGAGGTGCGGAAGCACACGAGGATGTGGATGCCGCTGGAGATGTGTTCGGAGCAAGCAACACTGTCACCATTTCCCTCGCGGCCAAGCAGAAGCAGGAGGCACCAGAGGAGAGCGACATCAGCAACACCCCGACGGCCACGCTCCACGAGGTACGAGTGGAGGGGTTACTCTGTCCACACCTCCTCCTCTCGCCGATGGGAAAAACCGTAGTGATGGAGCTCGGTCTGGGGCGAACCGCCGCCCTTCGGCCGCCCCTATCACGAGAGTGATCGCTGCGCGTGCGCCTTCCCCTGGCCGAGTTGACCAACCGCTGTTCCCAACAGAGCCACTGGCCCTCAAGCGCCTTTGTCGTGCAACCATGCGATCCAGGTGTTTGCTCCGTAACAGCGGGGGTGCAATGTTGTCGCTGCTGGCACCATCAGAAGCCGAGCAACAGTGTCATCGGAGTTGTCATCACCCATGCCGAGCACGGATACGGAGGCCATGGCACGGGCTCATCTGCTACTCAGGTTCCAGCCAGCAGCTGAGCCGATGGACGAGTGGCGCGCCACCATCCAGAGCCTGCTCGGTTTCACCGAGGCTGGGGGTTCATAGCGAGTGGGCCCGCCACAGCCTCCCAAGTGCTTTGGACGTACAGAAGGGGCCACCCCCACGGTGTAGTCCCCACCACGACAACCAGCGCGAGCTCGACAGCACCAAGAACTTGATGATGTCTCGATGGCCTCTTCCGACCCTCGAGCACGTCCAGACCAACGACAAGCCCCGAAGGATAGAGGGAAAGAAGAAGCGTGCGTTGTCGTTGAACAACGCTGCGACGACCGCCGCCGGACCAGTGGGTGCAAATGATCTCCGTGAAGTTTTATGTCATTCCAACACAAAAAGAACGTCATGGCTGATCTGCTGAAAACAGCGGTTCCGGGTTAGTTACATTCAAATCATGCAAATTAGCGTCCAAAACAAGGGCAAAAGAATTTGGAAAAGTAGATACAAGGGATACGTATCAGTGCACCTCTGATTCCTCCACGATTTCCATGATTTCTTCAACCAGTAATTCGTTCTCAAACATACATTTTTTCCATTGGATTCGAGACAAAATATACTCAATAGATTCAGATGGCGATTTCGGCAGGCTTGTAATATTGATAGTGGAGAGTGTATCGACTACTTCATCATAACAAAAATTAGGAGGGGAACCGAATAAATTAATCAAGAGTTATTGCCATATTACCTGGCCAAGATTTATTGGAAAGAAACAATGAGGCTGCCTTGCTGTTTTTAGAGTTTGTCTTCTTATCATCAGCAGCCTGCACCAAATTAACACACTAGCATTGCTATCATTGGCCAGGTCAGATAATAGGAAAGGAACATTGACACAACGAACGTTTGGGCTACCAGACCACACCAGCCTACACCAAACTAGCACAATATGGTACAACTGTCATCAGCCAGGTAAGGTAATAGAAAGCAACATTGACACAATGGATGATTGGGCAACGAGAACATCACTACAATTTAGTAACGTGCATGATATGAGATAGTACACTCATGCAGCTCAGTATGCAAAACTACCGGGCAATTTTCCGTACAAAAATCAACATTGTAGCCTTTAATTATACATTTTGCTACAAGTAAATTCAGATCAGATAGAGGTTGGATTCACACCAATTAAAAAAATACATGTTGATGTAAAATTTAGGAATATACAACAAGTACTTACATCATCATTGGTGCACAGAGAATTCCTACAAGATACTTTCCTCGAACACGATCCCAGTTTAGAAAGTCTTCTATCCTTTAACCTTATTTTCTAAAAGAGAGATTGGTAAGAAACATGTAGAAAATATGATCTCAATGCTAATAAATTTCATGATGTGAGGATTTGCACACGCTTTTTAGAATGGAGTTGACATATTTTTGTTGGACTGGAGCGGACTAGTTTTTTGGCCACTTGAATCTTCTTATTATCGGTAGGAATTGGGTTTCTTTGTGTTGGAGAAGTATCAATGAACACTAGAGTTGGTTTACTATCTCTTGGCGTTTCGATCTTTTGCAAAGTCCTTGTTTGTAACCCTTCAGATTCTAATATAGCCGTCTTCCCCTTGCATGCCTTATATAGAAGAATGGTGCTTCAATTATAAAATATGCTGACAGAGGGATGGAATAGGTACTGAAGAATAGAAAGGCATGACATATTGACATGTATTCCCTCCATCCGGAAACAAATGGATGTGTCTAGGCGTATTTCAGTTCTAGATACATCCATTTTTATCCACTTCTACGACATGTAATCCGGACGGAGGGAGTATGATGTAAGAGCTAGGGATACGGACAACAGAGCAAAAAACACTAGTTGAATGCAAAACTGTGTGATAGCGGAATACAGACAGAAAACACTAAGGCAACATATGCTTGTATGATTGGGAAACTAAGATGGCATTGCAACAGACCACTAGAACAACACTTCAATGTAAAATAAACATGGTATGGTAGACAAATGAAGTACATACTGATGAATAAGAATTCATAAGATATTTAGAAGCATGATGTCCAAACTAAGAAGATGGCATTGCGACAGACTAGAATGACAGTACTTGAATCTGAAAACATGTTATCATGAATGAAATAGGTACTAAAAAACTGGAAGGCATGACATATTTACATGCATGATCAGCAGGCTAAGCACATGGCATTGCAATAGAGTAGATGCACTCCAGGACATTATATGCATGTTGTACCCATATCACGGGCCAAGTTAGAGCAAGGACGTTGTGGGGTGAATAGGATTCGGCATCTTTCTACAAGTCCTCTCAAGAACTTCCTTTACATGTTCCATCATATTGGGTATCATTGACATCAAGTTTGTTGGCCGTTACATTGCTCCGTGAGGTTCTTGTGGATATATCAGTGTGTGGAATTATATATGACATCCATCGAACACAACTAGTAGTTAGATTTATGTAATGAGTGCCTGTAGGAGATGACATAAATAGTAGGACTGGGGTTAACTAGCAGCAACAGGTCTCAAAAACTAAAGGGAGAACACAGATGAAAGCTACAGAATATGTATCATTTGTACTCGAGACTAACTAGATGGCACACAAAAGTATTAAAGAACAACATAGGTAATACTAGAAGTGGTATAATTACCAGCATGTGGGATAACATTGGCTGATGGATGATAACTATGGAATAACATTACCTAAAGAGCAAGTCTCTTATCTGAACTACGGAACAACGTAAACTCCGGAACAAGATTCCTAAGAGATCAGCATGAATATACAATGAAATGTGATAATCTATTTTCCATGCTTAGATGAATAACAAAGCCATAAATATTGCATACAAGTAAGATGAGGTTACATCCTATCGTACCGCCATCCATAGGTGAACATCATGTGCTGACTTGTCGATGGCCCTGCAGTTGTTGTGGCGGTCACAGTAGGGCATGCACATTCGATGCAGGGAACTGTTGAGTGGGGACAAGAGCTCCCTTTTCGTGCATGCTTCTCTTGTTGGAGCAGTTGCGATGAGAAGAAAGACAGTGTGGCTGAAGATGTTGAAGACGCAAAATGTTAAGAATGACACATACCTTTGATCTGAAGAAATACCCTAAGAAATCAATAGTACGGTACGAGTGTGGTCACATGTCTGTTGACTGAAAACTAAATTGGGGTCACACGATTTTATTTATTTTGGAACTGTCCGATCTATGCTGGACGGCTTGATGTTCGTCTTGTGCCTCCTGGATGAGCCAGCGACCACCAGCAGAGCAGCCCGCCTCCATCATCCCTGGCCGCGAGAGCTCCGACCAAAACCGCACTCCCCGCCCGACCACCCTTCTGTGGTTGCGCCTCCCCTGGCTAATCCACAAAGACTCACCGTCACCCAGATCCGGCGGTGGCAGTACCTTCAACCCACGCAACTCTAAGATAGCCACCTAAGTGCTGCTTTCGTGGCGAACTTGGCCCCCCGCACCCTTACGTTAGACACCAGCTAACCGACAGCCTAGGAGCTCTGCCGCCTCGAGGGGCGCTGCCTCCCATTGGGAATTGATAGGCCCAAAAAACAAATTCAGAGAAATAACGCCTAAATAAAGTGATTTGAGACAAGTGTACGACCTATCTTGCGGCCTGGTGAAGTAGGCAGCTCCACCTACCAAGTCAGTGAGGCCGACACGGTTGCGGTGGCTATCGGCGACAGGAAAGCAGAGATTTCATGATGGTCGACGGCTACAGGGAAGCATCATTGGGGCCCTAGACACATCCGAAGTTGGATCCGCTCCGGTGCCGTGCACAACGATGGGGGTGAATCGGCTCTACTACGGTTCACGCGACCATCGTCGAGGCAGTTCTGGCAGCACGAAGTAAGAGGCACACGGCCCGGTGCATGGCGGCAAACGGACAGCGTCTCCGACATTAGGGAGGAGGGCGGCGGCAAATTTGGTGCGGTGGGGGCGCCATGGAGGAGGGGTTGAGGTTTTGCGGCTGGGGAGAAGGGAGCTTCTGGGAAGAAGGTGATTTGGCCCCCATGATGTATGAATGGGGAGTTGGGAGGGGGAACCATGTCTTACGGACGCATTTGTGTGAAATGTATGTGGGTTGGGGGTTACAGTTCTACCCCTGCATTTAGGATTCTGGGCTTGGGTCTGTGTACTGAGGGTCGGGGATAGTAGAGTAACTTTGCTTCCCCCAAATAGTGGGCGCGAGCAATTTCAAGCGAGGAGGGCATGTTTTGAAATAGTGGGCACGAGCTATTTCGAGCGAGGAGGGAGTGTTTTGAAATAGTCGGCGCGAGCGATTGCGTCCGAGGAGAGGGTATTTTGCCGCCCATGGTTTATGAATTATTCATCACCTTTCATTTCGGCTAAGGAGAAGGCATGCTTGGATGAAGTTACGAACTAACCCTCGATGTCCAACGGGCCAATTGATGCGTGTCCCGCATAGGCCAGTAATTTTGCGTCTCCCATTTATTTGCTCAGACGAATTCCACTTAGTAGAGGGTGTTTATCGGTTCGTTCACATTTGGGAGAACGAGCATCCACGTCTACCTTACCAAGTCGATTCGATTTTTTTGAAATATTAGCTTGCCACTTATTTTTTAGATGGTGGGATGATGCTTGGGACTAATGTGTTTTGACATGCTCCTTGCTAACGATTTACTATATTAAAATAGTTGACCAACTAATAAACGGGAATAAAACCCAAAATGAAATATCTTGATTGAATTAAATAGCTCATTCACCAGGTCAAAATAGTGAACTAAATCCAAAATTGAACACCTCAATTGAGTAGCATGTTGTACAGTATTATAGTACGCCATGAACATGTTGAAAGTCAAATTAATGAACTTGTTTGATACGCATATCTCCGTTCATGTGTGGATTGCATATAACATGTTCTCCAATCCAAATATTTGATGCATAAACGCGACCTCCCCCTCTCCCGGACTCCTGTTCTCTATCTCGCCGACAATCTTCAATTCTATCGCACGCATCCAGACACAAACCTTGTCGGTCCCTCTCCCTCTCTCTCTCTCTCTCTCTGTGTGTGTGGGGGGGGGTCTTTCTAGTTTGCATGGACACTCCATGTATAGGTCTCTCTGGCACATTATGTATGATTCTCTAGTCCAAGCTAAATATCTTGGGTGCACTCATCATACACACACAAATTCCAAGGCTCATCGCCTGTAACTCTCTGATGCACCACTTTGTTGTCTCGGAGCTCTTCCCTCTCTCTCTCAAACTCTTTGTCTCCTTGATTAACACATACACATGCATATCTCACTCGCACTCGATAGACCCATCTAAAACTCTCCCTCTCTCCCTCGTTCTCTCTTCATCTCACCCACACACACAAACAATCTCATGCCTAGTCAAGTATGATTGTCTCTCACTCAATTGTAGGCACACACAGTCCCCCCTATATGTATATCTCTAATTCTTAGTCTCGAACACAAACATGCCCATTGTCTCTTTCGCTCACTTGGTCTATCTGGATTCCTCTTGGGGCATCTTTAGATCGCACACACAACTCATCCTTAGATCTCCCACCCATATAGTGCCCTCACGATCTCGAGCAGATCTCTCTATCACGAACACACCCTCTCTCCCTCCCCACACGTCCATCATCTCCATGCGTCCCTCTAGACCTTTGTCCCTTGTTGGCTAGACCTCTATTGGACATGTGCTATAGGGTTGTCTCTCTCCATTGGAAACAATCACGCACTAGCGATCTTTGTATATCTCCTCACCTCGCTTTTCTATCTCGGAGATGCATGCGTGATAAGTTTGAATAAGGAAAGAACACACACACTCTCTCTCTGATTTAATGTTTTTGTCCCTTTTTCTTTCACACGCACACTCTTTTTGCACACTCACTCATTCTCCTTCACACACACTTGATCTCTCTGGACTTAGGAACTCTCTTTGGTCCATAGCATATAGATTTGTTCAAAAGTCAAACATCACAAAGTTTTACCATGTACGTGGAGAAAAACATTGACATCTAGAACGACAAAAATATATCATTAGTTTCATCATGATATGTAGTTTCATATGATGTATCTTTGGTATTGTAGATATAAATAATCTTTGCGTAAACCTAGTCAAAGTTTCCAAAGTTTGACTTCTAAAAAATTTGTATGCACTGCATTATCGAATGGATGGAGTATCTCTTCCCCCCTCTCAGCTATCTGATGCACCACTGATCAGCCGTATCAGGGCTCCTTTATCTCTCTCAAACTTTATATCTCCCTGGTTTAGATGTACACATATCTCTCTCACGCTACATTGACCCATCTAACACTCTCCGCCCTTGTTCTCTCTATGTTACACGCACCCCCCCCTAAGTACAATAATCCCTCACTCCATCATAGTCACACGCACTCCCCCTAAGTATGGCTATCTCTCACTAGCCATCAGGAACACATGTATTGTCTCCTTCCATCCATACATCTATCTCAATACCTCTTGGGGTATCTTCTATCGTGCACACACCTTCTCACTCAATCTCCCACCCATGTATTCCGATCACGATATCCAGGGGATCTCTCTATCATAAACATACACTCTCTCCTCACCATGTCTGCATTTTCTCCATACGTCTCTCTCGACCTCTCTCCCTTGTTTGTCAGACCGCTCTTGGCCACATGCTAGGGATATTTCTCTCTCGTTGGCAAACAACCACACACTATCTCCTCACCTCGCTTCCGCTGTCGAAGATGCATGTGTGATATGTTTGCATAAGACACACAGGCTTTTTCTCTACTTACACACACACACACTTTTTTCACTCACTCTTTCTATTTCACACACACACACACTCGCGCTAGTTAGGTACTCTCTCACGTCCATAAACATATGGATGTTTTGAAAAGTCAAACCTCAGAAAAGTTTGACCAGGTATATGTGGAGAACAACATTTACATCTGGAACAATCATTATATTCATCACAACATGTACTTACTTCATAATATCTTTTATCTTTGGTACTGTAGATATAAGTAATTTCTTTATAAACTTGGTCAAAGCTTCAAAAGTTTGACTTTAAAAATATATTGGCACTACATTATCGAACGGAGGGAGTAGTTCTTTCTCTCTCTCTCTCTCTCTACTATCTCTCACGGGCCTCCCCTCTCAATCGATCTCTCTATACCAAGGGATTATACGGTCAATGTGTCAGCATATAGCTCCCTATATTGTTTAGTTGACCGGTCAACCAGTCCACATGATGCCTTGTCAGCTCGTGTTCTCTATCTTTGTGTGCTGGCCCACATGGCAGTGGGAGAAAATAAGTAAACTAGAGGCCCATCTAACACGCGGTGAAGTAAACAAAGTTGAAACCACTCGTGGTAGCACCCCGCACGCTAGTAAATTGAGGGTACACTTCTTCCGCGTGAAGGACGCACTCAAGCACACTTCACCACTGTGCGGCGGCATGCACACAAGGACGCACTCGCGCACACCCAACACACAATACACACCAGCACACGTGTACACCAGCGTCGCCCCCGGTTGAGATGGACGGGGAGGAAGCCAACAAGCAGAGGCGGCTTGAGCCAAAACCGCATCCGGCGAGCCTGGACTTCATCAACAACCTCCCCGATGACATGCTGCTCGTCATCATCGGCCTCCTCCCAATCAAATCTGACGTGTGGACCACCTTGCTCTCCCGGAGGTGGCGCCCCTTCTTGCGCCGCGTCTCCCTCAACCTCACCGTTGACATCCTCCTCTACGACGGGGATTGCAAACGCATGGCCGCAGTCTCCAAGATCCTTTCATCGCACTTTGGGCCAGCCAGACGCCTTGAGATCCGCATGTTAGGTACCAACTGCAAGGTCCAAGCGAAGTTCGACAAGTGGTTCTTATCCCCCCATGTCGATGAAACAAACCCTAGGTCTATTGCCCAGACCGTGCATAGGCCGAAAAGAGCAAGATTACAACGACCAAGACAAGGCCAAGCACGAGAGGTCTGCTCACTGAGAAATCAGAGTGCATATAAGAGGACCAAGTCAAGCCAAAGGAAGAAAGATACCATTAAGGTGAAACCACCCTTGCCGGGTAGGCGAGGCTGGCAAGGTCGAGGTCGCCCCAAGAGCAAGCATCAAGACCATCCCGGTAGGCCTGCCGGGCACAACGAAGGCAAACCACCCAGCTAAGGCTCCACCGCTCCACCTCAAAGCGACGCAAGTCTTTGATCAGTGCGGTATCAAGACCCCAAGTGACTAAGTTGCTATTTTCTTCCACATGGCAGCCACTTCCTACGGAGAACACCTCCAAATGGCACTCGTCCTACGATGTATCAAGCGGACAGGCAAGAAGGTGACAGAACAGCTAGACAAGGCTTGTCAGGCATTCCATGATGTGACGCTAAGTGGCACATTTAATGCTCTCTGCTTTATCTGTAGAGTCAGGTTTGATAGCACTGTTTGCTATCTAATCAGTGCATAATGACTGATTTGCCACTTTGGTGACGCCTTGATCTATAAAAGGAGGCTCATGGCAACCATAGAAAGGATTTGGACCTGTGTGTACTCATACTTGTGTAGCTGCTCCCGCCCGAGGCAACCCTGCCGAGCAAGAGCACTGCATTCTTCACTGCAGTCCACCATCAATCCACCAAAGTAGGAGTAGGGTTTACGCCTCGCGGCGGCCCAAACTTTGGTAAAAACCGCCCATGTGATCTCTGTCATGCTGTGCGACGTTCTTTGCTCTTTGTGCAACGTGCTCATTCCCCCTGTTGAACCAAAAGGGGCTCATGGCCCCATAGGTGGCCGTGGTTTCCCATGACATCTTTAGCGTGCCAAGTAGGGTATGTGCTTGCGCGAACCCGAGAGGTGTATGTAGCACATCATCTTCAACATCGTCGATGGCTCCATCGATCATGGCACCCAAGAACAAGCCTGGTGCCACAGCTCACCCGTCCACCTCGAAGGCCCTGTCACGTGTGGTCGCCAACGCCGCAGGGGCTACGTGGAGGCACGGGGGTGTGGACGCTCCGGGGAACGTGGCCGATGCAGGCGGCGTCATCACCACCTCCCCTACGGCCGAAATAGGAGCAGGAGGCACCGGGGAAGGATAGCGTCCGCAGCACCCCGGCGGTGATGCTCCACGAGGCACAGATGGAGAGATTATTTCGTCTATACTCCTCCACCCGGCCGAAAGACACAGTCGCAGCGGTGGCGCTCGTTCTGGGGCGAATCGCAACTCTTCGGCCGCTCGGGCTGCGGGCACGACCGTAGGGCATGCACCACCCCCGGAGTAAGCTGACCTGCCCGCTCTACCCAATAGAGTTGCTAGTCCTCAAGCGCCTCCACCTCGTCACCACGCCATTCAAGCGGTTAGCTCACAGCGACAAGAGCATGGCGCGGTCGCTACCGACATCTTCAAGAGCCGGGCGGTGTTGCGGTCTACATCATGATCACCTGTGCCATGCACCGTATTGGGGGCCATGGCGCGGGCCCAACTGCTGTTGAGATTTCCATCGGGAGCCGATCAGATGGATGAGTGGCGAGCCACCATCCAAAGCCTGATTGGTTTCGCTGAGGCGGGAGAATCACAGCAAGATGATCTGCCATGGCCTCCATAGGCGACGACAACGGCCTGCACTGTTGGCCGTATCGAAGGGCCACTCCCATGGTGCAGTCCCCTCCGCGGAGCCACCACGGGAGCCATGCAACCAAGAACCCGACGACATCTCGATGGCCTCGTCCGACCCTCAAGCGTGTGAAGGACAATGGTGGGCCCAGAGGACAGGCAGAGGGAAGGCGCGCACGCCACCATCGAGCAATGCCATGACACCCTCCGCCATTCCAATGGATGCGATGGCCTCAACGTCGACGAGCTTGCACTCGGTGGAGGTGAGTATCTGCTTTTCAAGGATGGGTGCCCCGCCTTCACCCGAGAGCTGCGGCAAGTCCGTTGGCCGTCTGCCCGCACGTTCAAGCCAGAGATACGGGAGAAGTACGATGGGAGGCTAAACCTAGTAGAGTTCTAGAGCATCTACACCATTGTTGTTCAAGCTGCCGGAGGAAGAGATGAGAAGTTGTTCGCCAATTACTTCCCTCTGGAACTGAAGCCAAATGTGAGGTCTTGGATGATGCACCTGCTGAAGAACTCCATTTCAGACAGGGCTGAGCTATGCCATGAGTTCATTGGTGCCTTCACGGGTGGCCATCAAGAACCAGCTGGGAGGCCCAATAGTTTGCGGCTTCTCCAATAAAAAGAAGGAGCGACTTTGCGGAAGTACATGCAAAGGTTTAGCCGAGTGAACGGAAATATTCCACACATCCACCTAGCGGTTGTGATAGCTAAATTGCAGTCAAACATGCGCAATCGACGGATACGTGCCAACATGAACAATCGATTTCCGAAGACCGTGAAGGAGCTCTACAATCTAGTGGATAAGGGTGCTTGATACGTCTCCAACGTATCTACTTTTCCAAACACCATTGCCCTTGTTTTGGACTCTAAATTGCATGATTTGAATGAAACTAACCCGGACTGATGCTATTTTCAGCAGAACTGCCATGATGTTGTTTTATGTGTAGAAAAGAAAAGTTCTCGGAATGTCCTGAAAATCCACGGAGGCACTTTATGGAAAATATAAAAAATACTGGCAAAAGAATCAAGACCAGGGGGCCCACACCCTGTCCACGAGGGTGGGGGCGCACCCCCTCCCCTGGGTGCGCCCCCTACCTCGTGGGCCCCCTCGACCTCCACCGACCTCAACTCCAACTCCATATATTCACGTTCGGGGAGAAACAAAATCACAAAGAAAGTTTCATCATGTTTTATGATATGGAGCCGCCACCAAGCCCTAATCTCTCTCGGGAGGGCTGATCTGGAGTCCGTTCAGGGCTCCAGAGAGGGGTATTCGTCGTCGTCGCATCATCAACCATCCTCCATCACCAATTTCATGATGCTCACTGTCGTGCGTGAGTAATTCCGTTGTAGGCTTGCTGGACGGTGATGGGTTGGATGAGATTTACCATGTAATCAAGTTAGTTTTGTTAGGGTTTGATCCCTAGTATCCACTATGTTCTGAGATTGATGTTGCTATGACTTTGCTATGCTTAATGCTTGTCACTAGGGCCCGAGTGCCATGATTCCAGATCTGAACCTATTATGTTTTCATGAATATATGTGTGTTCTTGATCCTATATTGCAAGTCTATAGTCACCTATTATGTGTTATGATCCGACAACCCCGAAGTGACAATAATCGGGATACTTCTCAGTGATGACCATAGTTTGAGGAGTTCGTGTATTCACTATGTGCTAATGCTTTGTTCTGGTTCTCTATTAAAAGGAGGCTTTAATATCCCTTAGTTTCCGTTAGGACCCCTCTGCCACGGGATGGTAGGACAAAAGATGCCATGCAAGTTCTTTTCCATAAGCATGTGTGACTATTTACGGTATACATGCCTACATTACATTGATGAACTGGAGCTAGTTCTGTGTCACCCTATGTTATGACTATTACATGAGGAAAAGCATTAGAGATAATCATCCATCACTGATCCATTGCCTATGAGCTTTTCACATATTGTTCTTCGCTTATTTACTTTTCCGTTGCTATTGTCACAATCACTACAAAACCCAAAAACATTACTTTTGCTACCGTTACCTTTATTATCATATTACTTTGCTACTAAATACTTTGTTGTAGATACTAAGTTATCCAGGTGTGGTTGAATTGACAACTCAACAACTAATACTCAAGAATATTCTTTGGCTCCCCTTGTGTTGAATCAATAAATTTGGGTTGAATACTTTACCCTTGAAAGCTCACTACTAGAAAAAGGGCTATAGATGGGATTGACACTAATGGCGCACCAGACAAGGGGTGTGCCATTAGTATATACTAATGGCGCACCACCTTCTGATACGCCATTAGAGTTGAAACTACTAATGGCGCACCTGGCCCAAGGTGCGCCATTAGTATCAAATTTTTTTTTGAACTAGTGCGCCTATCCAAACATACTAATGGCGCATCTAGACACAGTGCGCCATTACTAGTTGTAACTAGTAATGGCGCACCCGTCGGAAAGTGCGCCACTAATGTTGTTTTTTATTATATTTTTTATTCCTTTTTTTGCAATACTACTAATGGCGCATTGTTCAACCGTGCGCCATTACTAGTTTAAACTAGTAATGGCGCACTGTAGAACAGTGCGCCATTAGTATGTTTTTTTTGCAAAACTACTAATGGCGCACCGCCAGAAGGTGCGCCATTAGTAACCTGGATTACTAATGGCGCATTTAGTGCTGGTGCGCCATTAGTAAGTGGGCAGCAATAAGATATTTTGGACAGCCTCTCCTACCCACACTCACTTTCTCCCCACTTCATTCTCACCACCTCCTCCTTGTCTCGGGTGCCTCCTCTTTTTCACCTCATTTCCACCATATATTCATTCAAATTAAGTGGTTAAATTACCTTGTTTTGATAGGTAAGTAAGGGGGGAAGCTATATTTATGTTGTTCTCCCTACAACAATGTGCACATGCACTTTTTATGGCCTAGCTAGATCGATGTATGTTCGTGGTGTTGCATATGTTTGTGGTGTTGCATATGTGTTTGTGTTTGGAGGTGTACCGGTATTTGAAATGCGATAGTTGCCAATATTTTGCCGGAATGTTGATTCATTTCCGTTTTGGCGAGAATTTTGGCATTAAGCATTCTTTTTGGTCCTATTTTTAGGGAAAGTCATGCCAAATTTATTTTTGGTTCTAAAATGTCGTTTTTCTCTACCCCGCAGGCGACCATGGTCCGCACGATGACCGAAGGCATCGTGAATAGGTTTTTGAGGTCCACGAAGGGCGAGATGCTTCAAAAGAACGAGACAGAGATAAGATGTCCGTGCCAAAGATGCAAGCTGAAGAGCCTTATTGCGGACCCGGATTCCGGGCAGGTGCGGGACCACCTGCTCTTGCGTGGTTTCATGGATGGCTATCGGTGGCAAGGTGATGAAGATGACTACGAAGTCGTCCATGGGGGCCGGGCAAGAAATGAGGAAGGGTAGCAAGACAACCACCGCTGCTCGGGCGGGCGAGAAGATGAAGAATCCCCAGGAGATGATCACGACGGTGATGCTGTACACAGTCATCATGTAGAAGATGCAGGACATGATGATGAGGAAGATGCCGGAGCAGACGACGGGCATGATCATGAAGATGATGATGCCGGCGGAGCAGATGACGCTGGACCATCGATGGCTGGGTGCAGGACCCTCATATTCAAGAGCTGCTTCTCAAGCAGACAGATAACGCAAGAGCTGCCGCCCGAGAGAAAGCCAAGATGGATCAACTTGAGTTAGACGCGGTTACTTCATTGTATGAAGGATGCAGGCCCGAGGATACCCGCCTGAAAGTAACGCTCATGGCTCTGGAGATGAAGGTAAAACACAAAATGACTGACGCATGTTTCGACGAGAACATGTCATTCTGGCACGAACGTCTTCCCAAGGGGAACAAGTGCCCGACCAGTTTGGAGGAGGCGAAGAAAATCGTGTGTCCTCTGGATTTACCGCACGTGAAATCCAGAGTGTGCATGAACAATTGCATCATTTATCAGGACGAGCACGCGGAGTCTACCATATGTCCGGTGTGCGGCGTCACTCGATACAAGAAGAGGAAGAAAGCTCCTCGAAAAGTGGTGTGGTACTTTCCGATCACTCCTCGTCTACAGTGGTATTTCGCGGACCCTAAGGTAGCAAAGCTCCTGCGTTGGCACACGGATAGGGAGGAGAAGAAGCCAGAAGATGACGCAAATGATCCGGAGATAGATAAAAAAGACAAGATGCTGAGTCACCCTAAGGATGCGAGCCAGTGGCAAGCGTTGAACTTCGAAGAACCAGAATTTGGGAACGATCCAAGGAACATCGTGCTGGGCGCGAGCACCGATGGAGTCAATCCGTTTGGCAGCCAGAGAAGCACACATAGCACCTGGCCTGTGTTTGTGTGGATGTACAACCTTCCCCCCTGGTTGTGCATGAAGAGGAAGTACATTCACATGAGTATGCGAATTGAAGGGCCGAAGCAACCAGGGAACGACATCAATCTGTATCTGGGGCTGCTGAAAGAGGAGCTTGACACACTGTGGAAAACGCCAGCCAATACATGGGACACCGCAGAGAAAGAATATTTCCCTATGAGAGCCGCACTGCTCACGACGGTGCACGACTATCTCGGTTACGGATATCTCGCGGGGCAGGTAGTCCATGGATTTTCTGGATGCGTAAGGTGCATGGATGACACAACGTATCGCCAGCTAGATAGAGATCCCGGGTCTTCGAAAACCGTGTTCATGGGACATCAAAGGTGGCTTCGCGATGATGACCCGTGGAGGAAACGCAAGGATCTGTTCGATGGTGAAACTGAACCCCGAAAACGCCCGTGTACGAGGAGCGGTGAGGAAATAGACAAGCTGTTAAAAGATTGGAAAGACTGCCCACTACCGGGAAAGAAGCAAAAGGCGCCAGAGCCGGGAAAGAAGCGAAAGGCGCCAGAGCCGTTGCTGAAGGTATGGAAAATGAGGTCTCTTTTCTGGGACTTGCCGTACTGGAAGATCCACCGTGTGCCTCACAGCCTTGATGTCATGCATATCACGAAGAACGTGTGCGAGAGTCTGCTTGGTACCCTGCTCAACATGCCAGAGAGGACCAAAGATGGGCCGAAAGCAAGGGCAGACTTGAAATCAATGGGCATCAGGTAGGAGCTTCACGCTAATGATGATGATGATGATGATGATGATGATGAGGCGAAGCAGGACACACAAAGTCGTCGCAAAGGCAAAAAGGCCATGAATACCGGAAATGACTACCCTCCCGCGTGCTTCACTCTAAGTCAGGAGGAGATCGAGAAGTTTTTCACCTGCCTCCTAGGAGTAAAACTTCCTTACGGTTACGCGGGGAAGATAAGCAGATACCTAGACCCAGCGAAGCAGAAGTTCAGCGGGATGAAGTCTCACGACTGTCACGTGCTGATGACGCAGATACTTCCAGTTGCAATCCGTGGGATCATGGACGCGCACGTCCGTGAAACGCTATTTGGCCTATGCAACTTTTTCGACGTCATCTCTCGGAAGTCGATTGGCGTGAGGCAACTCAGAAGGCTACAGGAACAGATCGGGGTGATACTATGCGAGCTTGAGATGTACTTCCCGCCCGCATTCTTCGATGTTATGGTGCATCTGCTGGTTCATATCGTGGAGGATATCATCCAACTCGGGCCGACGTTCCTGCACAGCATGATGCCGTTCGAAAGGATGAATGGTGTCATCAAAGGATACGTTCGGAACATGTCACGTCCAGAGGGAAGTATAGCCAGGGGCTTTCTGACCGAAGAGTGCATCTCCTACTGCATGAATTATCTAGGCATCGAGAACACCGTTGGTCTTCCCGTCAACAGGCACCTCGGCAGGCTCGCTGGATGGGGTCACCGTGAGGGTCGCCGCGAAATGCATGTCGACTTCGAGGGTCGACTCACTGACTTTGAAAGAGCAAACCTAGTCGTGCTACAACACATAGATGTGGTCGATCCTTGGGTGGTAGAGCACAAAACCTTTATTGAGAAGACGTACAATGACCGAGGCCAATAGAGGACGGACGGAGATATACTCAAAGAGCACAACTCATGTTTCATGCGTTGGTTCAAGCAGAAGCTTCTGTCGTACCCTTTACATGAAGATTCTTCCGCGGAAGAACAACTCATATTCACCTTGTCACAGGGCGCCGAGCACAACCTGATGACCTATGAGGCGTACGATATCAACGGCTACACATTCTACACCGAGGACAAGGACATGAAGAGCGATGGTTATCAGAACTCTGGGGTAATGATGGAATCCTACACCGGTAAGGACAAGGACAGATACTACGGAAGGATCGAGGAGATCTGGGAGCTGAGCTACGCTGGAGAGAAGGTGCCGATGTTCCGTGTCAGATGGGCCAAGAGCGTCCTAAAAGAAGACCGATATTTCACCACCATGGTTATACCCGAAGCCAAATCCAAGACCGCGGGCGCAAATGTCACCGCGAAAAATGAGCCATGGGTACTGGCTTCCCAAGTGGACCAATGCTTCTTCATTACCGACCCGCCAAAGCCCAGTCGTGTTGTCGTGAGGAGAGGCAAAAGGAAGATCATCGGAATGGATGGAGTAGCCAATGAGCAAGACTTCGACAAGTACGGCGACCCGAGGATCGAACATGACGACGATGATGAAGTAGCAGCATACACCACAAGAAGAAGCAAGACCACCATACCTAAAGGACGTCCGTTCCACAGAAGAACTCCATTTGCGAAAAAGAAGGGCAAGAAGATTGTGAACAGATAGCTAGCTAAGATCAATTGTATTTAAATCGTAGCCTTCATTTCTCGATTGTATTTCATGGGCACTTTTTGAACTATCATGAATATTTTTAAATTTCATGGACACTCGATCTCGATCCTCCTCCATCTCGATCGCTATCCCACCTCGCCAGATCCGGTCCCCCTCGCCACCGAGCACCCCCGGTCCACCGGCCGCCGCCACCGACCCCCCGCACCCTCGATTCCCCTACTCAACCGCCGCCGCCGACCCCCCGCACACCCCTCCCCTACTCAACCGCCACCGCCGACCCCCCGCACCCCCCGCACCCTCCCCTGCTCCACCGGCACTACTGTTTGATGATATTTTTTAAAAAATTATTACTGTCTTATAAAAAAATATTATTGTTATGATTTAAACAAGTTTGAACATATTTAAGCACAAATAAGTATCAAACAGCATTTTAAATGCATAAAAAATTGTGGAGCCTGGGAATCGAACCCAGGACCTCCTGGTGTGAGAACTGGCTGCTGACCAGTTGAGCTAGTAGAGGGAACTTCATGTGGATCAGGTCAGGTGGAAGATAACCTGTTGGCTCGAGCAGAAATAAAAAAAAATACCAATGGCGCACCAGGGCGAGGTGCGCCATTAGTATGGATGTACTTATGGCACACCGAGGGGTGGAGCGCCATTAGTATTGTGCCGCCCCCATCCATATCCCGGCCCAAACCTATCCCCTCTCTCTCCCTCGCCCTCGCCCTCGATCCCCTTCCCCTCTCCTCTCCCGACGCCGCTGCCCCGCCGCCTCGACGCCGCCCCGATGCCGCCTCGACGCCGCCCCGTCGTCCTCGTCTCCGCCCCTACGCCCCGACGCCGCGACGCCGCCCTCTCCTCTCCCGACGCCGCCGCCCCGCCGCCCCGTCATCCTCGTCTCCTCGGCGCCACTCTCCCCGTCGCCCCACCTCGTTGGACGCCATCGCCCCGCCGCCCTCGTCGCCAGTGGCCCGGACGCCGCCCCGTCAACACCACCGTCGCCGAAGCACCACCACCACCCGGACCTCGTCGCACCACCACCACCCAGACCTCGTCGCCCCACCTTGTCGCCCCGTCCACACCACCGCCCCCGTGAGCTCCCCCTCCTCCTCTCCCCCTCTCCCATCGCTGTTCAAATCTGTTCAAATGGCATAATTTACTTGCTGATAGATAGTATAAATTTGTTCATTGTGAAGAAATGTGTGACAGTTTCACTAACTTAATTTCATTCTGAAGAAATTTGCGCCTAGAATTTCTTTTTGTTACAATGCTGGTTGCTGAATGGAGTGATGGCATCAAATTGAAACATGGATAGAAAAAAATTGGCAACGCCGTATGCAGAAATGTAAATTGTTGCTTCTGTTCTGCGTATTTATATTATGCTAGAATAACTGATTTGTGGTGACAGTGCTGCCCGCTGTATGGAATAATGACATTATACCAAAATATGGATAGTATAATTTGGCAGTGCCATATGCATTTTCATATTATCATGCGAGAATAACTGGTTTGAGGCTATTTTGTTTGCGTGATCACATTGTGGTGCCTACTGCACGAATTGTCTTGGAATTATTTGAAGATGTGTGGTGTTAGCCTATCGGTAATAATTATGTGTTAGTGTGAGTTTATTCTTCCTGTGAGCATTCTAATTTTATTTCTTTGGATTCAAGCAATGGGTTTGGACTTGCAAGATTCAGTTCACAAGTACTTGTGGGCTTTGGCTTTTAGCCTAATGAGGTCTCTTACTTGTGACAGTTCAGTTGTCAGTGTAATATGTTAGAAACTGCTACTATGTCTCTAGAAGAATCATCACTCTTTACACACTTATTAGAAACCCGTTTATTTCATCTGGTGAGACTTGTCTGTCTTCAGGCTCAGCTGCCGCAGGGCTGCTAGACATGAGCAGCCGCCAATTAATTCTGCTCTTGGTGTTCCCCACTTGGAGTTAATAAGAAAGTATTTTGGTTTTGCAAGATTCTGTGTTTTACTACTAGCACAATTATGCATTGTCTTGTGTCTGCTCAGAACACGAATGACCTTCCTTTAATTGGCACACCCTCTGTTCCTAAATATGAGATGTTTTCACAGTTCAACTAAACTGTCAAAATGTCTTACATTTAAAAACAGAGGTAGTACTTGCTAAGTTACTACACCCTCCATTCCAAAATACTTGTCTTGGTTTTAATTCAGATTTGAACTAAAACAATAAAAGCAAGCAGAACTCTAATACACAGCAAAGTTATTCTGATCCAGTATTGCTTGTAGTGGTTTGTCCAAAATGTTGAATGATACTGCTTGGAGATGCATATATTGTTTCACCTCTTCACATGCCAATGTATTTTCCATGTTGTGATGAAGGCCTTTTTTGCCTTGTCCACCTGAGAGGCCCTTGAGTTTGCTGGAATGTCGATTAACTTCCGTTCCAGCAAATTCGGGTACTCCATATCTCCTATTTTCAGCAAAGGTCATGCTGAAATTTTCCGTGAATTTTAGCATGACTTTGCTAAAAATAGGACATATGGGGTACTTGTGACTAATGCATGGGCCGGGGTACTTGTGACTAATGATGAAAGCTTAGGCTTTTAGGGTGCCTCGGCGTCGAAAAACCCTCAATGATAAAAGCTTAGCTTTTAGGATGCCTCGGTGTCGACAAACCCTAAATGATGAGACCATGATCTTGTTCCTTGACAATAACCAACTTTGTTCCTATTTAGAGATAAACATGGCCAACAACGATGAGGCCGGGGGTTCGGGCGGCAAGGCATTCTGGAAGCTGTCCCAGGAGATGGAGGAACAACCTCACTTGTATGAGGACGCCGCCTTCCCCACCGATCCTAAGACCACTGATGGTACCGCCGAGGATGACCCCACTGATGCCACCACTGATGGTGCCCCCGAGGATGCCACCACTGATGATGGCGGCGCACGCATAGATGGAAGCCAACCGAAGAGGCAACGGAAGGACCAGCGCCCGACCGTGCTCCGCACCCTCAAGGAGGAAGTTACTGAAGTGGACTCCGACGGGAATCCAACGGCGCCCGAACGAATAGTCAAGGGGTACACGCTTCAGCTCGGGTGCATTCTCCGGAGCACCGTCTCGATCAACACCGAGAACCTGAGGCATCCTGACCGAGGGAATTTGCGCAACCTCCTCTTCACAAAGCTGCACGAACGATACAAGTTCCCCGCTGAATTTGAAAACAGAAGCCTCAAAGGGAATAAAGTGAACAATGCTGCCCTCACGAAGATGAGCAAGGCCCTATCTACGTGGAAAAGCAATGTGAAGAGAATGATCGAGAAAGGTGAGAGTTATGAGAAGATCAAGGAGAAAAATCCTTCGATCACCGAAGATGACTACAACGACTTCAAGATCAATTGCTCGAGCACCGCAAACTCCGAATCAAGTCAGCGGGGGAAAGAAATGCGGGAGTTGAACTTAGGGGAACACAAACTCGGTCACGGCGGTTACAGAGTGGCGGAGCCTATATGGGACAAGGAGGACGCGGAGCGTGCCGAGCAAGGCCTACCGCCCCGCTTCGAGAAATACAGCGGTAACAAGCAGACCAGGAACTATGTCAGGGCTCGGTACAAGGAGGACCCGATAACAAAGGAGCTTACCACGGATCCGAAGACCAGGGCGCTTGAGCTTGTTCTGGTAAGGAATACACCCCCGCGTAATTAGCTCCATATGGTTGCATTCTAATTAATGAAGCCAAATTTCTAAATGGTTCACATTCCTTCCGCAGACGACTGAAAGCAGTAGCGCGGGGTCGACTAAGAGCAACCCTTGGGACACCACTCTAAATAGGGCGTTGAATGTAATGAAGAAGAAGGATAAGCTTAGTAAGCCGACGTCAGCTGGTCGTGTGGCCAGCAATGGCTTGTCCACAAAATGGGGGTCATACTATACCGCTGGTGTGCGGAAGGAGAAAAAGACCAGCTCGGCAATCCAGGCGCGCGAGGTTCAAGAACTCAAGGCACAGGTGGCGTGGATTCCGGAGATTGTCCAAGAGCAAGTGCAACAGCAACTCGGAGCGACGATCACCGCCATTGTGCCTACCTTGATCCAGGGGTTGAGTGCGTGGATTGCGGGCGGCCAACAGGGGCCGCCCCCGATTCCTAGCTTCATGGCCAGCAACTCGCAGAATGCGATGGCGGGGCCATTGGTGTCTCCGGTGGAGGCGGCATTGGTGTCTCCGACGCCGGCACGGGAGCTTAATGCACCCGGGTTTACGCCGGCCGGCACCTCTGCAGCAAGCGGCCCCTCCGTCAACTGCATTCCCGCCGTTGGCGGTGCCTCGACATTAGCCGAGCTCGACGCCATCATCACGATAACTAATTAAGCCTCTCTCGGTCGAGGACTTCATCTCCTTGCCTTTGACTGGGCATCCCTGACGCCCTACATGTTTTCGCAGGGCGCCGCCGACATTCCGTGCACTCTCCTGCACTTCGTGAACAATGAGTTGGTCGATGTCGCCAAGGGCAAAATCGTTCAATCGGGCAGCCCCTTGTTCCATGGTACCCAGATGCCACCCAACTTGTTTAGGGTTGAACTGGTTCGGGTGCTGCCAGGCTACGACGAGTTGTTACCTCTGATTCGACCCGTCGGGGCCGACGATGATGACATGATGACCCTTAGTGCCTGCCTGAGCTGGCCCCTGCTTTGGCCAAAGAGCCAGATTCATTTGGGGGCGGGGGACACCACCCCAAAGACAACACCGCCAGTCGTGCCGGCACCAAGTCGGCCCCATGGCAAGACCGCCGCAACGGTGCCGGACATCCCTATGCCACTGGATCCAAACATGCATATGGCACAGGATCAGAACGACGATGACGACGATACATTTGGCAATGTCGATCAGTACTTTGCCGAACATGGGTACGATGGCAACTTCATGGGTCCTCCTTCTCAAGAACCCAACCCAACAAAAGACGTGCGCGATCTAGCTGGTACCGCGGAGAAGCCAAGTTGCAACAGGCGTCGTCTGCCGTTCAGTTCTCAGGAGACGCCTCCAGCTGCCGACTTCACCGAGCCTCAGATAGGCGAGGTGCGAAATATTATCAGCCCAAACACACTCAAGAAGGCGGTCTGTGAGCAGAACTCGGTCCCATTATAGGAGAAGAAGAAGCCACGCAAAAGAAAGACTAACAAGGGTGCAAGCCAGCCGGCACCGAGTACGATCCGTGCTCAGGACGGGCCACCTTCACCTGAGGATATCTCGAGGAGGGTGCATGTGATGGGTAGGGCGATGCTACCGACAAATATGCTCAATGCTGCAACCGGTGCTATGCGGAGTCTGCATGACAGTGTTCTTTCTTTGGAGAAGCGGCGTCTCAGAGAGAAGGATGTGGCATACCCGGTTTTTGCGGCCAAGGTGCCAGAGGGCAAGGGCTTTGTGGATAACTCCATCGGGCGTACGATCGTCCTGCGGTTTGATGACATCCAAGCTATGATGAACCTTCATCCGCTGCACTACACCTTCGTTCGGCTGTTTTCGCTGAGTATGGAGATGCGGATCATTCGAGACAAGACCCCGGACATCATGATAGTCGACCCCTTCTACATGCGTGCCATGATCTTGGGCAGCGCTGGGGACCAGCAAGTCGCGAGTTCTTACCTCGAAGGCGTCATTCTGGCAAACCAAGATAAGGATAACTTCCTCGTGCCTTACTTTCCTGAGTAAGTCCTCCCCTCAACCGGCCCGTAACATATGAATTCTTAGATTTTGATCGTTTTTCTTTTAACATTCTGTGTTTTCTGCAGTGACACACATTGCACGCTCATCCTCCTAAGCCCCAAATATTCCATGGCCACGTATTTTGACCTGGACCGTCAGTCGAACGTAGACTACACAAATGTCAAGAAGGTTCTTGATGATGTTCTCCCCGGCTACGCCAAATCTGGAGGCACCTTCACCAGGCCTATTCGTAAGTACGGCAAGCACGTGTTCTCCCACAATACGACGTTCTGCTGCGTCAAGCAGCCGCCTAGCGGTCAGAAGGGTGCCTACTATGCCATCCATCACATGCAGGCAATCATACGGGACCATCATCAACTTCTGCTACCGAGTAAACTCAAAGATTGGGCCGCGAGCGTGTCGGCAATCCAGGACGCGGACATCAGACAAGAATTCTTTCGCATCCAGTCGGAGTTTGCGGAAATCATCCATCAAGATGTCCTTCGTACCTCGAGGCAGTTCTACCTCAGAAATCAACCGTCCAACAGTGACATCGACACAATGCTACAAATGCAGGCTAACAACGCCCGTTCTTTCATGACTCCCACGATAGACGGCGGCTTCATCCACGCTCCGGTCCCTTGAGTCGAGTCGATAGCAGTGATGCTGTGTCTAGTTCTGAAACATCGATTGGCTCATGTTGTAATTAAACTTTAATGAACTTGTAGTATGTCTCTTTGGTTTCGAGAGTCGTTCAACTTAGATGTAATCAATGCTATTAATGTCTTGCTTTTCTCTTCCGATCGTTCTGTTGCATACTTATATATTGCTTATGTATCGTCTGTGAATTGGTACTAACATTTCGTTTGGCTAGTGCATAGCGATGCTGTCGTATGTCGTGTACAAGGCTAAGGTTCTCGGAGTCTACGACGACTGGGAGGAGTGTTGGAGACAGGTTCACCGATTCAGCGGTAACAGTTACAAAGGGTACACCACTAGTGCCGAGGCCGAATCTAGATACGCCCTCTATCTAGTGGGAGAGGGGAGGGAGCGTTGGAGGAACCGGATGAAGACGAGTTTCATCGTGATGATCCTCATCGTGATGACCGCAGCTCTCTTCTATGTGATGGTAGTTTAGATGATCGATATCGACTTGTAATGTGAAGACAAACTCGCTACTCGCGGTCTCGAGACTTGTAATATAATGTTCTATCTTTGTTCGGTCTTTTCAATTCGGAGACTAATATGATGAATTGTATTCAGAGACTAATATGATGAATTGTATTCAGAGACTAATCTTCTATTGTATTCGATGAATCTGTTGTTGATGTGTGCTGTCTATATTTTGTCCAATTATACATTTTGTAACCTGTGCAAAAAACAGAAAATTAAAAAATAAAAAATACCTAATATTCATACTAATGGCGCATCACATCACAGTGTGCCATTAGTATGCCAAAGGATACTAATGGCGCATCATTAAACAGTGCGCCATTAGTATGCCGAAGTTACTAATGGCACATCTTGTTGTTGTGCGCCATTAGTATGCCAAAGCACATGGGTATACATGGCCCCCTGGGAGGCATACTAATGGCGCACTGTTGTATATACTAATGGCGCATCCAGTGGTGCGCCATTAGTATACCAGATACTAATGGCGCACCAGTGGTGCGCCATTAGTAAAATATACTAATGGCATGGTACTAATGGCGCACCACTAATGCGCCATTAATGGCCAAATTAGGTGCGCCATTAGTAGGCCTTTTCCTAGTAGTTGCTGTTGCGATCCCTACACTTGTGGGTTATCAAGACTAATTTCTGGCGCTGTTGCCGGGGAGCATAGGTCTATTCTCTGAGTCACTTGGGATTTATATCTATTGATCAGTATGAAGAACTTGAAAGACGACAGGAGGTAAGGAACTACGATTTTTCCCTCAACTACGAGGGGAGGTAAGGAACTGCCATCTAGCTCTGCAATAGATTCTCCTTCTGTTTTAAGTAAGCTTGCGACACCTAAACCTGCTACTGCTATGAATTCTGATGTGTCGCATGTTATTGATGATGCCACTTCTGCTTTGCATGATACTTATGATGAAACTACTTTTGTGCGTGATACTACTTTGCCATTAGGTGAATTTCTTGATGAACAACTTGCTAGAGTTAGGGGGAATGAAATTACTGAAGATGCTATTATTGATGATAGTGAAGATGAACATTCTCCCAATGATTATGAATTGCCTGTTGTTCCTGAGGGTTATGTTATGAATGAAGAAGCTGCTAGAGCTATCTTTGCTTGCAATGATAGATATGATCTTAAGAAGTTATTATCTAAATGGAAGCAACAGTCTCTTAATGCTAGAATGAAACCTTATCCTGCTTTTGCTACTTCACCTATCTGTGTTACTGATAAGGATTATGAATTCTCTATTGATCCTGAGATTATTACTTTAGTTGAATCTGATCGTTTTTATGGCCTTGAATCTGAAACTGTTGTGGCACATCTTACCAAGTTGAATGATATAGCCACCCTGTTTACTCATGATGATAAATCTCGCTATTATTATATCCTTCAGATATTTCCGTTCTCGCTAACGGGTGTTGCTAAGACTTGGTATAATTCTCTTGCTCCTGGTTGTGTGCGTAGTCCCCTGGATATGATTTATTACTTCCCTGCTAAATATTTCCCTGCTCATAAGAAACAAGCTGCCTTGCGGGAAATATATAATTTTGTGCAAATCAAAGAAGAGAGTCTCCCACAAGCTTGGGGGAGGCTTCTCCGATTACTTAATGCTTTGCCTGATCATCCTCTTGAGAAAAATGAAATACTTGATATGTTTTATAATGGACTAACCGATGCTTCCAAGGACTACTTGGATAGTTGTGTTGGTTGTGTTTTCAGGGAAAGAACAGTTGACGAAGCTGAATTATTATTCAATAATATGTTGACTAATGAAAATAATTGGACTCTTCCTGAGCCAATTCCCGACGCAATTCCTGAACCAATTGAGCCAACTCCCGAGCCTATTCCTAAATCCACTCCGAAGAAGAGAGGTGTTTTATTTCTCAGTCCTCAAGATATGCAAGAGGCAAAGAAATCAATGAAAGAAAAAGGTATTAAAGATGAAGATGTTAAGAATTTACCACCTATTGAAGAAATACATGGTCTTAATATACCGCCTATTGAAGAACCATATTGTCTTGATAACCTGGCATAGGTAGTAAAGGTAAATTCTCTCTATAGATATGATAAAGTTGAAATCCCCTCTGCTAAATTTCATAGCCCATGCTTAGATGAATTTGATGACTTTATGGCTAGACAAGAAAGTTTTAATGCTTATGTTGGTAGAGAGTTGAAGAATAATGCTTTCGAGATAGGATGTGTGAGCGATAATATGGCTAGAGTTAAAGGTGAACTCAAACTCGTTAGAAAATGCGCTTCTATGGTTGCTACTCAAGCTGAGCAAGTACTTAAAGCTCAAAATGATTTGCTTGATGAATGAAATAATAAAAATGACTTTGCTGTTAGAGTGGCTACTAGAACTGGTAGAATGACTCAGGAACCTTTGTATCCTGAAGGCCACCCTAAGAGGATCGAGGAAGATTCTTAGAGAAAAAATTTAGAGGCACCTAGTTCTTCTAAAAAGAAGAAAAAGAATGACGATAGGACTTTGCATGCTTCTAGTGAACCTATTGTAGACACACCTGAGAATCCCAATGATATTTCTATTTCTGATGTTGAAACACAATCAGGTGATGAACATGAACCTAGTGATAATGCTAATGATAATGTTCATGTTGATGCTCCACCTAGCAAAAACAATGATGTAGAGATTGAACCTGCTGTTGATCTTGATAACCCACAATCAAAGAATCAACATTATGATAAGAGAGATTTTGTTGCTAGGAAGCATGGTAGAGAAAGAGAACCATGGGTTCATAAACCCATGCCCTTTCCTCATAAACCATCCAAGTCAAAGGATGATGAGGATTTTGAGCGCTTTGCTGAAATAATTAGACCTATTTTCTTAAGTATGCGCTTAACTGATATGCTCAAACTAAATCCTTATGCTAAGTATATGAAGGATATCATCACAAATAAAAGAAAGATACCAGAAGCTGAAATTTCCACCATGCTTGCTAATTACACTTTTAAGGGTGGAATACCAAAGAAACTTGGAGATCCGGGGGTACCAACAATACCATGCTCCATTAAAAGAAATTATGTTAGAACCGCTTTATGTGATCTTGGAGCCGGTGTTAGTGTTATGCCTCTCTGTTTATATCGTAGACTTGAATTGAATAAGTTGACACCTACTGAAATATCTTTGCAAATGGCTGATAAATCAACTGCTATACCTATCGGTATTTTTGAGGATGTGCCTATTGTGGTTGCAAATGTCACTATCTTAATGGACTTTGTTAATCTTGATATTCCCGAGGACAATAGTATGTCTATTATCCTTGGTAGACCCTTTTTGAACACTTCAGGGGCTGTTATTGATTGCAACAAAGGCAATGTCACTTTTCATGTTAATGGTAATGAGCATACGGTACACTTTCCGAGGAAACAATCTCAAGTTCATAGCATCAATTCTATTGGAAATGTTCCAACTATCATTATTGGACGTTTTGTATTTCCTCTCCCTACTATCAAGAAGAAGTATGATATTCTTATTGTTGGGAATTTTCATATCCCCGTTGAGGTAACTTAGTGTTATTCGAAATTTCTCCGGTTCCATGTTATTTGGAATGAGTTTGTTAACAAGACTTGATCAACCTTGTTAGTAGATTCATTTTGATGATCATGAGATGGATGAAACTAGAAGGCACAACCTTCTATACCCACTTTTTACTTTCTATTATTTAGAATAAATAAAGAAATATAGTATTATCTGTCTGTTTTCTGAATTATCTGTGCAATAAAAAGTATCCCGAAGATAGAAGTGCTCCAAATGCCCTGCAAATTAAGTATGATTTTTTATGGAATATTTGAGGATTTTAGGCATTGAAATCACTACAGGAGGGGCAAGCACCAGGCCACGAGAGTGGAGGGCGTGCCCACCCCACCTACATGCCCCCTGTCTCATGGGCCCCTGGTGGCCCACCTCTACTTATGCCAGCACCCACACACTCCAACTTCTACCCAAAAAATCCCCATCCAACTCAAGCACGAGTTGTATCTCATTTTGCTGCGATTTTCGATCTCCTTGCTCAATGCTCCATTCACAAAACTGCTTTGGGAGATTGTTGCTTGGTATGTGACTCCTCCATTGGTCCAATTAGTTTTTGTTCAAGTGCTTATTCATTGCAACTTTTTGCTGCATAGATGACCAGGTTCTTGAGCTTGAATGTTGAATTTATGAGGTCCCAAGCAATTCTAATGCATGATATAGGCTCTAGGCACTTGTAGGAGTAGTTGCTATCAATCTTGTTTAGTTTTATTCACTTATATTTTGAAGTTACTAAAATTTCAGAAATTTTTCAGAAAAATAATTATGTCTAGGAGAATGTACCAAGGTGGTTCCTCGGTAAAGAAAGGACTCGGGATTACCATACGTGAGCAAGATGTTGAATTACCGAGGGACGCGGATGTACGAGCTTGTGAGTTGCCATCCGATGATTTTATGGTCAAAGCAGGCTTCAAGGAGGAATTTGACGCGTATGTGCGTAATGCTGAGCTGGAGGACTTCTTACAAGATAAGTGTCCTCAGTACTATCAGTTGACTGATTCCTTTGTGCGGAGGTTTAAATATAATTGTACGCGTAATTCTCCCAGTGTCCTATTTGATATTTATGATGCATCTTATACCATGGACTTAGAGGATTTTACAACTGCTTGCAAACTTCCGCAGTGGGGTAAATTTAATGATCCTCACAAATCTGAATTTAGATATTTCCTTGCTAGTATTACAGTGGGAGAATTCAGGGACATAGCACAAGCTACCATAGGGAGCATTCATTTTCCTGCTATACATTATTTTTCTCTCTTCATTGGTAGATGCATTAACGGTAAGGATGAAGCATGTCATATGTGTGTCCCTGATCTGTGTGTCCTCAAGAGTGTCGTGTTAGGTTATAAAGGTTATAACTTGGGGGCAATAGTTGCGCGTAGGTTGCAGAATAATGGTAGAGCTGGAGATTTATTTGGAGGAATTTATGCAACCCGTGTGTCTAATTATCTTGGTATAGCCCCACGAAAGGGGGATGTGATGATACCTCCTGCTTATTTAGATTATGATGCTATGGTAAACCATCAATTTCTTAGGAGGAATGAACAATTCCTCCATTATCGACTAATCTATAACAGACGCAACATCGTCCATGTTACTCTTCCTGCTCCTCTCCTTTTTGATTACCAGACAAAAGGAAGATATGTTGTTACCAAGGAGGAAGCAGCTGAGCACGAAGGGAGAGCGGAGGCAGCTCGCCAACATGCCGCAGCCCAGGAGGCGGTTGCTGCTGCATCTCAGTACGACCCCAGCTACAACTATGGATATCAGTGATCGATTGTAAATGTAGTGGAATATTTGCCTAAACTATGGATGTCGTGTTCTCCACAGGGACTAAATGATCAGCGATGATGCTTTGCTAAAGCTAGGCTAGACAATTTAAGTGACGATTACAGGGAAAATAAACCTAAGCTATCTAAGACAGTTCCAGAAAATCAACAGACAAAGTAAATGAAAATAAGCAAAGGGAGGTTCAGATTATACTCTCCCTCTTTTTGGTATTATTTTTATTTGCATGAGAAACTAAAACAGTAACACAAAGGGAACAACAGGACATGAACACATATAGCAGAATGGATATGGGTCACATTACAAACACTTATATCACAGGTACATAGCTACACAGAGACTGAAAATTAAATGACAAATCAGCTGACTACAATAGAGAGCAATTTTAGAATAAGATTCAGAACAAGTAAACTGAATGTAACAGACGGCTACTTGACAGATGAATCACATATATTGAAATAGCGCAAAGCAGTTTACAATTGAATAAGTCTCAATACTAAAAGTTCACTGAATACACACGCACACATATACTAGAAGAATACTAATTGATAGAATCAAAATATAATAGATCAAGTATCTCCCAAAGTAACAAGCCTCAACTAGTCAGACCTCAGATCACATACACCATATTATACAAGTACTTAAACAGAGCAAATAGCAGGTTGCAAGTACACTTCAAATCTGATATTAAATGTCATACACTTCTAAATTTTACAGAAATTTCACACACCTCAACTTACAGAAAATTAAGTATTTCGAACAGTACACAAGTTCACCTAGCAGTTTACAGAATTTTGCAAGAAGTAAAGAGAGAAGAGAAGCAGCAGCAGTTTGGGTCCAGAGAAGAAGGAAGATGCAGCAGCAGGGACGTGGTGAGAGGTCTTGAGAAGAAGTGCAGCAGCGGCGCTAGGAGAGATGGGACATCAGCAAGGTACAGAGAGAAAGAGAAGAACATCAGCAAGGTAATGGAAGACAGAGCAACAGCAGGGTCGCAAGAAGAGCAACAGTAGGAGGCGTTGAGAGAGGGAGCAGCAACAGAAGGCATTGAGGATCAGAAAAAAAGGGAAGCAAAGGAAGTGGAGTAATGGCGCTAGGAGTGAGGGGTGCTGGTGATGTGATGGCGTGGTGGATGGATAGATGGATGGATTCGGGGAGGAGAAGGAGATGGTGCTGGTGGTGCATGGTGGAGATGGATAGATGGATGGATTCGTGGAGGAGAAGGAGATGGTGCTGGTGGTGCGTGGTGGAGATGGAATGGATGGATGGCTGGGTGGCGCACCGCTACGCCGGCCTGGCTGCGGCGGCGGCCGGTGGTGGAGAAGGAAGGGTGAGGGAGAGAGGTGAGATGCCAGGCCCAAGGGGATCAAAGGCCACCTAGGGATTTTGACCCCTCTCGATCAGATCTGCCCATATTGCACTTTGGCCCTTCTCTTCTCTTCTTTTGGCTCAAGTAGATCCCTCTCCTCTTTAGCTAGCCCCTCTGGATACTTCTTATCATCACACACAAGTCCATTCTTCCTTCTCTTATTTTCACTTGACTAATTCTCTTAGCCACCTAGTCCAGATCTTGGAAGTTTATAATGCCTTTGCGCACTTTTCTGCAAAAGAAACAAATGACGAGTAAATGGTCTTTTATATGATTTTCATACAAATATATCAGAGTTCATAGTAAGAATGGATGAACATATACCAACAAATGGTGTATATATGTGCCAAAATTATGTATATGAAATGTGCTTATCAAGTTCCCCCACACTTAAATCTTTGCTTGTCCTTAAGCAAAGGCATATGACAAAAGCAAGAACATGAACAGTGAACTGACTAGAGAATGTCAAGTGAGGTAGATCTCTAAACAGTGCATGCTTTGGACTTGGCTAGTGAAAATTAATGGTTAAGATTGCTACATATCAATAGGACACTAGTAAACTCGACCATTTTAAACTTTTGCAATGATAAACTAAGATTAGCAAGTTCAAATGCTGATTGTGCCAAAGGGTTCCTAAAGAGAGCATGATCCCAAAAAAACTTATTACCCGGAACATAACATTATGGTAGAAGCACTTATTGAATTTGAAGGAAGTAATGGTAATATTTTATTGATCTCACCAAAGGAACATGCCACCGATCCCGAGAACATGGTATACACCCGGCTTGACCAATTATTAGTTTTTTTAGTTTGTCTCCCCAAAGGAACATACCACCGATCCCGAGAACATGGTATACACCTGGTTCGACAATTACATTTCTATTATTATTAATTACTGCCCAAGCTAACCCGATTTCACATGCCACCGATCCCGGGAACATGACATGCTACTGTAGGTAGCCAGACTTATTTATTCATTATTACTTATCTTAAATGAACAACGCATAAGAACAAAAACAGGAATCATCACTTCTCCATGTCTGGTTCACATGCTACCGATCTAGGGAACATAGCATGCTAATCCATAGTGGTTAGGTGATTGCTCTCAATGGGAAGACACTTGGCACAAATTCAGTATCTAAACATGGTGATCTAGGTGTATCATAGTAAATGCAGAAAATGACGAAGTTTTCAAGTGTACTAGGGATTTGAGCACTCAAAACTAGTAGTTCTCACTAATTTTAGCAAAGCATGCATGGTGTAGATCACTAGTTTACAAGGCATTCAGAAATCAAGTTCACAAATTCACATCAAGCACAATGCCAAAGGTGAATTTCAGCTTGACAACAAGTAATAACTAGCTCAAGCAACCCAACTAGCAATTGAATTCAGCATGTATTTATGATATTCAGAATGGGTCATGAAACATCTCACCGGGCTTTGATCATGTAGCACTCGCTCGATCACCTCACCAGCTGCAGCTCTTCTCCCTTGCTTCCTCATGGATGCTCCAACTTCACTCTTCCATATGTGTGCCCCATTGCTTCTCCTCATCGCCATGCTCTAACTCCACCAGGATCCCAAGGAATGTCACCTCGAACCTGGTCAGCATGTAGTAAACAGTCCAGTAGCAAAAGCCTTAAATAGGACTCACACAAACAACTACAAGTGATACGGTCGATGCCCTCCAAGTCATCAATGGAATATCCAATTATATAAGCATAACTATAAAGCACATGTTTAGGATGGCAGAAATCAGCATGGTCAATACTCACACGAGGATGACATTTATCATTAAGCTCAAGACTAGCATGAGGAAAGTAATTGTGATCATCACAAATGAGAGCAATGCCACCAAGAGTGTATGTATCATCATATCCAAGTAAATGATTTTTCAAATCAATCTTAAGTGATGGCATCATGTAATGCAAGGTAGAAGCAAATAAATCATATGAAGACATGTCATTAAGAGGATTAGATAAACCTAACACATCACGCTCTGGTATGACAATAGGCAAATGAATCTCAGGTCCTTCATCTTCATCAACATCATCTTCTTTTACTTCTTCGGGAGTGGTAGACATTGGATCTTCAACTTGTTCACTTTGTTGTTCGAGCTCTGGATCATCTTGTGCCTTGGCTTCGAGAATTTCTTCTTGGATCTGAAGTATCTCTTCCTCTGGACTCTCGCTATCTTGCTCAGCTGAATGTGAAGGTGTTGGAACCTCACATGTATCAATGGATATCTCAGCCACACTCAACTCAAACTGTGATGATATAGTACTGCCAGCGTTGATGTTCTTCTCAATCTTCCTTACTTCTTCCACTAGCTCCTTTCCACTCTTAATCTTCTTCATTTCCTCTAGTATCACCGGCCTAATTGGATCATCTTCCGCACTTCAAGTGAACTCGAGACCAAGCAATATGAGCTTGTCTATATCATCAAAGTCATCTTGTGTGGGCAGTTGTGTTGAAGATGTTGGTTGACCAAATGGAGGACCATTTAACTCCATTGGCAACATGTCCTGGTGTTGAGGTATATGAGTAGGAGCTGAATAAATCTGCTGTGGAGCATAGTTGTGGCTCTCCTCTTCATACCTAAATCCCTGCATTGGATAACTAGAGGCAAACGATGAGATCTCAGGGTTATTGCTCCTATATGACATATTCTGGTTTTCAGGCCACCCATGTGTGTAATTGTTTTGGTATGAGCTAGGCTGTGGGGCGAAGCTCATGCCATAACAATCGGGAGGGTGAGAGTAACCACGCTGACATTCAGCGGGTGAATGGCCCTGAAATCCACAAATATGGCATGTAGGAGCCACATAAGGATGACCTCTAGAATAAGGATCATAAGAGCTAGGCCTATCCTCAAAAACTACCTCTCACTGCCGAGCTAAATCATCTAATTGATGGGAAATCTTACTTATCAGTTCTTGAATACTTTCCGTGCTGTTTGTAGTGTTGCTCGCATAAGCATGATGATCTGAATAGTAAGCCATATCCGAGAAGATGATTCTAACCTGGAAAAAGAAAAGAAAACAAAGAGGAAATAATCTGGAACAAGGGTTAGGAGTTAGAGATATATCACAAATATATGGCACAAAATAGAAAAAGAAGAAAAACCTAGTCTATAGCTTAACACGGTCACTCGACACTAGTCCCCGGCAACGGCGCCAAAATGATCGATTGTAAATGTAGTGGAATATTTGCCCAAACTACGGATGTCGTGTTCTCCACAGGGACTAAATGATCAGCGATGATGCTTGGCTAAAGCTAGGCTAGACAATTTAAGTGACGATTACAGGGAAAATAAACCTAAGCTATCTAAGACAGTTCCAGAAAATCAACAGACAAAGTAAATAAAAAGAAGAAAAGGGAGGTTCAGATTATACTCTCCGTCTTTTTGGTATTATTTTTATTTGCATGAGAAACTAAAACAGTAACACAAAGGGAACAACAGGACATGAACACATATAGCAGAATGGATATGGGTCACATTACAAACACTTATATCACAGGTACATAGCTACACAGAGATTGAAAATTAAATGACAAATTAGCCTACCACAATAGAGAGCAATTTTAGAATAAGATTCAGAACAAGTAAACTAAATGTAACAGACGACTACTTGACAGATGAATCACATATATTGAAATAGCGCAAAGCAGTTTACAATTGAATAAGTCTCAACACTAAAAGTTCATTGAATACACACGCACACATATACTAGCAGAATACTAATTGATAGAACCAAAATATAATAGATCAAGTATCTCCCAAAGTAACAAGCCTCAACTAGTCAGATCTCAGATCACATACACCATATTATACAAGTACTTAAACAGAGCAAACAACAGGTTGCAAGTACACTTCAAATCTGATATTAAATGTCATACACTTCTAAATTTTTACAGAAATTTCACACACCTCAACTTACAGAAAATTAAGTATTCAGAACAGTACACAAGTTCACCTAGCAGTTTACAGAATTTTGCAAGAAGTAAAGAGAGAAGAGAAGCAGCAGCAGTTTGGGTTTAGAGAAGAAGGAAGATGCAGCAGCAGGGACGTGGTGAGAGGTCTTCAGAAGAAGTGCAGCAGCGGCGCTAGGAGAGATGGGACATCAGCAAGGTACAGAGAGAAAGAGAAGAACAGCAGCGAGGTAAGGGAAGAAGGAGCAGCAACAGGGTCGCAAGAAGAACATCAACAAGAGGCGTTGAGAGAGGGAGCAGCAACAGAAGGCGTTGAGGTTCAGAAAAGAAGGGAAGCAAAGGAAGTGGAGTAATGGCGCTATGAGTGAGGGGTGCTGGTGATGTGATGGCATGGTGGATGGATAGATGGATGGATTCGGGGAGGAGAAGGAGATGGTGCTGGTGGTGCGTGGTGGAGATGGATAGATGGACAGATTCGGGGAGGAGAAGGAGATGGTGCTGGTGGTGCGTGGTGGAGATGGAATGGATGGATGGCTGGGTGGCGCACCGCTACGCCAGCCTGGCCGCGGCAGCGGCCGGAGGTGGAGAAGGAAGGGTGAGGGAAAGAGGTGAGATGCCAGGCCCAAGGGGATCGAAGGCCACCTAGGGAGTTTGACCCCTCTCGATTAGATCTGCCCATATTGCACTTTGGCCCTTCTCTTCTCTTCTTTTGGCTCAAGTAGATCCCTCTCCTCTTTAGCTAGCCCCTCTGGATACTTCTTATCATCACATACAAGTCCATTCTTCCTTCTATTCTTTTCACTTGACTAATTCTCTTAGCCACCTAGTCCAGATCATGGAAGTTTATAGTGCCTTTGTGCACTTTTCTGCAAAAGAAACAAATGACGAGTAAATGGTCTTTTATACGATTTTCATCCAAATATATCAGAGTTCATAGTAAGAATGGATGAACATATATCAACAAATGGTGTATATATGTGCCAAAATTATGTATATGAAATGTGCTTATCAATCAGCCAGGCGGTCCTTTGTACTAGAACAACTTAGGCCAAAAGCCTAAGCTTGGGGCAGTACGTATTTCTCACCGACTTTACATTCATGTTCACACACTAGTCGTCGGTGCTCATACTCTTTCATTGTATTATCCATGCTAGTTTAAATTTCTTTTTCTAGCTTTCTTCTTGTGTGTTTGATAAACCTTGGGAAAAACCAAAAAAATTAGTTAGTTTAATTTCCATGCTTGTAGTAGAAATTAAAATGAAAACCCAAAAATATTTCTAGTTCTTCTTCTTTTTTGTTGGGAGCTTTCCCGTGTAAATAGCTTTATTTTCTTTTCTTTCCATTGGGGGTCGAGAAGACCATATTGAAAATGTTTAGTGGCTCTCATATGCATGATTGTTTATTTAACTTAGAGCCCATATTACCCATCTTATCTCTTGAAGTTGAATGCTTGCATATTCCAGCTTAGTCCAATGCACGTGCACTATTATTATTATACACATTGTTCGGTCGTGCAAGTGAAAGCCAATAATGATGATATATGATGGACTTATTGAGATGAGAAAAGTTGGTATGAACTCGACCTCTCTTGTTTTTGTAAATATGATGAGTTCATCGTTTCTGATTCATCTTATTATGAAGTAAACATATTTGCAATGACATTTAGTGATTATAGTTGCTTGTGACATGCTTGATTAGCTATGAGTTATAATGGTCTACCTTGCGTGCCAACATGTTATTAGAATGACTATGATGTGGTATGATGGGATGGTATCCTCCTTTGAATGAATTGAGTGACTCGACTTGGCACATGTTCGCGCATGTAGTTGAAACAAATCAACATAGCCTTCATGATATTTATGTTCATGGTGGATTATATCCTACTCATGCTTGTATTCGGTGTGAATTAATTTTAATGCATGTTTATGACTGTTGTCGCTCTCCCAGTTGTTCGCTTCCCAGTCTTTTGCTAGCCTTCACTTGTACTAAGCGGGAATACTGCTTGTGCATCCGAACTCCTTGAACCCCCAAAGTTATTCCATATGAGTCCACTATACCTACCTATATACGGTATTTACCTGCCGTTCCAAGTAAATTTGTATGTGCCAAACTCCAAACCTTCAAATGAAATTCTATTTTGTATTGTCAGGACCCCAACTCAATGCCACATCGATCTAGCATGTAACACCTCATATCACTTTGCGGCCTCACGCACGGTATTCCTACGGGTGTCGCCTTAGCTTTGCTCGGGACCGTTTACGCCTTTTGGCACACGTATATGATAGTGTCGCTAGCATCCATATGATAAGGAGCCCGTGCTGACATGGCTAGTCGTAAACCCAAAGTGGCACAGACTTATAGGGACAGGCATCCATGACCCAGCATCGAACGTGTCGGTCATCAGCGAGTGAATCCGGGCTGTAGCACTGGGCTAGCAGGACTCCGGTATTCATCGCATGACATTTCCCCTAAGGGACAGACACATGAACGAAGAAGGATATATGCCGACCAGCCTAAGTGTTCCAGAGCAGTAGCAAGCTACCATGGCTCGGTGGAAGCACTAGGAGACATTTCCCGGTAAGAGAGGCTACTAAAGATAAACAACTAGATAGTCAGATCCCACACATACCAAGCATTTCAATCATACATACAATATGCTCGATATGTGCAAATACAACAAGACATCACAACATGACTCTACAACACAAGTACTTTATTTAAAGGCACAGAGAGCCATACATATCATACACACAAGTACGGGTCACGCGACCCACATTAAAGTCATACAAGCATACAAGCCAGCAGCGGAAGTAACTTGTCTGAGTACAGACAACTAGTAAAATAAAAGAGGCTTGGGTAAGCCTGACTATACTACATGGCCCCTCATGAGCTCAGGATCACCACCTGGGCTTCATCCTACTCATCGATGTCAACGTCTATGAAGAACCCGTCCGAAGGGGTTGTAGCGTCTACTGTAAAACATAAGTTAAAGCAACATGACTACAAAGGTACTCAGCAAGACTTACATCAGATCCTGCATACATGCACATTATCAAGAAGGGTTGGTGGGGTTATTGCAGCAAGCCATCTTTGACTCTTGGCTAAGCTACCCTACGAGACTCCAACTTGAAATGGTTTTGCGCACTCGAGTCCGCTTATCACCACTTCAATACACTACCGAGGATCCACCTCCGTCTTCCTACGAAAGAGCCATCCTCGGCACTCACGCTTATCTTGAGGCTTTTAGTAGTTTCCATTTACTTTTCTATGAACTGTATAGGCAACCAAGTAGTCCTTTACCGCGGACGCGGCTATTCGAATAGATGATGTTAACCCTGCAGGGGTGTACTTCTTCATACACGCTCTCACCACTTACCGCCATTTACCGGACATGTACACAACAACCTTCAAGCGGAAGCCCAACGTGGGTGTCGGCCACGACCTACCTAAACACCTAAGTCTCTAGTCCAGGTTTATCGCCTATCCAAGTTCCATCCGCAGGGAGTCCGGTCGAGGTTTCCACATACGACCCCGAACGATGTGTGCAGGGTTCCCGAGATACCTAACGGGCATCCGGTACACCGTGCCACGTACCTACTGCATCACAGCCCACCCCATAGGTCAGCGCTGTCCACTGCCTCCAGTAAGCTACAAACACCAGAAACTACTTGCAACTCCTGGACAGAGGGCTAGGGTGAGTAAGAAGCCGAGAGGGTCCATTGGTTTCGGGCCCAATGCATGGTAGTAGCTGATTCTTAAATCACACATATAGATCTCAGTGCTTAAGGACGGCTTCAATGAAACAATCTACCATGTACTCCTACATGGCCTCTCATCGATACCTTTACCAAATTGTGTTCAACACATCACTCTCATATTGACATGATCATTTCACTCTAGCCCATCACAAAGATGAACCAGACCTAACACGACTCTAAGCATAGCACGCATAGCAAAGTAGGAACAACACATACATATGGCTCAATCAACTCCTACATATGCTAGTGGGTTTCATCTAGTTACTGTGGCAATGATAGGTCATGCAAAGGAAATGGGTTCAACTACCGTAGCACACATCAATTTGAATCGCGTTGTCTTAATGCAGTAAAGAGAGCAGAAGCGAGAACATGGGATTGTATCGATATGATCAAACGGTTGGTTGCTTGCCTGATGGGTCGGTGCACTGGTATTGTTCTTCGTTGGGGTATTCACGGTACTCCTCGGGGGCAGAACCTGCCGCCGAGAGCACCGATACACAATCATCACCAAACAATATGCAACAAGATGATGCATGCATGAGACATGGCAAAATGAGTGTATTGGGCTAATGCAACTAAGACCAGATGGGTTTGAACTATTTTGAACCAAAGATTCAAGTTTCAAACTCATAAGTGGCCCTTTTAAGTGCTTTATCTAGTGCTGCACTAAACAGTAGGTTAACTTGTTTAAACATGCACGAAACCAGTACAGATGGATAGATTGGATTTTTCTGATCATTTTTCATATATAACACTTTGCATTTGGAGTTACAGATTAATTTCTATGATTTCTTGAAGTTTGTGATTTTTCTGGAATTTCATGTGTAAAAATAATTCAGGAAAATAATTTAGTGCGTCGGCATTACGTCAGGATGACGTTAGTGGTCAACGGGACATTCCAGGTCAAACCTGATAGTGGGTCCTGCGTGTCAGTGTAATTAGCTTAACCGATTATTAGTTAATACTAATCCTAATTAGTTAACAGGGCTGGGCCCCACCTGTCATTGACCCAGTGGGGTCAAAATGGGCCCACCCGTTGTCAAACGAGGGGTCAGCAGGGTCAACTCACCGGTGTTTAGCCACCCGCGATGCCAAACGCGGTGGTGCAGGTGCGGGTTTGGCCTACAGGGCAGCATTCGAGGCGCCGTTGGGCTCTACGGACAGCTGGGAGCGAGCCGCAGCGGGTGGTGCAGGTAGCTGGGCTCGGGGTCGCCGGAAACGGCGCCGGCAACGTGTTTGGCGGCGGCCGGAGCTCGGGTGAGCTCGAACCTGTCGCTAGGAAGCACGGCGAGGCACGAGAGTTAGTGCGTTAGGCTCCTGGGGGTGTGGTGAGACTAGTGGACAGGGTGACGCGGCCGTTGGGTGGCCGGAGCCTCGTCGGCGATGAGCTCCGCGGAGGTGCGTGCTGGTGAGCTCGGTGTGCTCTATGTGGTGCACGAGAGCGAGAAAGGGAAGGGGGAGAAGGTAGCTGGGCTCATGGCGGTCTTGTAGGAACAGACGGTGCGGTCGGGTACGACCTGGTGCGGCGGCGACGGTGAAGGGGATCTCCGGCGGTGGCGGAGTCGGGCGAGGTCGGTGCAGAGGCCTTGGGGCAAGCGAGCGCTCGGGGCTCGGCTAGCTCTAAGGAGAGGAGGGCAGCGGAGCTCCTGGACACGGCGGCGCGGCTCGGGGACGACGGGGAACGTGAGCTTCACTGTGGCGCGGGCGCGACAGCGTCGGCCACGGCGGTGGAGAGCGAGGGAGAGAGGCAGGGGGAGAATGGGCGTGTCAAGAGGGGTCTGGGCATGACGTGGAGGTCGTCCAGGCCAGCAGGGCAGCGAGGGGAGGAAGCAGGGCGGCGAGCAGCTGTGTGGCACGCGCTGGAGCCGCCGTCGAGCACCTGCCTGCCTGCCTGGCCAAGACAAGCAGCTCGCTGGAGCGGCTGCTGGGCTGGGCCGGCTAGGTGGGCCGACTGGTGCGCTGCCAGGTAAGTCCCTCTCTCTTTTTTTATTTCTGTTTGCTTTTTTCTATTTTTCTGTAAGTGTTGGGCTTTTCTAAAAATACCTAGACACTTTCAAAAATCCTGCAAATAATCATAGGCTCTGTTCAAATTATTTCCAATAGCCCATACTTATTTCTAGAATTATTTGGGCATTTAAAATATTTTATAGCATTTAAATGCCCAAAAGCAAATAGGTAATGATTTAATCCAATGATCTTAGTTGTCCTAGAAAAATGTGAACCCATTTTGTCAGAGGTTCTGACCCAAAATAAAAAGGGTGGACTTTTTAGAAGGGCATTTCAGGTTGATTGAAATTATTTTTGGTAAACCCTAGTTGGTTTCAGCGGGGGCTGGGGGTTCTGTCATCCCCATTTCAAGTTTCTGTTGAATGGAATAGACATGATGCAACACTCTAATGCATGAACTAGCTAAGGTGTGACAACTCACCCCCACTCAAAAGAATCTTGTCCCGAGATTTAGGTTCCTCTGGGAAGAAGGCAGGATACTGAAGTCGAAGACGATCCTCCCTTTCCCAAGTTGCTTCTTTCTCAGAATGGTGCGACCATTGAACCTTGAGAAACTTGATATTATGACGTCGAGTGGTACGCTCGGCTTGATCGAGGATACGAACGGGGTACTCTCGATACGTGAGGTTATCTTGAAGATCAAGCGTTTCGTGGTCCACTCCACGGATAGGATCCGAGAAGCAACGCGTGAGTTGAGACACATGGAAGACATCATGGACTCTGGAGAGATGCGGAGGTAGTTCCAATCGGTAGCAACTTCTCCTCGTTTGGCAAGAATGTGAAAGGGTCCAATGTAGCGAGGAGCCATTTTGCCTTTGATACCGAAATGATGGGTTCCCTTCAGAGGAGTAACCCGAAGGTAAGCCTTCTCGTCAACCTCAAAAGTCATAGCCTTATGTTTTCGGTCATATTGACTCTTTTCACGAGATTGGGCTGTTTTCAACTTTTCACGAACGATGCGAACTTGCTCTTCTGCTTCCTGGATCATATCCGGGCCAAAGAATTGTCTTTCCCTGGTTTCTGACCAGTTAAGAGGTGTTCGACACCTTTGTCCATAGAGAATTCAAAAGGGGCTTTACCCAAGCTAGATTGATAGCTGTTGTTATAAGCAAATTCAGCAAATGGAAGTCATTTCTCCCATTCCATTCTGAATGAGATAACAGAAGCTCGAAGCATGTCTTCTAGGATTTGGTTGACACATTCTACTTGACCATTTGATTGAGGGTGAAAGGCGGTGCTAAAGGAAAGGCGGGTTCCCATAGCATTTTGGAAACTTTCCCAAAATCGAGAGGTGAAGAGACTTCCTGGATCCAAGTTAATTTCCAGTGGAACACCATGGAGGTACACTATTCGGGAGATATACAAGTCTACTAGCTGACTAGCGGTTATACTCTCGCGAACAGGCAAGAAATGGGCCACCTTGGAAAGACGATCGATAATGACGAAGATAGCATTATTCCCTCTCTTGGTCCTGGGAAAACCGGTGATGAAATCCATACCAATTCTATCCCATTTCCATTCAGGAATAGCTAAGGGTTGAAGGGTGCCAGTAGGCTGTTGATGCTCTGCTTTTACACGATGACATACGTTGCAATTAGCAATATACCGAGCAATTTCTCTCTTCATCCTAGTCCACTAGAACCTCTGGCGTAGGTCCTGATACATCTTAGTGCTACCAGGATGAATGGTGAGAGGAGATTCATGAGCTTCCTTAAGGATCAATCGCCTCAGGTTTCGCACTTTGGGAACCACTAGACGGTTCCCGAAGTATACGACTCCTTGATCATCAACGGAGAAACAATTCGCAACTCCTTTCCTGATGTTTCTTTTGATACGGGAAATCCCCGGATCTACCTTAAGAGCTTTGATGATCTGATCCGTAAGGGTAGGTTTCGCCACCAAGGTGGAAACGAATCCTTGAGGAACGATGTGAAGGTTAAGTTTCCGAAATTCCTCATGGAGAAGTGGTTGACTTTGTTGCAACATTAGATTGTTGCAATAAGATTTACGACTTAGCGCATTAGCCATGAAGTTGGCTTTTCCTGGGGTGTAAGTTATCCCTAAGTCGAAATCTGTGATCAACTCGACCCAACGTCTTTGCTTGAGATTCGAATCCGGTTGGGTGAATATGTACTTCAGACTTTGGTGATCAGTGAAGATTTCACAACGATTACCGAGGAGGTAATGTCGCCAGGTTTTGAGTGCATGGACTACAGCTGCAAGCTCTAGATCATGAGTAGGGTAATTTTCCTCATGTGGGTGTAATTTCCGTGAAGCATAAGCAATTACGTGTCGATCTTGCATGAGAATACAACCTAGTCCTTGTCGCGAGGTGTCGCAATAGATAACAAAGTCCTTGCAGAAGTCTGGTGGTACCAGTACGGGAGCAGAAGTCAGGCCTCTTTTCAGTTCCTGAAAACTATGCTCGCATTGAGGGGTCCACTCGAACTTTTTATCTTTCTTGAGGAGTTCAGTTAGAGGCTTAGAAACTTTGGAGAAGTTCTCGACAAAGCGGCAACAATAGCTTGCTAAGCCGAGGAAACTCCAAACTTGCTTGACCGATTCAGGTGGAGTCCAGTTAAGAACGGCTTGAAATCGCTCGGGATTGACAGCAATACCCTTACCAGAAATTACATGTCCTAGATAGGTCACTTCTGGCAACCAAAATTCACATTTAGAAAATTTGGCGTAAAGGCGATGCTCTCGAAGTTTCATCAACACTAGCCTTAGATGCTCGGCATGTTCTTCCTCGTTCTTAGAGTAGATGAGTATATCATTGAGGTAAACCACGATGAATTTATCCAAATACTCCATGAAGATTGAGTTCATTAACCGAGAGAAGGTGGCTGGGGCGTTGGTTAAACCGAAGGACATGATGGTGTACTCGTATTGGCCGTAAAGAGTAACAAAGGCCGTTTTGGGAATGTCCCCGTTCCTGATTTTGATTTGATGGTAGCCCAACCTCAAATCCATCTTAGAGAAGACTGAGGATCCAGCGAGCTGATCATACAGGTCATTGATCCTGGGGAGCGGATACTTGTTCTTTATTGTGACCAAGTTGACGGGTCAATAATCTACAACCATCCGATCCGTACCATCCTTCTTCTTGACGAAGAGGACGGGGCAAGCCCTTGGAGATGAACTAGAACGGATGAAACCCTTTTTCAAGGACTCATCGAGTTGTTTCTTAAGCTTGGCTAGTTCTAGTGGTGCCATCTTATAGGGTCTTCTAGAAATTGGGACCGTTCCTGGAATGAGATCTATCACGAACTCGACATCTCGGTCAGGTGGAACACCTGGAAATTCTTCTGGAAATACATCCGGAAAGGCACGGACTACCAGGACATCTTCGAGGTCTGGCAAGGGACTGGCATTAAGATAATATAGCTGTCGCTTGGCTACTCGGGTCAAGACATTGACTATCTTTCCCGAAGGATGCGTACATTGAACAGTCCTAGAGAAGCAATCAATCTTGGCATGATGGGCTGACATCCAGTCCATACCCAAGATGATATTAATATCTGAAGATTTGAGAGCTATCAATGATGCAAGGAAAACAAGTCTATCGACCTGAATTTCATTCCCATGGCTTACTCTAGAAGTTTGCCATTTGGATCCCGGGGTTTGAATTACCATGGAAGTGGGCATATCACAGAATGTGGTGTTATGCAGACGAGCATAGCTCTCGGATATAAATGAATGAGATGCTCTAGTATCAAAAAGAACAGATGCCGGGTGACAATTAACAAGGAGCGTACCGAGAACGATGTTGGGATCCTCTTGGGCCTCTTCAGTTGTGACACAATTCACATGGCTACGTGCAGTGGTGGCCAGCTTGGCGTAGTACACCTTCCCTACTGGCTTGCCACGGCCAACAGCCTTTCCAGACTGGTTGGGGTTGGTCTGGGGACACTCATGCATGTAGTGACCCGACTCCCCACACTTGAAGCACGTCACGGAGCTGGTGCGTGGAGGAGCATTGTTGGTTGGCCCACCATAGGGCTTAGCTGGTCCATACTGCTGAGCTGGATGAGGCGCCTGATAGGATGGCCTCAGTGTGAACCTGGGTGGTAGGGCAGTGTTAGGCACCAACACCCGGCGCTTCTGTGGTCCAGCACTGGATGAGGAACCCATGTCACGGCCATGCTTGCATGTTGCTTCGAAATCAGTCTGACCCGTCTCAGCACTGATGGCTTTGTTCACAAGCTTCTCAAAGGAGGTGCACTCATGCAGACGGAGATCTCGGCGAAGCTCGAGGCTAAGTCCCTTCCGGAACCTTACCTGCTTCTTGGCATCAGTGGAGACTTCTTCAGTGGCATAGCGTGCTAGGTTACCGAACTCCCTGCTGTAAGCGTCCACAGAGAGTCAACCTTGGGTGAACCTGCAGAACTCCTCACGCTTGCGGTCCATAAGACCCTCCGGAATGTGATGTTCACGGAAAGCCTCACTAAATTCTGCCCAAGTAGTGACATGGCCAGCTAGGCGCATGGCTTCATAATTCTCCGACCAGAGACTGGCGGGGCCTTCGAGATGATAGGCAGCAAAAGTGACCTTATCAGCCTCAGCTACGAGTGCAGAACGTAGCTTGTGAGTAATGCTGCCAAGCCAGTCATCGGCGTCGAGAGGCTCGACGGAGTGGTGGAAGGTGGGTGGATGTAACTTGATGAAGTCGCTGAGCGACACCAAGTTATTCCTCTGATGCTGTGTTGTGTTCTGTTCGATGTGCTCCAACAAACGCTTGGTCTCCCGCTTGTTTCTCTCAGCCTCTAGCATAACCTCGGCCAAGGAAGGAGGGTGAGGTAGGTTTGAATCCCTGACTCCACTGCCTTCGGCCTGCTCCGGGGGAGCAGGGTTGTTGCGGATGTTGACCATCCTTGGAAAACAAGACAATGGTTTAGTCTAGAATGATAAGATTCTGACAGAGAAATGTAGAATGTAATGGATAACTCGGAATGCAAGATGATCATCCGTATGACATGGTAAGTACAGAAACTGCTTCTTTTATTCCATCGTCATACACACCATACAAGGTTTAGTACAAGACCAAATGAAGTACTACTATGGTGAAAGGAAGATTACATCTCATCAGAGGCATCCCAAGCTCCTATACATTATTTTTCTACATCTCCGGAAAGCGGTACACACTAAGTCATATCCCACGAGTCACGCAGGACGGTGGACGATATAACTGTTACAATACTAGTGGTGCTACTATCACCTCAGACATTTCCGTAGTAATCCTCATAGAAGTTACCCCCATGTCCTGGAAGCTAAATGTGATCATCTGGAAACAGCCGATCCCGTGGAGCCTGCGGTCCATAAGGACTCGGGTGTGGCCTGGGACCATCAAACGGTGGCAGAAGAGGTCCACGGGGAGGAGTGATGCCCCCTACATCACGCCAATCCATACGGTCTGGTAGAGTAGACCGCACGGGGTAGAGATCCTGCATATCCATATACCCTGCCTGCACAGCAGGTGCAAACCGGGTCAAGGTGGCCCATTGATCAGAACGGGAGTTGAACAGCTCCAGTCGTAAGGCACGGTTTTCACGGTTCTTGTCCTCAAGCAACTGTGTGGTAGTGTGAAGCAGCAAATCCTCGTGAGAAGAGTCGGCGTAGATAGCGGTGAAGTAACCTTCTGGCCCAGGAAGTGACATCAGAATATAGCGGAAGTCAGTGTTCCGGAGCAAGGAGGTTCTGGCCCGTATGATAGTCATCATCGAATATGCAGCGTCTTGCATAGCCATCTCGATGGTAACCCCAAGTCCATATGAGCAATGGAGGGGTTCGGTGGATCCTGGATAGCTAGGAGATATCCTAACGGTGCAGAGGTATTGGCTTTGATTGAAGTCCCTATACTGCTCCTCGATGGTGTACTCAGGATACCAATGGTATCCAGCCTCGGTCATTACCCGGACCAACATAGCATTATGGCCAGGTACATCGAGGCATCGAGTCAAACGAACCACTTGATTCTGAGTGCGGGAAGCCATCTGAAACACGATATAATACAAAGGCATTAGAATTTCTAGCAGAATTTGGACAACATAACGGCTGTAAATGCTCAAAAGGATTTGAGACATTTTGCAAAGGATTGCATAGACACTCAATAATATCATATCAAGGTTCTGGGTCCAACTTAGCAACATAACAGGGTAGTAGAACTGAACTAGGCTTGTAATCATCAAACCTATAAGGTTCTACTGATTAGTAACACGTGAACCTGATAGAGAAAAGAGATCCTAATCCTTAACCCCCGGTGGAAAAATGGACTGACTCAGATCAGAATGCCATGAGGTAAAGGAGTAAAAAGAGACTTACGTTCCATCCCACAATCAATTCCCCTACATATAACTAAAGCAGTTCTAGACTCAACATCGACCAGTTTGGCTTGGAGAACCTACAGGCCGTCCGGCTCTGATGCCAACGCTGTCCGGACCCCGACTCAAGTCCACATCGATCTAGCATGTAACACCTCATATCACTTTGCGGCCTCACACACGGTATTCCCACGGGTGTCGCCTTACCTTTGCGCGGGACCGTTTGCGCATTTTGGCACACGTATATGATAGTGCCGCTAGCATCCATATGATAAGGATCCCGGGCTGACATGGCTAGTCGTAAACCCAAAGTGGCACAGACTTATAGGGACAGGCATCCATGACCCAACATCAAACGTGTCGGTCATCAGCGAGTGAATCCGGGCTGTAGCACTGGGCTAGCAGGACTCCGGTAAACCAGGCTGTAGCGGGCTAACAGGACTCCAGTATTCATCGCGTGACATTTCCCTGAAGGGACAGACACAGGAACGAAGAAGGACACATGCCAGCCAGCCTAAGTGTTCCGGAGCGGTAGCAAGCTACCATGGCTCAGTGGAAGCACTAGGAGACATTTCCCAGTAAGAGAGGCTACTAAAGATAAACAACTAGATAGTCAGATCCCACACATACCAAGCATTTAAATCATACACACAATATGCTCGATATGTGCAAATACAACAAGGCATCACAACATGACTCTACAACACAAGTACTTTATTTAAAGGCTCAGAGAGCCATACATATCATACACACAAGTACGGGTCACGTGACCCACATTCAAGTCATATAAGCATAGAAGCCAGCAGCGGAAGTAACTTGTTTGAGTATAGAAGAGGCTTGGGTAAGCCTGACTATACTACATGGTCCCTCATGAGCTCAGGATCACCACCTGGGCTTCAGCCTACTCGTCAATGTCAACGTCTAGGAAGAACCCGTCAGAAGGGGTTGTAGCATCTTCTGTAAAACGTAAATTAAAGCAACATGAGTACAAAGGTACTCAGCAAGACTTACATCAAATCCTCCATACATGCACATTATCAAGAAGGGTTGGTGGGGTTATTGCAGCAAGCCAGCTTTGACTCTTGGCTAAGCTACCCTACGAGACTCCAACTTGAAATGGTTTTGCGCACTCGAGTCCACTAATCACCACTTCAATATAGTATATAGGATCCACCTCCGTCTTCCTATGGAAGAGCCATCCTCGGCACTCACGCTTATCTTGAGGCTTTTCGTAGTTTCCATTTACTTGTCTATGAACTGTATAAGCAACCAAGTAGTCCTTTACCGCGGAAGCGGCTATTCAAATAGATGATGTTAACCCTGCAGGGGTGTACTTCTTCATACACGCTCTCACCACTTACCGCCGTTTACACGACATGTACTCGGCAACCTTCAAGCGGAAGCCCAACGTGGGTGTCAGCCATGACCTACCTAAACATCTAAGTCTCTAGTCCAGGTTTGTCGTCTATCCATGTTCCATCCGCAGGGAGTCCAGCCGAGGTTTCCACATATGGCCCCGAATGATGTGTGCAGGTTTCCCGAGATACCTAACGGGCATCCAATACACCGTGCCACATACCTACCGCATCACAGCCCATCCCGTGGGTCAGCCTGTCCACGGCCTCCAGTAAGCTACAAACACCAGAAACTACTTGCAACTCCTGGATAGAGGGCTAGGGTGAGTAAGAAGCCGAGAGGGTCCATTGGTTTCGGGCCCAATGCATGGTAGTAGCTGATTCTTAAATCACACATACAGATCTCAGTGCTTAAGGACGGCTTCAATGAAACAACCCACAATGTACTCTTACATGGCCTCTCATTGATACCTTTACCGAATCGTGTTAAACACATCACTCTCATAATGACATGATCATTTCACTCTAGCCCATCACCCAGATGAACCAGACCTGACACGACTCTAAGCATAGCAGGCATAGCAAGGTAGGAACAACACATACATATGGCTCAATCAACTCCTACACATGCTAGTGGGTTTCATCTAGTTACTGTGGCAATGACATGTCATGCAGAGGAGATGGGTTCAACTACCGTAGCACACAGCAGTTTGAATCGCGTTGTCTTCATGCAGTAAAGAGAGCAAAAGCGAGAACATGGGGTTGCATCGATATGATCAAATGGTTGGTTGCTTGCCTGATGGGTCGATGCACTAGTATTGTTCTTCGTTGGGGTATTCACGGTACTACTCGGGGGCAGAACCTACCGCAGAGAGCACCGATACACAATCATCACCAAACAATATGCAACAATATGATGCATGCATGAGACATGGCAAAATGAGTGTATCGGGCTAATGCAACTAAGACCAGATGGGTTTGAACTATTTTGAACCAAAGATTCAAGTTTCAAACTCATAAGTGGCCCTTTTAAGTGCTTTATCTAGTTCTGCACTAAACAGTAGGTTAACTTGTTTAAACATGCATGAAACCAGTACAGATGGATAGATTGGATTTTTTTCTGATCATTTTTCATATATAACACTTTGCATTTGGAGTTACAGATTAATTTCTATGATTTTTTGAAGTTTGTGGTATTTTCTGCAATTTCCTATGTAAAAATAATTCCAGTAAATAATTTACCACGTCAGCATTACGTGAGGATGACGCCAGTGGTCAACGGGACAGTCCAGGTCAAACCTAATGGTTGGTCCTGCGTGTTAGTGTAATTAGCTTAACTGATTATTAGTTAATACTAATCCTAGTTAGTTAACAGGGTTGGGCCCCACCTGTCATTGACCCAGGGGGGTCAAACTGGGCCCACCCGTGGTCAAACGAGGGGTTACCAGGGTCAACTCGCCGGCATTTAGCCGCCGGCGAGGCCAAACGCGGCGGTGCAGGTGCGTGTTTGGCCTACAGGGCATCATTCGAGGTGCCGTTGGGCTCTACGGACAGCTGGGAGCGAGCCGCAGCGGGTGGTGCAGGTAGCTGGGCTCGGGGTCGCCGGAAACGACACCGGCAACGTGTTTGGCGGCGTCTGGAGCTCGGGTGAGCTCGAACCCGTCGCTAAGGAGCACGGCGAGGCACGAGAGTTAGTGTCTTAGGCTCCTGGGGTGTGATGAGACTAGTGGACAGGGTGACGCGGCCGATGGGTGGCCGGAGCCTCGTCGGAGATGAGCTCCATGGCGGCGCGTGCGGGTGAGCTCGGTGTGCTCGCTGTGGTGCACGAGAGTGAGAAAGGGAAGGGGGAGAAGGTAGCTGGGCGCACGGCGGTTTCGTAGGAGCAAACGGCGCGGTCGGGGACGAGCTCGTGCGGCGGCGACGGCGAAGGGGATCTCCGGCGATGGCGGAGTCGCGCGAGGTCGATGCAGAAGCCTCGGGGCAAGCGAGCGCTCGGGGCTCGGCTAGCTCGAAGGAGAGGAGGGTGGCGGAGCTCCTAGACACGATGGCGCGGCGCGGGGACGATAGGGAACGCGAGCTTCACGATGGCGCGGGCGCGGCAGCATCGGCCACGGCGGTGGAGGGCGAGGGAGAGATGCAGGGGGAGAATGGGCGTGTCCAGAGGGGTCGAGGTGCGACGTGGAGGTCGTCCAGGCCAGCAGGGCGACAAGGGGAGGAAGCAGGGCAGCGAGCAGCTGCGCGGCGCGCGCTGGAGCCGCCGTCGAGCACCTGCCTGCCTGCCTGGCCAAGACAAGCAGCTCGTTGGAGCGGCTAATGGGCTGGGCTGGCTAGGTGGGCCGGCTGGTGGGCTACCAGGTAAGTCCCTCTCTCTCTTTTCTAGGTGGGCTGGCTGATTTCTATTTTTCTGTAAGTGTTGGGCTTTTCTAAAAATACCTAGACACTTTCAAAAATCCTGCAAAAAATCATAGGCTCTGTTCAGATTATTTCGAACAGCCCATACTTATTTCCAGAATTATTTGGGCATTTAAAATATTTTGTAGCATTTAAATGCCCAAAAGAAAATAGTTAATGATTTAATGCAATGACCTTATTTGTCCTAGAAAAATGTGAACCCATTTTGTCAGAGGTTCTGACCCAAAACAAAAAGGGTGGACTTTTTAGAAGGGCATTTCAGGTTCATTGAAATTATTTTTGGTAAACACTAGTTGGTTTCAGAGGGGGCTAGGGGTTCTGTCATCCCCATTTCAAGTTTCTCTTGAATGGAATAGACATGATGCAACACTCTAATGCATGAACTAGCTAGGGTGTGACATGTATGCCCGAGCAGCTCATGTTTCAACTAGGGCTGCCTATATCTTCCATGCTAGGTGGGTTATTCTCAAGAGGAGTGGACTCCGCTCCTCATTCACGAGAAAGGGCCGGTAACCGGGATGCCCAGTCCCATGATCCAAAAAGATCAAAGCAAATCAAAATAATTAAACAAAACTCCCCCAGGGTTGTTGTTAGTTGGAGGCACTCGTTGTTTTGAGCAAGCCATGGATTGATGCTTGTTGGTGGTTGGGGGAGTATAAACCTTTACCATTCTGTTTGGGAACTGCCTATAATGCATATAGTATGGAAGATATAGCCATCTCATAGTTGTTGCGTTGACAATGAAAGTATGCCGCTCAAAATGTTATTCAATCTCTATTTTAAAATCGAGCTCTGCCACCTCTGCAAATCCCTGCTTCCCTCTGCGTAGGGCCTATCTATTTACTTTTATGTTGAGTCATCATCCCTCTTATTAAAAAGCACCCGCTGGAGAGCACACTGTCATTTCCATTCATTACTATTGGTTTATATTGGGTATGACTTGACTGGATCTCTTTTACCATGAATTACAATGTTTAGTCAGTCCTTGATCTTTAAAGGTGCTCTGCATTTATATTTTGCGGTCTCAGAAAGGGCTAGAGAGATAACATTTTGTTATATCATGTTATGATTGTTTTGAGAAAGTGTTGTCATCCGAGTTTTATTATTATGGCTCGCTTGCTGATTATGTTATTGATATGAGTAATTGTGAGACCTAGGTGTTATTGTGAGTATGGTTAGTTCATAATATTTGCTGAAACTTGAATGATGGCTTTGCATGTTTACAACAACAGGAGCAAACAGAGTTTGTAAACATTTTTCTTTATCACTTTCAGTTTATCAACTGAATTTCTTGAGGACAAGCAAAGGTTTAAGCTTTGGGGAGTTGATACGTCTCCAACGTATCTACTTTTCCAAACACTTTTGCCCTTGTTTTGGACTCTAACTTGCATGATTTAAATGAAACTAACCCGGACTGACGTTGTTTTCAGCAGAACTGCCATGATGTTGTTTTATGTATAGAAAAGAAAAGTTCTCGGAATGTCCTGAAAATCCATGGAGGCACTTTTTGGAAAATATAAAAAATACTGGCGAAAGAATCAAGACCAGCGGGACCACACCCTGTCCACGAGTGTGGGGGGCGCGCCCCCTCCCCCTGGGCGCGCCCCCCTATCTCGTGGCCCCCCTGGACCTCCACAGACCTCAACTCCAACTCCATATATTCACGTTCGGGGAGAAAAAAATCAGAGAGAAAGTTTCATCGCGTTTTACGATACGGAGCCGCCGCCAAGCCCTAATCTCTCTTGGGAGGGCTGATCTGGAGTCTGTTCTGGGCTCCGAAGAGGGGGATTCGTCACCATCGTCATCATCAACCATCCTCCATCACCAATTTCATGATGCTCACCGCCGTGTGTGAGTAATTCCATCGTAGGATTGCTAGACGGTGATGGGTTGGATGAGATTTACCATGTAATCAAGTTAGTTTTGTTAGGGTTTGATCCCTAGTATCCACTATGTTTTGAGATTGATGTTGCTATGACTTTGCTATGCTTAATGCTTGTCACTAGGGCCCGAGTGCCATGATTTCAGATCTGATCATATTATGTTTTCATGAATATATGTGTGTTCTTGATCCTATCTTGCAAGTCTATAGTCACCTATTATGTGTTATGATCCGACAACCCCGAAGTGACAATAATCGGGATACTTCTCGGTGATAACCATAGTTTGAGGAGTTCATGTATTCACTATGTGCTAATGCTTTGTTCCGGTTCTCAAATAAAAGGAGGCCTTAATATCCCTTATTTTCCGTTAGGACCCCGCTGCCACGGGAGGGTAGGACAAAAGATGTCATGCAAGTTCTATTCCATAAGCACGTATGACTATTTACAGAATACATGCCTACATTACATTGATGAACTTGAGCTAGGTCTGTGTCACCCTATGTTATAACTATTACATGAGGAATCACATCCGGCATAATCATCCATCGCTGATCCATTGCCTACGAGATTTTCACATATTGTTCTTCGCTTATTTACTTTTCCATTGCTATTGTTACAATCACTAAAAAACCCAAAACATTACTTTTGCTACCGTTACCTTTATTATCATATTACTTTGCTACTGAATACTTTGCTGCAGATACTAAGTTATCCAGGTGTGGTTGAATTGACAACTCAACTGCTAATACTCAAGAATATTCTTTGGCTCCCCTTGTCTCGAATCAATAAATTTGGGTTGAATACTTTACCCTCGAAAGCTGTTGCGATCCCCTACACTTGTGGGTTATCAGTGCTCAGGTGGAGGAGGGGAGGCAGCTCCCCGGAGAAGAGGATGGCGTCGACATCGACTCAGAGGACGATGACGAGGCCACTAGTCAGAAGAACAAGAACAAGAAGCACAATAAAAGGCACAAGGATTGTGAGAAGCAACTGGGCAGCCCTTAGCAAGCAAGCGTTGATGCTCCAGCCTATATATCTTTTTTGATACTAGCACTAGAGGTGGAGTACTCCTAGAGTAGTTTATATTTTCTCTGCATACAGTACAAGTTAATCGTGCTTCAAAACTGAACGACACGCCATTAAAAAAATAAAGTCGAGTAATAATGTGGCACCTCGGGCCAACGCGGCAGATCGCATTTTGCACGAGAAATGACACAACATGTTTCGTTTACATGTGGTCCCATTCCAACATGTTAGTGAGACGACGGCGAGTCCTGTTGTACAATTTCCGAACGGACGTCTATGTAGCCCGGGGTGCCTCTTCCTATACCGTGGCAACCGTCCAACGCCTCTTTGCCTTTCCCTCTCGATTTGGAACTGCTGTCGCACGCTCTTCCTGCCTCCTCCATTTGCCTTCACCCTTCCTTCTACCATTGTTTGATCGTCTTCTCCATGGAGGGAACAGGTCGGAAACGGCCCCCTTATTCTTCCCCCGATCTGGAAGATGACATGGTGGAGGAACTCATTGATCGGTGCGATGTCATCACCTCGGCTAGCATGGCAGGTTCATTCAAGACCATTCTTGACTGACTAATAACATCATTACAAATAACCCAAGGGTCCAAGAGCGGTTCGATCTCCCCTATCTTCCTCGCCATGACCCTGCTCGCTGGCACGCGGACGACTGAACCCTCACCTTGTGCAAGTTGATGTCGCTTGATATTGATATGTCTGATGTTAAGATGCCATCACCTAAGGGTAAGGCCTGGGAATGCGCAAATGGAGATTGGGTTGTTTATATTGGGTACAAATGCGAGTGGGAACTTGTGAATGTGTACACTCGTTAACGGATTCCACTTCCAAAACTCTTAGATTGCCCTGAGGTTGAGCAGACAGATGATCTATGTATGTTCACATACGATCATGGTGACTGTCGTCTGCGGAAGATAGCAATTTGTCGAGTTCTCAACCTCTCTTGGGATTACACGAACTAGGAAGTTGTTTCTATCTTTGACAAGCTTGTTGCCGTCCCTACTTCCACGCCTCAATGGATATTGCTAAAAAATCAATTTCTGTACACAGATGAGTACTGTGATGCAATTCAATACGAGCATCTTCTGTTTGCTACCACCACTCGTGGCACTGTTTTTTGCATGGAATCCTTATGGTTTGGGTACCTTTGTCTTCCATGGTAATTATAATTGTTTCATCCACATGCATGCAACTTAGCTAGTTTCCCTTTACTAATTAACCTTCTTATGTTTCCAAGGTCATGTGAACATTCCACCACCTATACTTGAAAATTCTAATAACGAAGGGGGAGATGACGATGGCGATTATCACTAGCATGAGGATGAGCAGGACCGATATACTTAGTGGCGCCTGGCAACTTATTCCGATGGATCACCTCTTCTTGTCTGTATACAGCGCACTGCTGATGTTACTACTAAGGAAGCAGGTGTTGTCTCTGAAAGTGGTAGTTATTGACTAGAGGGGGGGTGAATAGGCGATTTTTATCAAAGTCTTCAAAACGTGGAAGTTTCAAAGACAAACAATAGAAATGACCTAATTGATATGCAGCGGAAGATAAACTACAATAAGCAAGCCATAGTCAAGTATGCAATAATGTGAACGTACAAAGACTAATAGCAGCTAGGTAGTAGGATCAGGATGGAAGATAGTATGAAGCCAATCTACGATAGTAGTCAAGCAATGAAGTCAAACAGATTAGACAAATAAGCAATGACTTCACGAAGACAAACTCAAAGTAAAAGGAGGGAAAGGATAGAACCAGTCACTTGTTGAAGACACAGGATTTGTTGGACCAGTTCCAGTTGCTGTGACAACTGTACGTCTCGTTAGGGAGGCTGAGATTCAACTCAGAAGACCGCGTCTTCACCTTATTCCCCTTGAGCTAATGACACACAGTCCTCGCCCAATCACTCTGGTAAGTCTTCAAGGTAGCCTTCCGAACCTTCACAGACTTCGTTCACCGGCAATCCACAATGACTCTTGGATGCTCAGAACACGACACCTAACCGGCTGGAGGATACACAGTCCTCAAGTGTAATAAGTCTTCAGGTCACACAGACAGAAAGACTTCAGTGATGCCTAACACTCTTTGGCTCTGGGTGTTTGGGCTTTGTCCTTGCAAGGATTTCTCTCTCAAAAGCTTCGAGGTGGGTTGCTCTCAAAACGACAAAAGCCGTAAACTAAATCTGAGCAGCCACCAACTTATGGTGTAGGGGTTGGGCTATTTATAGCCACAAGGCAACCCGACCCGATATGTCCGAAATGACCCTGGGTCACTAAGGAACTGACACGTGTTCCAATAATCAGATTTCAAACACACACGACAACTTTACTTGGGCTACAAGCAAAGCTGACTCATCCAGCTCTGGATGAGATTTGCACTCATTGTCTTCGCTCGAAGACATAGGATTTGGGTTGAGCATCACTTCAGTCACTCTGACTTTGTTCACTTGGACCCCACTTAACAGTACGTCGGATCCTATGACTCAACAAAGAAGAAAAGGGAAACAACGAAAGAACACAGTCTTCGCGCTCCATAGTCTTCACTCATTGTCTTCTCATGTCATAGTATTCAATATGAATATCTTCACATACCACCATTGTCGTCAATGTCTTCATACATTTTTAGGGGTCATCTCCGGTAGGTAAACCGAATCAATGAGGGACACTACCTGCGTTATCCTGCAATTATCACAAACGCATTAGTCCCTCAACCAACTTTGTCGTCAATACTCCAAAACCAACTAGGGGTGGCACTAGATGCACTTACAATCTCCCCCTTTTTGGTGATTGATGACAAACTGGTTGAAGTTGTCAACGGGAATGAAGTATGTGAAATTGTAAAGGATAGGGTATTGTCTTCATAAGTGGCAAGGGCTCCCCCTGAAGATGTGCATATAAGTAATTTGCTTTTGGAATGCAAAATGCACATGGTAGGTTGTACTTGTGGAGATCCTCTTTAACTTATGAAGATAATTCATCATGCATGAAATGATATAACTTAGAGAATGACATGCATAATGGAAAATGGACGTCTGCAGAATGATCTAAGTGCGGAATGATCTAAGTGCGGAAGTTATCATCGCACATAAAAGAGCAAATAAGTAGCAGACGACCATCGAGTTTAAGTGTTACAACTCAAGGAAAAAAATGTATCAAAAGCAAGAGTTGTAACCACTAGGCAAAATATAAAGCAACCGCCCATATGAACCCGCTTGAAGACTATCAAACTCATATGCTTCTCCCCCTTTTGTCAGTAATGACCAAAAAGGTTTGAAGACATAGCGCATCTACTCGTCCTCATGAGTAGTAGTTGAAGCAGCAGGGTTGTCGTTGTTGTTTGGCGGTGCAGACGAACTTGGTGCAGTGTCGATGCGTGCAGAAGTAGGGGTGGTGAAGTAGCATCATCTTCATCATCGATCACATTTGCATTCACAGTTGCCGCGGAGGAAGACTAGTCAGAGTCTTCAAGGGATGGAGTTCGTCGTAGGACAGCATTCCGTGGAGGAGTGGAGTCAAACTTGAATCATTCAGTGTAGCCATCATCTTGAAGATCTGCTTCAGCACTGAGCAGGGTCAAACTCTTCCATGATCGCCGACAGGTTTCGTGAGTGACAAATGCATTCTTGGTGGCAAATTTCGAATGCGATTTACATCCACCAAGAGACTTTGCATCTGACGCTTGAGCCAAAAGTGATGTTTATCTTGTTTCTGATGCAGTGCCACAAGAAGTTCTCGGTCATTTAGGACCCGAGAGCGCTTCTATGGCCTTTGAGCAATCGTGCTCTCAGTAGCTTCAGTTGGTGCATGATGAGGCAGACGAGTGGTTCCAGCCATCGGATAGACACGAGTTACAGCTTGGACTCCTTCCATAGGATGAGTGAAGCTTTGGTGTTCAGCATTTTGAAGACAAAGAGGCTTCTTGGCAGGCTCAGGGTATATGGATTCAACTGACATATCAACCTCTGGTAGAAAGATCACATGATTGCGAGCAGAGGGCTGATAGTTGATAGCAGAATGTTGCTTGATGAGGCGCATGACCCATGGAGCATAGAATTTCAGGCCGAAAAGGTCAGAACCAAATGCAGCCAGTTGCCTGAGGAAGAAATCTTGTGCATTGAAGTTGATGCCATTGAGGATGTAAAAGACCAATGTCTTCATGGCTCCTTCAAGTTTTGCAGCTGATGAGTGTCCTTTGATAGGCCATAGAGTCCGCCTGATGATGTGATATATGGTGTGCGGCAGATACTCAAGGTCATCAACAAAGAACTCCTTTGGGTATTCAGCGTCATGTGGCAATGGCTTCATCATGCTCAACATCTGGCTCATGTTGGGTTCAGGCTTATGGAAGATGCCCTCCAGTGCATTGCGGTGGTTTTGACAACCAGGTTCGTACAACTCTCCGGAGTGGATAGTCCTGTAAGCTCAATGATGTCAAGAGCTTTGGCTTCATGATGAACATTTCCTGTCATCCACTCGAGAACCCATGTCTTTGTATCCCTGTTGTTGCCGCAAATGTGAAGGGTAGCATAGAATTGAAGCAAAAGTTCTTCATTCCAATGTTCTTTGTCTGTCACAAAGCTGAGCAGACCTACATCACGAAAGTAGTCAAGTGCTTCTTCTAAGCATGGCAGTCCAGCAATGGCTTCAGTGTCGAGGCGCATATGAGGAAAAATGCGCCCTTGATCATACAGAACGCAGGAGTAATAGCTTCGTTGCTGATGACTCCAGAAATGATCAGATGATATTCTTGGCCTTGAGTAAGGGTTCTTTGAGCTGTCAAAGAAGGTGTTGTGGCTTTTGAAACCATTTGTATTGAAGGACCCGACAGATGCGGCAGTACCTGGAAACCTTGGCAGTCTTGGCTTTGGTTTCTGGACCTGAGGCCTATGCTCAATGTGATAATCAAACTAAGGACCAGAGACATTAGGCGGAGGGACCAGAACGGGCCATCTTACTATGATTAGCTTGCCATGGTTGTAAGCTTGTTCAATTGTATAGGGCCTTGGTGGCGGAACAGGAGCAGTGGCAGCAATACTGGCTTCAGGCTGCACTACAGAAGCTTCAGGAGCAGTTGCAGCATTGACTTCTGGCATGTTGCTTGGTGCAGGCTCCACATTAGCTTCAGCCATGACTATGTCATTGGCTTCGTTCGTGTTAGTGGTGGCAGCCTCAACGTTTTCAACCTCCACTTGTTGAGCTGGAGGGTCTAGTATGGGCACGTTCACTTCAGGAACAACTTCTTCAGGAATGGGGGAGTAGGGACACGATCTTCTTGATGTTCATCATTGGCTGATGCAGCCGGATTGTCTTCAGCAGCTTAGGCTTCAAACACGGAGACATTCATAGTTGGAGTGGGTTCTGAAAACACTTGACGTGCAACAGGTTGGTGGTGCACTTCTCCTTCTGGAACGCTCGGAAGAGGGACTTGAGGCCTTGGTCCTTTGCGAAGCCATTGTAATACAGGCGACACCTTTGAAGATGGAGTAGGCAGGCCCTCATCCTCTTCAATTTGCACAGATGGTGTGACTTGTTGCTGTTGGGGAGTATTGGGGGAGTCTTGTTGTTGCAGGCGATCAGCCCATGATGCATCCTGAGCAATTGGCGTCACAGGATGACCAATGCTGATGATTTCGCTGTTCATGAGAACAGGCGATGATACCACGTTGTATTAAATCTGAGGAAGAACTTCATCATCTTCAACATTGTCATGGTGACCAATGTCTTCAGCAGTGATGGGATCAACCGCTGGAATGTCTTCAGCTTCATGAGCCTCTGTGGAAGCAGGCTCATGAACAATCATTCGTAGTTCTTGATTTACAGATGCAGGGCGAACTACTAAGATAGGTTCAACAACAAGGAGCTCTGTGGGAGCAGCCCTATTCTTCTTTGTTTTGCGCTTCTTCTTAGAGGGAGCAGCATCACAGGCTTCTGAGGGTTTCCGTTTCCTGGCTTCAGCCTCAGCAGCCCTCGTTTTCTTCTGTTCTGAAGCAGTTGACATGGCTTTTGGCTTCGAGCTAGTCATGCTGCTTGGGAAGACTATGCGGGGTTCATCCTGCCTTGAAGGTTCTAGGTTGGACATTTGATAGCTTCTTCTTCTTTGCAGCCATCCTGGGGTCGATGCCAGGATGACCAAGAGCCTTGCGCTTCTCAGCCTCATTGTAGGCAAGCACACACTTGTCAGCTAGACTCTTCATGCACTCACGAGAGCCTCGAGCTTCTTCACGCTTCTTGTGAAAGGCTTCTTTGAGCTCGTGCAGCATGATCTTGAAGTTTTTGACATCTTGCACGTTGAGCGTGGCCACATGCTTCTTGAACTGAGCCTTTTCATAGTCAATCTTGTGCTTCAGTTCGACGATGCGCTGAGCAATAGCTAGCTCAGAAGCAATAGCGCCATTGAAGGAGACGCTGAGGCCAATGGGAAGTTGCAAATCATCAAAGCTGAGATTTGGTGTGTCAAACCACTCATCAATGAAGTTATGGATAATTGCCACGTCAAAGAGAGTCAAATTATTGAAGATCTCTGCTTCTTCCTTGCTCTTGATCAGTTGCTCAAGAGCATCATCTGCAAGATCGTCATCGCTAGACAGATCAATGTGCTCTACACGCAGAATCGCTGCAGGAGTCAATGTCTGATCAGTACTCTTGATGATTTTCTTTTTCTTCTCCGTCTTCTTGGAGATGCGTGAAAGATCATCAGACTGCACACTGTCTTCAGGAGGTGCAGTGGCCAGTGGCTTCACACGTGACGCTTTTGGAGGTGCAGCTGATGTTGAAGCCTTAATTTTCTTTGGCTTCTGTGGACTTGGAGGAGGAGCTGGGGCTTCATCAGTATCAGCATCATTATCAGAATGATCCACTTTGGCACCTTGTACCAAGATGTATGAGATGAGGCCATCAAGGTTCGTGAAGGGGCTGATTTCATTTTCTTCCGCTTCACGTGTGCCGTCTTCACGGGGAGCAGAGTGACGAGGATTGAAGTCTAATCCCCATGACTTCTTGTTTTCCTTTGCCGATGCCTTTGCATACTGGAAGTTGCGCTTGAAGAGATTATCATCACAACACCAGAGCAATGATGATGGATCGTCATTTTCAGGCTGTGGTCCACAGACCATACAAGGATAGAATTCTTGAGCAATAGCTTCAGCTTTGTTCTTGGGGGGAAGGCCTCGATAGAGAATATCACCCCAAGGACTCTTGATCGCATTTTTCTCAGCGTACTCCTGGGTCACGAACTTGTACTTGAACCATTATTCAGCCCAATAGCGTCGAATCCATTGGATTTGGGTCTTGCGCTGATTATAATCCTCTTCAGGATCTGTCTTGTAGATTTCTGCGAGGTCATCAGGCAAATCTTTTGATGTTCCCCCTCGACGCTGTCTGCCACCCTTCCTTACTGATTTTTCTGCAGCCATGAACTTCAAACTGAATGGCTTCAATATGTTCAACGGCTTCAAGGGCTTTCGCTTGCTGGTCAAACATGAACTAGCTTCAGGAGAGTTAATGTGTTGCTGTAAGAATTCTGCAAACGAATGCAGACTATGAGAACCAAGGGATTCTCCCACGGACATGTACCTGTGACAGCATTAGAGATGCGAGGGAAGGGGAAGAGGTCATATGCATTCTCAGAAGATTTTGAAGTTAAATCAGTTTGAAGACATTGACCTCATGTTGCGAAGACATTCACTTATATGTTGAGAGTTGGTTCCAGATTTGTAAGAATCCTTGAATAAGTACAAGTGATGAATCTAACTATATATGAAGCTTAAGTGAATATACTAGGCAGTATGAGATGCAAACAAAATAGATCTAACATTGTGTAGACAAAAACCAATTTTGGTAAATAGGATGAATCATTGAGGATCAAAAAGATGGTAAAAATAGAGTTATATTTACCACACGAAGAACTGCTAGATGGGATGAATAGGAGACCGAGCAGTTCAATCCACCATGCCTTAACTTGGCGACGGAGGACACCTACGGTGGCGGCGAAGAGGGCGATGCCCGCGGCCGGCGGGAGGATGACATCGGAGAAGTCGCGGCAACTAAGCGCTTCGTCGCCGGCATCGTCGAGAGCTAGCGGTGGTGCTAGGGTTTTGACGAGGTGGAGAGGTGGAAGAAGGTTTTCTTGACCGCAGGGGACACGTATTTATAAGTAGGTGTGCGGCATAGCGCAATTATGCAGGTGCCCCTTCCTGTTCACATCCATGGGACACGTGGCAAGCATGCAACATACTCAGAGTTGTCCCACGTTCCCACGCCCGCCAAGTTTGTCGGATGGTTGTTCTGGCTTCTCCGGATTTCAACAATAAAGATGAATCATTTAAAAGGACTTGATGTTTGTCTCTGTGTCTTCTGCTGACAAGGATGCAGAGAAGACATATGACAGTTTCAATAGAATGCATATGATTTGGATAGATAGAATTTGAGATAGAAAGCATAGAGAGATTAGGGTCCACTCACATTCAGTTAGTTCAAAAAGATTCACAAATGAAGACATAGCTATAAGTGAATGATGTAGAGGACTGAATACTAGTATATATATATGAGAAAGCAATCAACTCAACATAGTGAAGTAAATCATGAAGATAAGTTGAAAGTTGAAGACAAATCAATATGGGAAGACATTCAACAATAACGCCATGAGTGAAACACTTCAAACCAAGACATTTGGTGGTAGCGTTACCCACCGTATAGGAAGTATTAGACCCAGACATGGCGCACAATTATCATGGCGCTCCGAAGACAATTTCCATGTTAATGTATTCACACTCAGAATGTAAGTCTTCATTGATTGAAGATATACTTTACTTCGTGTGATGCACATCTAAGTCATCAACATGCATAAGTGTTAGGATGTGTGCCTGATCACAGGACATTTGAGGATTCCAAGGTATTTATCTCACACCGTAACTTGCAAAACCTTTTCTCATCCAAGGGCTTTGTGAAGATATCTGCCAGTTGCTCTTCAGTGTTGACGTGAATGATGTCAATATCTTTCTTCATGACATGATCTCTGAGAAAATGATGACGAATTTCAATATGCTTTGTCTTCGAGTGCTGGACTGGATTGTTGGCAATCTTGATAGCGTTTTCATTATCGCAGAAGAGAGGGACTTGTTTCAGATTGATGCCATAGTCCTTGAGAGTTTGCTTTGTCCATAGAAGCTGAGCGCAGCAAGATCCAGCAGCAATGTATTCAGATTCAGCAATTGAGAGTGATACACAGTTTTGCTTCTTTGAAGACCAATAGACAAGTGATCGTCCCAGAAAGTGACATGTGCCTGATGTAGACTTGTGATCGACCTTGTCACCAGCGTAATCAGCATCTGAGAATCCAACCAGATCAAATCTTGAGCCCTTTGGATACCATAATCTGAGTGTTGGGGTGTAAGCCAAATATCTAAGAATTCGCTTCACAGCTAAGTGATGCGATTCCTTTGGTGCCACTTGGAATCGAGCACACATGCAAACACTAAGCATAATATCTGGCCTAGATGCACATAGGTAAAGTAAGGAACCAATCATGGAGCGGTATACCTTTTGATCGAACTCTATACCATTGTCGTCGGGACCAAGATGGTGTTTGGCTAGCATTGGCGTCGTGTAACCTTTGCAATCTTGCATTCCAAACTTCTTCAAACAGTCTTTGAGATATTTTTCTTGAGATATGAAGATGCCATTTCTTTGCTGACGAATTTGAAGACCAAGGAAGAACTTCAGCTCACCCATCATGGACATGTGATATTGCTCTTGCATCATGTATCCAAACTCATCACTATACTTCTGGTTGGTGCAGCCGAAGATAATGTCATCCACATATATTTGGCACACAAACAGTTCACCATCATATGTCTTTGTGAAGAGTGTGGGATCGAGGGATCCAGTTTGAAGCCTTTGCTCTTCAGGAAGTCTTTGATCGTATCATACCAAGCGCGAGGAGCTTGTTTGAGGCCATATGGTGCTTTGTTTAGTTTGTACACCATATCAGGATGTTTTGGATCTTCAAAGCCGGGTGGTTGAGCAACGTACACTTCTTCTTCAATCTTGCCGTTGAGGAATGCACTCTTCACATCCATTTGATATAGCAAGATGTTGTGGTGATTAGCATAGGCTAGCAGTATGCGAATAGCTTCAAGCCTTGCTACAGGAGCAAATGTTTCATCGAAGTCAATTCCTTCAACTTGAGTATATCCTTGAGCCACAAGACGTGCTTTGTTTCTGACGACTTGACCATGCTCATCTTGCTTGTTTCGATATATCCATTTAGTGCCAATAATGTTATGCTTGTGAGGGCCAGGGCGCTTGACAAGTTTCCAAACATTATTCAGCTTGAACTGTTGAAGTTCATCTTGCATGTCTTGAATCCATTCAGGTTCCATAAAGGCTTCAACAACTTTCTTGGGTTCTGATATGGATACAAATGAAAAATGCCCACAGAAATTTGCTAACTGTGTTGCTCTTGAACGAGTAAGTGAACCAGGTGCATTGATGCTATCAATTATCTTCTCAATTTGTACTTCATTTGCAACACGAGGATGAACTGGACGAAGACCTTGCTCATGCTGATCATTGTCATCATTGGGAGGATTGTCTTCGGTCTGAGCATTGTCTTCAGGTTGGTTTGGTGCAGAAATGATAAGTTCCTCTTCAGGCTGTGCTTCAGAAGGCATCATTTCACCAGTTCCCATCAGCTTGATAGATTCGCTGGGAGGAGCTTCATCTAATGTGCTTGACAGGAGTTCTCATTGTGAACCATTGGTTTCATCAAATCGTACGTCCACAGTTTCAAAGATTTTGTAGTGAAAGAGGTTGAAGACTCTGTAAGAGTGCGAGTCCTTTCCATAACCGAGCATGAAGCCTTCGTGAGCTTTAGGTGCAAATTTTGACTTGTGATGGGGATCCTTGATCCAGCACCTAGCACCAAAGACTCTGAAGTAGCTGACATTTGGCTTCTTGCCAGTAAGGAGCTCATAGGATGTTTTGCCCAGAAGCTTGTGGATGTAAACACGGTTGATGATGTGACATGCTGTATCAATAGCTTTAGGCCAGAACTTTCTTGGTTTCTTGTACTCATCGAGCATTGTTTGATCCATCTCAATGAGGGTTCTGTTCTTGCGCTCTATAATGCCATTTTGCTGAGGTGTGTATGGAGCAGAAAACTCATGAGTGATTCCCATTGTATCCAGATAAAGATCAAGCCCAGTATTCTTGAATTTAGTGTCGTTATCACTTCGGATATGCTTGATCTTGACGCCATAATTGTTCATGACTCGATTGGCGAATCGTCTGAAGACATCTTGTACTTCAGTCTTGTAGAGAATTATGTGCACCCATGTATATCTTGAGTATTCATCAACAATGATGAAGCCATAGAGACAAGCTGTTGTTGTGAGGGTAGAGTAGTGAGTAGGGCCAAATAAGTCCATGTGTAACAGCTCGAAGGGTTGAGATGCCGTCATGATTGTCTTTGAGGTGTGCTTCGCCCTAGTCATCTTTCCAGCTTCGCAGGCACCACACAAATGATCTTTCTTGAACTTGACACCTTCGATGCCTATGACATGCTTCTTCTTGACGAGTGTGTGTAAGTTCCTCATGCCAGCATGCCCCAGCCTCCGATGCCAGAGCCAGCATTCTGAAGCTTTTGCAAGAAGACATACGGCAAGTTGTGGACCTGCTGAGAAATCTACCATGTATAGATCATCTTTCCTATACCCTTCAAAGACTAGAGACTTGTCAGATTCCATTAGTACAAGGCAACGATATTTTCCGAATAGCACAATCATGTTCAAGTCACAAAGCATTGAGACAGACATTAAGTTGAACCCAAGAGATTCAACAAGCATCACTTTATCCATGTGTTGATCCTTTGAGATTGCAACTCTACCTAGACCCAATACCTTGCTTTTACCAGTGTCAGCAAATGTGATTTGACTCTTGTCGGATGGACGTAAGGTTGAGTCCATGAGAAGACTTCAATCACTAGTCATATGATTAGTGCATCCGCTATCCATAATCCATTCTGAAGCACGAGGTGTCATACCCTACAGTGTAGTTAGGAGGATAGGCTTCACAAGGTATGTTGTGAAGCATAAGCATTTGACGCACACTAGGATTATCACAGCTTAGATCAAGGTTAGAACACACAGTATGACAGGTAAGCGATTCATATGTGGAATACATAGTAAGTCATTTTATCATGCGTCCCTTAATGTGTTTTAGGTCCCCAGCAATAGTATCGGACGCCTTTGATTGCTGGTTGGAGACCATATTCTACAAAAGAGAGTTAATTCTTCTTCACCACCCACATCTTCAGGGGTGGCTTAGAAGCAATGAGTCTAAGTGCAGCATCTGAGAATTTCGGCTTTGAAGCCCTAGCACATAGCCTTGCATGAGATAAATGATACTCATATGAATAAGCAGAAAAGTTCTTAGTCCTATGAACATGGCGGTTTGAGGACACACGTTCATATTCATAAGTTTGAGTATGATTTCCCTTCAAAACGTTGGTGTAAGGGTAATTCAAGTGAGTCCTGTATTCGTATGAAGCCGTTGGACCATATGATGCCTTTGGTCTGGGGTTTGTCTTCTTCCCTGGTGGTGTCATGATGACATTCACTAGAAGATTCTCAAGACAGCTTTTGGGAACCCAGATCTTCTTCATAGGTGGTCCATTCTTGCAGTTAGTACCAATATACTTGGCAAACACTTCACCATTCTGATTTTTGAACAGTTTATAGTTTGCATCAAAGGATTCATCAATGATAATAGGATTAGCACAGGTAAAGCCAAATAAAGTGGATGGATCCACAGAAGGTTCCTTTGCATCAACCCATGTGGTTTTGGGATACTGCTCAGGCTTCCAGTAGGAACCATCAGCATTCATTTTCCTCTCGAACCCAACACCCTCTTTCCTAGGGTTTCGGTTCAGAATCTTTTTTCTGAGGACATCAGAAAGTGTCTGATGTCCTTTCAGACTTTTATACATCCCTGTTTCAAGCAATGTATTCAACCTAGCATTTTCATCAGCAATAGCAGTGGTATCCTCCGTAGAGGGGTTAGTTTCCACATCAGTAGTTGAAGACAATGCAACAACAGCAACATTGGTAGCGTTATCATGCTTAATGCATTTTAGACATGGTGGTTCAAATCCATTCTGTGTAATGCTAATTTGTTGAGCAAGTAATGAATCGTGCTCCTTCAGAAGATCTCCATAATCCACTCTTATCGTTTCAAGATCTTGCTTTCTTTGAAGACATTCAGAAGAAAGTTTCTCATGATCAGACAAGAGAGCATTATGTTGATCTTGAAGGGCGTCAAACTTGGAATGAAGTCTCTGAAGACTGCCAGCCAATGCTTTTGACTGATCCATTTCATCGCCCAACATATCATCGCTCTTACTAAGCATGTTTTGAACCTTTTCCAAAGCTCTTTGTTGTTTAGTGGCAAGGGAAGCAAGTTTGACATAGTTGGGGCCAAATTCATCACCTGATTCATCATCACTAGTTTCAGAGAGCTAGCATTCAGTTAGCTTAGCACCCCCTGCCATGAGGCATGGTGAAGATGAAGACGATTCAGGTGGAAAGGTCATCTCTTTAAGAGACTCCTTGTAGTCATCAAGCCAAGGATCATGACAATTAAGATGACTTTCATAGACCTCAGAAAGCCGGTCCCAGATTAGCTTCGCGTGATTGAGGTGCATGACTTTCCTGAACTGATTTTGGGACAGACAGGAGCAGATGACATCCTTCACTGTGAGGTTCAGTAGAGTGTACTTGCGAATGTCATCAGCCTCCGCCATCTTGCATAGATTGGTAAGACCAATCTCAGTGACGGTCCACAGTTTGCTATCCATAGCCATGAGTCGCTTCTTCATCATGGCTTTCCACCGAGGATACTCATGACCGTCAAAGGTGGGGCAAGATACATTCCTCAATCCTGCAGTCGACATAGCTAAACTCCAGGTGGTTAAACCGTATCACACAGAACAAGGGAGTACCTTGCTCTGATACCAATTGAAAGTGCTAGTTATCGACTAGAGGGGGGTGAATAGGCGATTTTTATCAAAGTCTTCAAAACATGGAAGTTTCAAAGACAAACAATAGAAATGACCTAATTGATATGCAGTGGAAGATAAACTACAAAAAGCAAGCCATAGTCAAGTATGCAATAATGTGAACGTACAAAGACTAATAGCAGCTAGGTAGTAGGATCAGGATGGAAGATAGTATGAAGCAAATCAACGATAGCAGTCAAGCAATGAAGTCAAACAGATTAGACAAATAAGCAATGACTTCACGAAGACAAACTCAAAGTAAAAGGAGGGAAGGGATAGAACCAGTCACTTGTTGAAGACACATGATTTGTTGGACCAGTTCCTGTTACTGTGACAACTGTACGTCTGGTTAGGGAGCCTAAGATTCAACTCATAAGACCGCGTCTTCACCTTATTCCCCTTGAGCTAAGGACACACAGTCCTTGCCCAATCACTCTGGTAAGTCTTCAAGGTTGACTTCCTAACCTTCACAGACTTCGTTCATCGGCAATCCACAAAGACTCTTGGATGCTCAGAACACGACGCCTAACCGGCTGGAGGATACACAGTCCTCAAGTGTAACAAGTCTTCAGGTCACACAGACAGAAAGACTTCAGCGATGCCTAACACTCTTTGGCTCTGGGTGTTTGGGCTTTGTCCTCGCAAGGATTTCTCTCTCAAAAGCTTCGAGGTGGGTTGCTCTCAAAATGACAAAAGACGTAAACTAACTCTGAGCAGCCACGAATTTATGGTGTAGGGGGTGGGCTATTTATAGCCACAAGGCAACCCGACCTGATATGTCTGAAATAAACCTGGGTCACTAAGGAACTGACACGTGTTCCAACGGTCAGATTTCAAACACACACGACAACTTTACTTGGGCTACAAGCAAAGCTGACTCATCCAGCTCTGGATAAGATTTGCACTCATTGTCTTCGCTCGAAGACATAGGATTTTGGTTGAGCATCACTTCACTCACTCTAACTTTGTTCACTTGGACCCCACTTAACAGTACGGTGGATCCTATGACTCAACAAAGAAGAAAAGGGAAACAACGAAACAACACAGTCTTCGCGCTCCATAGTATTCACTCATTGTCTTCTCATGTCATAGTCTTCAATATGAATATCTTCACATACCACCATTGTTGTCAATGTCTTCATACATTTTTAGGGGTCATCTCCGGTAGGTAAACCGAATCAATGAGGGACACTACCTACGTTATCCTGCAATTCTCACAAACGCATTAGTCCCTCAACCCACTTTGTCGTCAATACTCCAAAACCAACTAGGGGTGGCACTAGATGCACTTACAGTCTCCCATGGTCGCACTCTCCGGACCTATTCCTACATCTGTTGCAGAGTATTCAGGATGGATACTAGTGTGCTAGCGCCAACACCTTCTCCCTGGTTCAGAATTGATAGTCTTGGAGAAAACTCGCTCTTCCTTGGACAAAACTATCCAATGATGGTGAAAGGCGATCCAGCTGCTATTGACACAATGTTACTACCATTTATGAGAAGCAACTGTATATATTACTCGGACATTGCTATGGTTGCCTACCCTGGCTATCACAATATGCGTCCTGATATAGGCCGCTTCAGCCTGGATGATCAGTCCTGCGTTGGTTTCGATATTGAGAATAACTGGCCATTCCCAGAGGCTTACCTATGGTTCAAACCAAGCGTTTCCAACACCAAGGATTGGTTGAGTTAAAGTTCATTACATTGCTTGTTATTTCTTGTGTGATAAAAACTTCAGTATTTACTAGAATGTTTTGTTGGAAATAATCTAAAATCAACCATGTATCCTCGTTGTCGTTGTGTGTTGATGATTTGTTATATGTAATGAATTGTACATTTGCATATGCATGGCATAAACTTAATTTATGAATGGTTTTCGAGTCTGATCTTGGAGTGTGAGTACCATAGTAGTATAGCTAGCATCCGGTTATATGAAGTTTCCACATCACATAGGGCCAACCTAATAGTGGAGTATGCTAGCACAATCGTTAGTTCTAGTTAGATCAACTAGAGCTAGGTGCCGCACGGAGGCCGAGAAATATGGTGATAGCATGACTGCGTGAGGTGGGCTTGTATGTAGTATGATGTAGGCATAGGGCTTATCGTGTTTCCTACTCCTCCGGTCTAAATGTGGAGAAGATTTGGTCGAGTTATTCCTCCTTTTGCCGACACGTGGGACATCCAACATCCATGTCATGTCATGCAAGAACATGAAGCGCTAGTTGAAGCTAGGTGATGTGCATCTTGGGTCACACTGTAAATAGAATCTTACTCTTGAGTAACTCCAAAAAGTGGCCACCGAAGATCTTTATTGGATTTGTCTGTCATCACCAGCAGAACGAGGTGAAAGATGTGCAGGTTCAGTGGGTCGTCTTGCGTTTTCACTGACATGTGGGACCGCATGTGAGCAAACAGACGATGGGCTCCGCGCGTCTGTTGGCTGGCTGAGAAGAGAGATCGAGGTGGGCTAAGCACGGACTCCAAGAAATTTCACGACAAAGAGAGTCATACTAGTGGTGTATCGTACTCCTGGAGAGATAATGTGTTTGCTCTACGTAACGAGCACCTCGAGTGACATGGGCCATAATTAGCATTCACGTCTAGCGGTATGGCACATGCCACCCACATGAGTCCCATCTGACACCAATTTTCTTGGAGTCCATGCTACTAGGGGTGGGTATAAAAACCGAGGAACCGAAGACCGAATCGATACGGAAACAGAAAAAAAAAATCAAATTTTCGGTTTTTTTCACCGCTACAGGAAAATTCCGTTTTCAATTATACTAAACGAATTTAATTCGGACTGGTCGGTGTTATACCGATAACCGAAACAAAACCTAAGTAACATGATCGAACACGCAAAATCCCAGCGCACTGGTCACTATGAACCTCGACAGGGTACTTTGTGTGGCATCATGTGCGAGCCTTGGACGACCTAGTACCTCCCCTGGGCCTTCCACGTGAATGCAACTATCCACGACCCACACTTTTTCACAATAGTTTCTCTCTGGCAGCACACTATGATACTTCACTGGATTTATCCCACCTCAGCTAGCTAGACGGAATGACAAAGTGAGCTTGGCTACTTAAGAAGACAGGGTATCATTGATACAACGCACAAAACAGTTAGCCCGCACCAAGGAAACACTTAATGAAGTATTGTTTTGAGTTCAGTCTTTCTACTGTTAATTTAGTGCATGCTGAAAAAAATATGTTTTCTGTACATGGTCCCTAGTTCGGTTAAAACTGAAAACCGAACCGAAAAATCAGTTAACCGAACTTTAGGTCAGCTGAATTTTTGTGTCTATTACGGTTTTCACTTTGACTAACCAAATTTGTAAAAAAAACAAACAGTTGAAACCAAAATTTTAGTTTCTACCGAACACCCAGGCCTACATGCTACAACAATATCTTCTCCCTCCTGTTTTCTCAGCCATCGCGTGGTGGGCGTGTTGGGGGTTTTCCCATAGTCGGTTTGCTCAACTGCAGTCCCACTTGTAAGTGAAAATGCAACACAACACACATTCCCCTTTGAGCGGCGTGTCAGACCAACCGTGTGGGGGTGCGACACGAACACGACATGCTTTTCCTTTTGAACTTGTAACTTGTAAAATTTGGTTCTTATCCATGGTGATAGATAGAAATAACGATTTTCCCTAGAGTAATGAGAAGTTTGGTTATGGCGTAGTTCATCCATGGAGTATGTACTAAAATCATGAAGTTGATGTGAAAGTTAAGATAATTACTAGTACAATATACTACAACATGGATTTGACGGAAAGATAAAGATACATACGGATCCATCAACGACATCCTCACGCCGTAGTGCGCCGGTTCACCAACCGACATGTGAGGAGCAGCGGTGTTGGTGGCTAGCTCAGCGTGCTTCTGAACAATGTCGTCCAAGGTTCCCCTGCGGTCCAAGAAGGCCAACACCCTATCGTCCTCCTCTCGCACGTAGTAGTCCTTGTGGATGATTTGCGCATAGACGTGGGCGATTATGTCGATGGTGTCTTGCTGTGCCAGACACTGTGCAACGAGCGCGACCTTTAGGTGGACATTCTCTGGCGCGACTGCTGGAAGTCGTAGGGCCACCAGTGTGTCAAAGAGGTTGTCACCATAGAGGCCGTTGAGGGTGGCGGGCATCGCAGAGCCTGGGCGCGTGGGTTGGAGGCGTACGTCAAGGTCATCCACGAGCTTCTTGACGATGATGAAATTCTCGAGGAAGCCGGCAGGTCCTCATCGAACAAGGAGACGAAGCTGTCATCCAAGAGGTGTCTCGCCCTGGCGGCCTCAAGCACGACCTGGAGATGTTCCTCGGTGCTGGGCCGCATGCCGACGTCGTGGACCATCTGGCACAGCCAGATGAAGCTCACGCTCATCTCCTCCATGGGTCTAGCTTCTAGTCAACTGATCTTGCGATTGGAGTGATCACTCTTGCCCTTGGTTAGGGTGCGTAGGTGCGTAGGATTTCGTAGATTGGACTGGCAGGGAACCTTTATATGAGAAGTGCAGACTGCATTGCATTCACGTGTGTTTTGGCCATCTACTCCTCAGCCCTCCCTCCCGTGCCGGTCTAGTATAGTCATCTCACCGAGACCAAGTTGGGGCAAAATGAGAGAACTTTGATGTTTACTAGTTTATTGGCCCCCTTTGCATTTTGTGCCAAGTTTTGACCTTTGATTTAACTAATAAAATGTTAATGCGTGTAACCAAACATGTTGTGCTAAGGCCCTTCCCAGTGCTCCAAGGTGGACAGGTGCTAAGAACCACATAGGCAAAAATTTACATGGTGCGGTAATTAAAGAGGAGAGAGAGCACTTTGGTGACCGCAAGAAGAACCAATGCCAAGCACATGAACCTAGGCAAAACCATTTAAATGAAAGAAGTTGACCAATGAATGGAAGAGTTTGGGTGCTAAATCATTTAATACATTGAGCTTAGCAACAACAAGTTAAGCACCTATGCATTGGTGAGTTGAGTTGCTAAGCTATTTAATGTACTTAGTACCTCCTATAAGCACCTTTGCATTGGAAGAGGTCTAAGTAGTCTGAAGTCGTTGAATGCATAGGCACCCAACGTCTCCTATTGGGTGATTCCGTTTTTCATGGCAAAAACAGGGAACGAGGTGGGTAGTTAATGCAATCCACATAAAAGTTTTGGGATTATTTGGTTTTCGTAACGTGACTAATGCACAAGTAGGGAGGGAGGACAATAGTCGTCTCTGATTGCAATTTTTTGTTGGTAGCTTACCAAGCTGAGCGCTCGGTGAGTGCAATAGTAATTTGATTGATGAGACTTCAGATTTGAGCCATCTACTTGAAGGGAGAGTGTATAATATCATCGGGAACTACATTCGAAACCGAATAAAACAATACTCCATGTATTTATTTACAGAGGGAGTAGTATATTTTGTGTGACATGCATTACTAGATCTTGCTAGTCAAATACTAATCCAGACGGGCATGGTAGTACTACTAAATCCAGACGGTGGTGCTAGACTAGTAGTAGTACTACTAATGTAGTACTAGTACTGTACTACTCGTTCGTCAAATTATTCTTCATAGTGAAGTGACAAGACCCTGCACCGGAGATGACACCTAAGTGTAGGCGCCGTGTTTGGCATACCAAAGTCAGCCTCACCGTGTGCAGTCACTATCGTCATGGCTATAGAGCTAGCCTGCTTACAACTAGCCGTGTTCGACATAATTTCGCGTGCGTTGCCACGAGTATCCCTACTCTTTTCTTATATGTGTAAGATGCCCATGCGTTGCATGGAACACCAAGATTGGGGGTGGACAGCGTCGACAGCGGCCATCGTGCCAGATTGTTCCATGGCCTTCTAGATGTGGTGGGGAGGAGATAAGGCTGATTGTGAGAGACAGGGAGTTTTTTGTAAATAGGGAACAAGTGTGGGCACACCATCATCACCAACTCAGGACCTCTTTGATTCGCAGGATTTTGAAAACGTGGGAATAGGACACGGCAATATTACAAGTTTCAAACTGATATTACAAATGTTAGGAGTAATGTTGCACCTACAAAGAGGGAATTATCAGGAAGTTCACGTAAGAACTTTCGTTACTTTAGGTGGATGTAGCATTATCGCACAAACTAAAATCCACCTCCCTGACAAGTCACTTGATGTTCCAAAAACAATTTAACCTTCTGCGGATACTTTGTAATTTAGGCTTAGACGCTTGCGGTGATCAGCACACCATTCAGTATTGCGCCAGAGAACGCCAAACCTCATTACCTTGAGCACACTTGCCTCCAGAACAAAGAACCTAGCCAATTTAATGTCATATGTGTTGCCTCGATAGTCGATGAAATCAATTTTTGTAAGATGGAGATCAAGGCATTAGATGATATTGTTATAGTGCAGCACATTTTTCACTTTTGGGTCTTTTTTATCTGCAAAAGAAGAGAAGATATTAGAGCAGCTGGTTATATAAGATTGTCGTGTCATCAAGAGGTACCAATATCATTCGCTCATATGATAGGGTTGGCTCTAAGGCTAGTGTTATTTTCTCTTTCTCTTTACTCTCATTTAACTAGGAGCACGTGAAGAGTTTGGGAATTTGTTGGCTTCCACTATGTGGTCGATGCCATATTTCTCGAAAGTATGCCACATAATACGCATTGATGTCAAATCGAAAGATTTTGCCACCGCTCTAGCGATGCGAGGGAGTTGGCACCGCTGTGCACACAGATCCACATGTATAAACAAATCAATCAAACCAACTACACCAGTATCTCACTCTCACAAACAAGTGATTTTTTATTGCCTCAGTCCTCTCCCTCTCCCATGCAAGTGTTTTTTCATTGCGTGAGTTAATTTGGCACTGGAGCAATGTAGGTGATCCAGATTGGGGCACCAGGTGAGCAATGGAGGGACATCGATGCCAAATGCATCACAAGTGAATTTGGCACGTGTTTTGGCCTACATAGTGGAGGACCGTTATAGCCCACTTTTGTACTACCTCGTATTTAGTGCAAAATTTTGACCATAGATTTACCTTAGAAAATGCCAATGCACGTCACCAAAATTATACCATTTGAAATTATGTTCAAATACGAATCCAACGATATAATTTTGCCATAGAGTTACTAATCTAAGTTACTTGCCACTATGACTAGCCTAGGATACTAGTAGTACAACAACAAAACGATGGAGGTGATCACGTGCGAAAATACTGAAAACATTTATTTCGGTCCAGCGCATAGCTGTAGTTTTGAACACTACTTGTGATCGTAATTGGGGAAAATTACAAAAAAATTGAGCTACGTTGTGCTTACCGTTTACTAATAGGAAAGAAGTTTCACCTCGATGAGTAGATTCTCCGTGCACGGAAAGCATGTAACGAATCCAACAACTTGATCTAGATTGGGGCCGATAGATTTTACTGCCAAGATCTTCCATGTGCGCCTAGACTGGGTCAAGCTTGTGGGAATCATTTTCTGGATGACAGTTATAAATACGTCAAGAAGAAATTGAAAAAAGGGAATTTCAAGAAGACGGATAAGAAGATGACTATCGCACAAGAACGATTACGGATCCAATGAAGAGTTCGGAGAACTTGGCAGATGAGTACACAAATGATGTCAATTTTGGCACGTCAATGACCCTGATTTTTGTTGGACCTTCTAGATCAGATACAAGCAGTATCTCAAGGAAAGGCGCATTCTCAATGACCATAACATGGAACAGCTAGAGTGATCTCTTCCCAATTGATGTCTTGTTGCGGGGACAGCAAGACACATAAATCCGTCGGAGATTCGTCAAGGCGATAGGGAGGCTAATGAACCCGTGGAACAGCCAAAGACGAAGGTACTCAAGTGCAGTACAGCCACAGAGCAGGTGCTCCATAGCTTTCTTCGAGATGCCAATGTCGAAGAGGTCGAGCTACTTGAGTTGAGGGAGAAGAAGGGTGGGAGCGACATTAATCTGGGGAAAAGATAAGGAGCTGAAGCTGGTGCGACGCAGCATTGGCATGAGGCGAAGTGCGGAAGGCAGCAGTGAGCGGCATCGTCTAGCGTCAAACCTGATCTCCTCGAGCTGATTTAGGGCAGGGAATAAGAACCACTCATCGAATTGGCTTGGACCTTGCAGTTGGCAATGAACACGGGGATGTCAAGGCGTCTGGCTGGCCAAGGTGCGATGCAAGGTTCTTGGAGACTACAACCATGCGTTTGCAATCCTGTCACAGAGGCACCTGGCGACGGTTTAGTTGAGGGTGACGCGGTGCCACAGGGGGCACCACAGTCCAGAGAGCTGGGTGATCCGCATGGCAGATTTGGTGGGAGGATGCCGATGATGACGAGCAGCATGTCGACAGGGAGGCTGCTGATGAAGTCCAGGCTCGCCGGATGCGGTTTTGGCTCAAGCCGCCTCCACTTGTTGGCTGCCTCGCCGTCTATCTTAGCCGGCGGTGATGCCGGTATACACGTGTGCAGGTGTGTATTGTGTTCTGGGTGCGCGCGAGTGCGTCCTTGTGTGCATGCCGCCCCGAAGTGGTGAAGTGTGCTCGAGTGCATCCTTCACGCAGAAGAAGAGTAGTGTGCGTGGAGTCCCCGATGGTGGAGACGAACAGTATCCCATGGAGTCCCGTTTTGTGGTACGCCCCACCCCTCCCGATGAATAGGACCCCCGATTCGACCCTAGAACTCCAAAACAAGTCCGTTTCGTCCGTTTTGCGGTACACCACACCCCTCCCGATCAACAGGACCCCCGTTTCGACTGTAGGAGCTCTGTTTTCTCCATTTTGCGGTACGCGACACCCCTCCCGATCAATAGGACCCCCGTTTCGAGCGTAGGAGGTCCGTTTCCTCCGTTTTGCAGTACACCACACCCCTCCCGATCAACAGGACCCCCGTTTCGACCGTAGGTGGTCCGTTTCCTCTGTTCTATGGTACGCCAGGCCTCGTTTCCATCGCCTGTTCCGTCCAAGCCCTCCCGATGAACACGACCACGCATTCCTTCCTGACCCAGCCGGTTGGCTCCCACGCGTTCCGTTGCCTCCCGATGAACACGACGCATTTAGTTGCCTCCCCATGAACATGACGCATTCCGTTGCCTCCCCATGAACACGACGACGACGCTGTTTCTCCGTTCCGACCCAGCCATGTACACGAGCCCTCGCCGTACGTATGCCCGAGTAGGCGTTGGAGACCCCGCCCGTATGTACACATACGTGGACATATTTTCTTTCTTGCACCCTGGCCGCTGTACGTACGTGTACATGCTACGTGTGCGCCTCTACTACGACACGTGCGTGCCTCTACATCCACTAGCATATATGTACGTTCACGTTTGCGACCAGAATGACAACGCTATGTACGCTTTGACCAGGTGGGTCCCGATTGTCAGGCACTTCCTTGCGTGCGAACATGTCGCTGGTGGGTCCCAGCAGTCAGGGGGGCGAATCGATTTTTTATTTTTTCCCCGAATGCACTCCCTTGGATGCAAAGATGTAGCTGGTGGGTCCCAGCAGTCAGGGGGCGAATCGTTTTTTGCCCGAACACACTTCCTTGCGTGCGAAGATGTAGCTGGTGGGTCCCAACAGTCAGGGGGGCGAATTGCTTTTTTTCAGACGCACTTCCTTGCGTGTGAAGGTGTAGCTGGTGGGTCCCAGCAGTCAGGGGGGAAACGTTTTTTTCACGAAATACGGTGGCCCATCCGGTGGGTCCCAGCTGTCAGGTGCAGGAATAATTATTTTGCGCGTAATAAGGAGGCACTTCCTTGCGACCGCCATGGACCCAGCTGTCATCCTCTCCATGCATAAGTCTGTCGTTGACCACATTAACCACGCCGCGCCGAGAGCACCACGGCGGTGGACGACGGTGAGGCCTAGGAAGGGGACGACGCGGATCCGGGGAAGACGCAGCAGTGGATGCCCACGCGAAGAGGAGTACGAGGGTTCACTGGTTCAGCTGCGATGTGAGGCTGCCGTCGCCGCAGAATAACAGGGGTGTGGGTGAGTAGAGGGATGGCCTGGCTAGCGGTGGGAGTAGTGGGGGGCGGTGAGGCCTCCGCGGTATCACAGCTGGCCACGGGAGGTAGGAGCATGCGGCACGACCAGCGCTGCTTTGGGCGGCTGGAGAACGAAGACCAGAGGTTGAAGAAGCACTACAGCCGTTGGATGGACATGGTACTGTCACTGGAGTATTGAATAAGTTGACAAAGCCCTCCGTCCCCGTCAACTTAGTAGGCCCACAAGTCAGCCTGCCACTATACTGGGTCCCAGCTAGCAGGGGGAGTATTCATTTTTTGGCGTATTAAGGAGGCACTTCCTTGCATGCGAAGATATAGCTGGTGGGTCCAAGCTGTCAGCGGTGGTAATGTTTTTCTCATGAAATACAAAGGCCCTTTCGGTGGGTCCCAGATGTCAGGTGGAGGAATCATTATTTTGCGCGTAATAAGGAGGCATTTCCTTGCGTGCGGCCGTGGACCCAGCTGTCAGCCTTTCCATGTACAGTCCACTTCAGATGCATATCGGTCATTGACCACGTTGACCAGGCCGCGCCGAGAGCACCAGGGCGGTGGACGACGGCGAGGCCTAGGAAAGGAACGACACGGAGGCAAGGAAGACTCGGCAGTTGTTTCCGACACGGAGGGGAGTACGACTGTACGAGGGTTTACTAGTTCATCTGCCGTCGCCGGAGAATAACAGCAGGTGTGGGTGAGTAGAGGGATGGCTAGGCCAGTGACGGGAGTACGGTGGAGCGGTGAGGCCTGCACGGCAGCATAGCCGGCCACTGGGAGGAGGGAGCAAGCAGTCCCGCCAGCGCTTGTTTGAGCGGCTGGAGCAGGAAGAGCAGAGATTGAAGAAGAACGATGGCCGTTGGATGGACATCCAACAGTCACTGCTTGTGCGTCAACCTTGTTTTTATGAAAGCCTCAAATTGGTGGAAAACAACATACAACCCATCTGACATTATTTCTAATAATTTACATCCCGTTTGCTAATTCTTAAGGTTTTTTAGCATATATTCTTTTTGTTAGCATTACAACCCATATTGTGGCCACGGTTAAAAAATTATAGGAAATTTTGCATATTTCGGTGCGGTCTGAACTGTTTTTAATCCCGAAATTTTGAATCACATTCAACTTATTTTAAAAATAAATATGTATCAATATAAAATCCAACAAATTCTCCACGCATAAAAATTAATGTAATTTAAAATCTCAAAATGAAAAAAAGATATTTGAAACTAATTGCCGGTTTGATATGTTTTAAAAATGTACATCCCATATCTCATTACTGATGGGCCATTTTCTCGGCCAGCCGAATTAAAGCTCTCCTCGTCTTGAAAGATTTGCAGCCCAACAGGCATGACAAAGCGACCTACTTGGGAAATCACAAAAAAACTGGGCTGTGGCCGTGGACCCAACTGTGGAGTAGTAGGGGGCGGTGAGGCCTCGCAGCAGCACAATCGGCCACGGGAGGCAGGAGCATGCGGCACGATCGACGCTGCTTTGGGCGGCCGGAGCAAGAAGAACAGAGGTTGAAGAAGCACTACGGCCGTTGGATGGACATCATACAGTCACTGGAGCTAGAATTGTTCAAATTGACTTAGTTGACAAAGCCTTTCGTCCCCGTCAACTTAGTAGGCCCACAAGTCAGCCTCCCACCAAGGTGGGTCCCAGCTAGCCGGGGGAGTATTCATTTTTGTGTGTGTAATAAGGAGGCACTTCCAGTGGGTCCGAGCTGACAGCGGGGGGAACGTTTTATCGCGAAATACGGTGGCCCATCCGGTGGGTCCCAGCAGTCAGGGGGAAATGTTTTTTTGCAAAATACTGGTGGCCCGTCCTGTGGGTCCCTGCTGTGAGGTGGAGGAATAATTATTTTCCGCGTAATAAGGAGGCACTTCCTTGCGGCTGCCGTGGACCCAGCTGTCAGCCTCTCCACGTACAGTACTCTTCCTATGGAATTCGGTTGTTGACCACATTGACCACGCCGCGCCGAGAGCACCACGGCGGTGGACGACGGCGAGGCCTAGTAAGGGGACGACGCAGAGTCGGGAAAGACATGGCAGTGGATGCCCACGCGTAGAGGAGTTGAGGGTTCACTCGTTCGGCTGCGGTGTGAGGCTGCCGTCGCTGCAGAATAACAGGGTGTGTGGGTGAGTGGAGGGATGGCCTGGCCAGCGGCGGGAGTAGTAGGGGGCAGTGAGGCCTCCGCGGCATCACAGCCGGCCACGGGAGGCAGGAGCAGGCAGCACGATCGGCGCTGCTTTGGGCGGCTAGAGCAAGAAGACCAGAGGTTGAAGAAGCACGATGGCAGTTGGTGGACATCGTAGGGTCACTGCAGCTAGAATTGTTTATATTGACTAAATTGACAAAGCCCTCCGTCCCCGTCAACTTAGCAGGCCCACAAGTCAGCCTCCCACCGAGGTGGGTCCTAGCTAGCAGGGGGTATTCATTTTTCTGCTTAATAAGGACGCACTTTTGGTGGGTCCGAGCTGACAGCGGGGGGGGACATTTTTTTCGTGAAATACGGTGGCCCGTCAGGTGGATCCCAGCAGTCAGGGGGCAAACGTTTTTTTCACAAAATACGGTGGCCCGTCCAGTGGGTCCCTGCTGTCAGTTAGAGGAATCATTATTTTCCACGTAATAAGGAGGCACTTACTTGCTGCGGCCGTCGACCTAGTTGAGACTCTCCACTACAGTATACTTCCGATGGAAGTCGTTCCTTGACCATGTTGACCTCGCCGCGTTCCGTTGCATGCATGCATCCATGGGCGTGGTGCGTCCCCACTGTCAGCCTCTCACGTACAGTCATCTTCCGATGACTCTCGGTTGTTGAACATGTTGACCACACCGTGCCGAGCACACCCAAAATGGAATGACCCGGAGATGGGGAAGACGGGGCAGGGGAGTCGCAGATGGAGAGGAGCGGGAAACTTCACTGGTTCGGGTGCGCGGCAGCACATCCGTTGTGCCCCCCACGGGAGACAGGAGCAAGAACAGAGGTTGAAGAAGGAGCACGGCTGTTGGATTAACATCCAACGGTCCAGCTGCTAGAATCATTTCTTGATTAAGTTGACAAAGTCGTGCGTACATGTCCGCTTAGTAGGCCCACAAGTCAGTCACCAAATCTGATGGGTCCCAGCTGTCAACGGGATGAATAATTTTTTCGCAAAACAAGGAGGCACTTCCTTCCGTGCGAAGATACAGCTAGTGGGTCCCAGCTTTCAGGTGGAGGAAACATTTTTGTTCAGCTTAATAAGGAGGAACTTTCCTTGCGCGCGACCATGGACTTCGTGGGTCCTAGCCATCAGGCTCTCCACGTACATTCCTCTTCCGATGACTCTCGTTTGTTGACCACGCCGCACCGAGCGCAGTGCAGCGGTGGACGACAGCGAGGCCCCGGGCGGGAACGAATCAGAGATGGGAAAACGCGGTAGTGGAGTCGCAGATTGAGAGGAGGAGAAGGGTTACAACTGGTTCTATTGCGGCGTGGGGCTATAGTCTGTGGAGAATAACAGGAGGTTTCGAGGGGTGGAGGGATAGCCTGGCCGGCGGTGGGGTAGCGCTTCACAGCGATGCGTGCTAAGCAGAGCCGCTAGCCGCTGGAGGCCGGACCAGGCGGTCCCCGCGATGCTGGAGGAAGAAGACGAGAGATTGAAGGTGCATGCCCGCCATTGGATATAAATCCAATGGCTGTGGATGACACAATCATTTGTTGACCAAGTTGGCAACGCCCTGCATAGGCTTCGACCTATTGGCCCACATGTCAGCCTGCAAAAATGTGGCATATATTTAACCCATGTTTTCTTGAATGTACGGTCCATTTTGTGGGCTGGGTGAACAAATAATTTCGCGTCAATCAGGCCCATTTATATTTTCTAAGAAATCCCATCCCATTTGCACTTCCTTGAAATACACGTATTAGGTGGGCTCGTTATATATATAATGTTATGTTAGAAGGAGCAATTAATATCAAAGAATAAAACGGAGAGGCACATTTATATATATATAATTAACAAATTAGCGAGTTATTGCTCAAAATAAAAATCAGCGCGCTATTATTAAATTGGTCCTTCAAATCTTCGCAAGCTTTTGTACGCAATCACCAGGATTTTCCTTGCCTGTGATTAAAAAACAACAAGGATTTTCCTTGCCAACTTCCGTTAAACATTTACTCTTATAAGTTAATAACACGTGGGATGTTTTTATAACGTATATATAAGTCTCTATAAAATATACGATAATAGTAATAATATAAATATATATAATGTGGTTAGAAGGGAAAACATAAATTGGACACAACATTACTTTTATAAGAGACCTGCGTTTTATACCCCACAGTAGTCATACTAACAAGTTCACACACAAATATAACAGAAAAGGTAAACATTCATATCAAACTCAGGTTCACAGGACACGTTCGTATTCATAGACAACATTCACTATCAACAACTCAAAAGATTCATATATACACAAGCTCAGAATATCTATGCATCCAAATGATTGATAGATCACACAACAATATTCATACATAATTCACAAAAAGATTCAGATATACACATGTTCAGTATGTTTATGCATCCAAATGATTGAGATCATAGCCAATATGATCCATGGATGAACTTTAATTACCTAGTGTATAGACTAGTAAATGGTGTTGAATTGGAGGTACTTCTTGCTAAAATTAGTTCTTGTATGAGTAAACTTTCGAGTTCATAAGAGGCAGCACAGACAATCCGAACTTTGCTTGTAGGTGTATCCTCAAATAGTGGCCTCGTGCCGAGGGAGGTTTGAGTAACTTGGCCACTACTTTCATCCAACTAGTTTACTGGCTCATCTTGGTCATGTATCTTGCCAAAATTCTACCTTGCAGATGAGAAAGGAGGCAGTTGAGAAAATGAACCACCCAAATTTTTTGTGCAGTTCAACTAAAATGGAGCATCCTTGGCGTGCAGACTGATTAAGTGCCAGATGAATATACGCGTTAACCAACTTGTCTAGAATCTTTAGACTCCATGCCATATAGTTCGCTACGATATGTGTCGTTAACCAAAAGGCACAAGTTGGGACCAAAGACTGGACTGCGTTTTTCTAGGCTATGCACCAAGCAAAAATTTTGGCGTTCACTCTCCTAATACTTAGAGTTTGACAATTGGTTGACGCCGGTTGATACTCAAATCAATATAGGCACTTCTTGTCAACATCGATGCTTGTTTGAGTGAACTTTGGAGTACATAGCAGCAGCATAGGTACCTGTCCATCTGATCATTTTGTGCAGTTCTACTGAAATCACCCAATGTAATGACTTGCCTCCGAGTTCAGGCTCCAAATTACTCCTTCATGAAATCGGCAAATAGTAGCACAATACCAAATTACCAATACATATGACGGGCACAATAATCAAGATAAAGACCAGTACCAACCTGTGTGAGGTAGCATATCAATTACTATTTCCTTTCACTGGAAGCCGAGATAAGCCAAGCGACTGACAGCAAAGGAAGAAAGCAAGCGGAGATTAGCGACTGACAGGAAAGGATGGAAGCTGTTGAGGTAATGAAGCACCCAAAGTTTTTGTGCAATTCCACCAAAATCGAGCATCCCTGTTGGCACATATATTGAGAGAGTGACATTACTGTAATAGTGGGACTAGTTGATGAAACATACACTAACAAATAGAAGCACCCTCATTATCTTAATGGGTAAAGTTAGCAACATAGTAGTCTTGCTTAAAGAGAGGTATTAGTTTATTTAATCAGTGCCAATTAGCTCAACTCAACACTCAAAGCATTGCCATTTATCACATGCTGCAAAACTTTAACGTGCAAAGATAAAGGAGTTTCTCATGACAGTAGCATGATACAAATAGAGATGACAACAAACTAATATGGATGAAGGCCTTAGGCCCGTACCAACCTGAGAAAAAAAGCTTATTTGTGTAGTCCCATAAGAGATGATAAAGCACTCACTGGAATCACACAATAGTATATATTTTTGTGCACTTCAAATGTATGGTTGAAATCACTCTTGTTTACCAGTGTTGAGATTATATCGAAAGATTATCAAGAACTTCCACCAGAGTTAAAGCACTGTCTGGGATACAGTTCATTGTATTGTCTTGTGTAGTTCCACTAAAATGTATGATTGGCACAACATGATCCTATTTGCACAAGTAGGAACAAGGTGAAGCCTTAATTATCTTAGTGAGAAAGGATAGGAAGACATTAGCATATTACTCAAACAATAGCATCAAATTCATGATGGACAATACGCAAAACATTGCCTCATTGAACCAATGGCAATAAATTGACATGCAAAACAATAGCAAATTATGGACTGACACTAATAATATTCCCTCCCTGCTCCACCACATGATTCAGCTCCATAGACAAACATACACACGTACATGATTCAACATAGAGTCATACTAAAGATTTGTTTAACTCCAACAGGAAAATTAGGCAGTAACAAATTAGTGGTACTTAAGTACTCCTAATTAATTAAGTGAGACAGCAGAAGTGGAAGGGCTTCCTGGAGGATCGTCTCACATGTAAGGTAGTCGTTGTCGGAGCCCTTGAATGGCCTCGACTAAGGCCTCTGGCTTCAGCAAGATCGCCTTGGCACTGTTTATTCTTCTTCTTCTTCCTCTTCATGCTCTGTTTCTCTTTCTCCTCACCAGTTCGTGAAACCAAGTACATGATTGGCCTTCTAATTCAGAATTGGTTTTGCCAGTGAGGGAGTACAAGTGTACTAGTAAAAAATAGCATTATTTTCTCATGGCAGTCAGAAAATAGAGACGAACACATGCATTAAATATCATTCTTACCTAAAGGAAGGTTATGGCGCCAATATGGATGATGAGGATTGGAACACAGATCTCCCTTTGTGCAGTTCCACCGAAATGAACCAACTGTTCCATTTTGACATTCCAGTTAAACAGCACAAAAGTCACTTCTTTTAAGAAGAGTTTTGTGCAGTGCATCAAAAGGTCACAATAGCAACCAGGTGAATTGGATATCCCTGTTTGCACAAAAAGGTATAGAGGAAACAGTCAGAGTCTCAAACAATTACAGGCAAAAACATTTGGCTAAACTTGTCATGGCTTATAACAGTGGCATGGCTTCATTTTTACCAGGGACATTAGATTAAGAATAGCTAAGGCTTCGTTTGGTTCACAGGTTTGGTGCAGGATTTTCGTAGGAACACAATTCCTACGGTATTCTTTCCCTTCCAACCGTTCGGAACACGGGAAAGGTGAATAGTGTTTCATAGGAAAGCTGGTCTGGTAGTACTGATTCCACGTGCTACTCATTTTTTGGGCGGAAGCCTGAGGCAGGCACTCGCTGCCATGCGTTAGACATGTTGCTATGCTGTGTTTGCAGAATAAAAAATATCAACCTATGTGTGGTACGTGAGGTGAGGACAAGAGTAGCCATTGTGCAGCTTAATAAACAAATAGCATCTCATACTGCCAAGCATGCTACTCTAAAAAAACAAATATGTACATTTCGTAGTCCATCCGAACACATTCTCTTGAGAGTTTCCTCCGGTTCGCTGTTCCATAGTTTTATACCTACATTACTTTCCTATTCCTCTATTTTCATCAAGACCCATGTTTTCTGCCCCTTTATTCTGAACGGAGCCTAAATATTTGATATAAGGGCATGGGACAATGGGTGCACTAGCAGTCCAGCACCAGCAGTCCAGCACAATGTGGTGATTCATAGTTTGTTGCCCCGAGAAACAAACATCCTAGAAACATATCTGGGTTGGTCCCATTTTTGTTCACTCTAGCCACCTACTCCTATGAGTGGATAGCAAATCTAGTCCTGGTCATACCATTGTGTACAGCGTTACCCCTATATTTCCCTTTTCGACCAAGAGACTGGTTGGATGACCAGTCTGTACTACTTTCACACCCTTTCCTTACTATTTGTACCAAGTCCGATGTACATACTAAATTCCCACACCCCCACTTTATTTCTTGTTTGAACCAAGTACTCCCTACATCCAGAATTACATGTCATCAAAATGGCTGTGTCTAGAACTAAAATACATCTAGATACATCCACTTCAATGACAAGTATTTTTGGACGGAGGGAGTACAAGATTCGACTCCACGAAGTAGCTTTACCTCTAACAATAGAAGAAGAAAAATAGGTGACTTGGACCATCCGATCGAGAGGGGCTGAGAGGTAGAAAATGATGCACATGCAGCAACATAGCGAGCTGGGGAAGAAGAGCTAAGGCCGTTTCGAACAAAGATATACCAGAAGGTCGTTGGGATGTGAATAGGTGGGTGGCGGGAGGCCGGATCTGCCCACAGGAAAGACGAAGGAAACGAAGGACCTCCCGCGCCGACGCTCGGCCAGAGATAACGGTGCGGCCGGCAGTTGGTCTCCTCCCTAGCTGTCGACGATGGCCTAAATGCTTCCCCTCTTCCCCTTCACCGGCGGAGGGGGATATGTCCGGATCTGTAACCAGTGGTGAGGATAGAAACCTAGTGTTTTTTGAAGGGAGAAAGACAGTGTTACTACCCCTATCTTGTTTAGATCTGGAGAGGATGAGAATTTGTGAATAGAGCAGCCCTAGCAAGCAAGCGCGAAGGCTCCGGCCTATATATACGTAGTGGGGTAGTTTTCCTTTTTCACTCCATCAAAACAATCGTTTAAAATTGTGTACTACTACATGCCAGATCGCGGTTTTTTTACTTGTTGATTGTTTTTTGAGATAGCTACCTGCTTGTTCCAAGTGGTGTTACGGTGTGCCAGGTCGCACTTTGTATCTTTCAAGTCTGGTAATACAAGTCCCTCCATTAAATGAACAACCACCCCCTTGTAAAAATTGTGAACAAGCCCACGGCTAAAATTAGCGGAAACGTGGGTTGCCCCAACATGCACTATTATTTATATTTTCTACTCCCTCCGTTCCTAAATAAAAGGCTTTTTTATTAGCCACACCTAAGACAAGAATTTTTTTATTAGCAGTGAACCCCACATGTCATAGACACAAAAACTGTGGCAAGATTCCCTTAGGCAAGCCAAAGTGTGTCTAACAATTTGAGCAACTCAGGTTAGCCAAGTGTGGCAAGTGTGGGAATAATAATGTGGCAACATAATACAAACATAGTCACAATCCAAACAGCCCCGTAATTTTTTGTGACATGCATGAAAAATTGGTTAGTTAAATTTATACTCAAAATTTGGCAAGGTGCATCAAATCAACACATGCAAGTATCAAAAGGAAAGTCACGGCATGCATGCATGCGTTGTACTCCCTCCATTTCCAAATATAAGTCTTTTTAGAGATTGCAACAAGTGACTACATATGAAGCAGAATATGTCTACATACGAAGTAGCCCATTTGAAATGTGTAAAAAGACTTATATAGAGTGCAGTGCTTTGATGTGTCGCGTCAACTCGTACAAGACCAAGAAATTTGATTACTACAACAACCTCTCCCTCGCGGGCTGAGCTCCGGTGCCTTAACTGCACCTGCCTTTGGCTGCATGACAGGACGGCCAACCACCTGTTGGGCCCACCTGTCATAGACACAAAGGCAGGAGCAGTAAGTAGAACCTTTCGCTACACGCTATCTCTCCCGCACGAGGTGGACGGACATGCAGTAGTGGATTCGATACTGTAGAAGTAGGAGTAACATCATTGTTCATCTTCTCGAAGAGGCGTAGAGCCAAGCACAACCCGAACATGGCAGTTGCGAACGCTCCGGTGGTGCAGTTCCTTGGAGCACGCATATACTAGCTAGGCTCTTGCATGAGACAAAATTACTATTGTTTAACAATTAAACTCCATTATCCACTGGTTGATACTCATTCTGCATAGGTCCACACGCTTAGCACCATTTCCACCTGGGGTCACCAATGTTTATTTGCTAATTAATAGCATTGCATGCAATGAACTAGCCATTGCAAGTCATTAAAAGCATGCACACCTCTCATCTCTTATTGGTTGATATGTCAAGAAACAAGAAACAAGGTAGAAGTTAATGCCCCGCGCCTAAGTGTTTTGGGACTATTTGGTTTTCATAAGATGACTTACACACCTAGATAGAGGGAGTAGTATAGCCCTATAAACCGGAAAGGAGTATTTTCCTTGCTAGATATTTCAACAAGTGACTAGACTACACCGTGTGCAGTACTCCCTCCCTTCCGGTTTATAGGGCTCAAATCTCAAATCTCATGAACCAAGGTATTTTGCGATTGGAGGAATGTATCTCATACTTTACAAAACTACCCTAATTAAACTCATGCATTAATTACGTAGTTCTCTCGTTTTCCTCTCCGCCTTGGTCGCGGTGCATAATATTGAGCACTTCTATATGACTAGCCGCTCTATCTACATGCGGGACATTTCAAAGCATCCGAGCCCGCGTGCCATCCACCAAATCACAGCGAGGTGCTACAGTCGAGACTCACCTGTCACCCCGGTGTGGCCGTCATGACCCATCATATCACAAAACCCACACCTTTACCAGCATTGGTAAGGTGGCCTCCAAGTTGTACTGGATGAAGCAACCATCATTTCACTGGAACGCTCGTTCAAGCCCTTTCTTCCCTTTCTTGAAGAAAACCTCACTCTAGGATACTCACTTCTGCCATTTTTCTTCTGTACCGACGAAGGAAAGGTGGGCGAATCAGTTATGCTGCTATATTTTCATTCCAAGAATCTTCTTTTTGCGAAGCACCGACCGATTCTCACATCCTATTCTTTTCCCGTTTTCATTGTGATTGTGGTTTCCTTTCGATTGCTTTTTGTTTGTCAGTTCATTGATGGATCCTGGAGCACTAGGCAAAGAGTTGTCAGCGGAGAACCCACTGGAGACAGTGATCTCCAGGAAGCGAGCACCGACCAACGAGTTGACCATGTTGGCGAGCCAACCCATGGAGACGAAGAACTCCAAGAAACAAGCACTGGCCAAAGAGTTGAGGATGTTGGCGGACGAACTCCTCAAAGAAAGTTGGAAGAACAACAAGGGCCCCACCGTGCCTACCCCAGGAACTCTGATTGCGACCTATGTGAGGCTCAAGACCGAGTTTGAGGAGATAGTCGCCGTTGAGAAGCAGTATTCCCCTGGCAAGGTGATGGCCCCCATCGAGGACATGGAGAGGCCCCCAGAGGGATGAGATCCCCCGATGAGCTGCACAAGGTAAAAAATACTGGTTTATTATCATAGTTGTGTTTTTTGATTATTCGCAATGTGCTTGCTAATATGTTAGGGTTGTGCAGGTGCTGGTGGACGACCATGATGATTCTGATGCCGTGGCCCGTCCTGTTGGCATCGCCCCAGAGATCGATTACGATGTCGCTATCCAGCCTATGGACATCACCCCAGAGATCGATTCTGATGTCGCGGTCAGTCATGTGGACCTCGCCCCAGATATCGATTCCCATGCCACTGTCCGTGCTGTGGTCATTGCCCGAGAGATCGATGAGAAGAAATACTTGGTCGCGCTAATCCTTCATGGTAGTTTGCATTGCCCTGTGTTTAATTACCAGAACAATGCATGTTATCAAACCATCTTAGGGCTAGTGCCCTGTCTTGTGTGTGCGGATCTTGCTACTTTTATTTGATAGTGAATCATGCGATGAATCATGGGAACCCTCTCCGAGTTATGGAAACAGATGTATCCTCAGCATCTTTTGATGTAATATATGGCATGCTTAGATGTAAGTTTGAACTGTTTATCATATCAGCATGTCTTGTTTGATGATTCTTGGTGTTAGTAGGCTAGCTACTGTGCGAGCTATAGTACTTGCAAAACAGTCGCCGAAGAGAAACATTGGGGCTGATGAGCTCGTGGTACACTTATACTTATCCCTCGTCGATCGACCAATAGCCCTAGCTCCTAAAATTATAGGCTTAGCGATCGATCAGACAATAGTCGACATACATTCAGGCCTCATTTGGTTCATAGGGTAGGAAAATCATAGAAAAAGTACGAGAATGTGCAACACAAAATCATAGCAGTGCAGAGACGTACTCCCTCCGTTCAAAATAGATGACCTAGGCGGGCTAGTTTGGCCTAGTGGGTTTTAGTGATATGATGTGGTACAGTGCCGTCCAGTCTTCGCGTGTGGTAGAAGTATTGCGGGTAGAATAAGGTTTCTTGAGGAAGCGGAATTCAACGGAGTCATGATGGTTCCTTCGTCCGAACAACATACAGTGGGAAAGGTTGGGCCTGCGATACGATCGGGGTAGACCAGGATAATTTTGTGCATGGCAGGTGGACCGGGATGGTCGACGTCCCACATGTCAGCGAATGAAAGTATTCTTCCCAATATAGAGGACGAGCAACGAGTATTCATTGTTTATTTTGATGAAAGCTATTGTCTCCATTGTTACGACGGAGGAGTGTGAAACACGACAGCCCAGTGAACTTGGCATGTGCACCACTCCCTCCTTCCTCATGTAATGCCTAGGTTACAGCTTTTTCTCACTTTCTCTCTATCTATTTCCTCTCAAATGTTTTTTACCTTTCTTTTTTTAAGACACAATTGTTTTTATCCCTTTTTTAGAATTATTGTTCTAAACCTAGGAGCATGTGTAGAGACGGGCTCTTGCAGAGCCCACTCCTTGACTTTGTCAATGCCTCTCTCTCCTCCACATAAGGAGTACTACTTGCTATGCATGCATGCGGCGGGCAGCTGGGGTCTTGAGGGGCCAGGGCGGTGAGAGCGGGCTCCAGAAGCGGTCCGGACTCCAGCATGTCCCACCTCACATTATGTATTTCTTGGAGTCCGTGCGTGGCAGGCGGGCGATCTCTTCTCCCTCCCTCGTTTCTCTCTTCTCAGCCGACGCCCGTTGTGGGGACCGATTCTCCGGGTATTAATTTCCAGAAAATGGCCCTTTTGCTCACCAGCCCCATGATAACTGTTAGCTGATGAGGCACCAACTTGATACAGAAATTCCAAGTAAAATACAAAATATGTAGTACAAGACCATTCCGCCCTATGAGTACAACAATATGGTTTCTAGTGGTTGATGGCGGAAGCGGTTTGTGAATAATCAGCGTCTATGGGACTCCATTTTCCACAGGAACAGCTGACCGGGTTAACTCCTATCTTCGCGAGGCTGCTATCACCGTTGCTTAGGTTCCGGGAGTGTCGGCACAGTCGCTCCTCTCCGCGCAAGAAAATCTGGCCAAGAGAATAGCCAGGGACAAGCCAGTGAGTACTTTGAATGTACTTGCAAACATTATGAACACAGGTATAATATAACAATGATATGCTGAAAATATTTTTATGCTGATGACGTCAGTGACAAAAGATAATGAAAACTCTGAGGCATGCAAGCATGTTATTTATGAATATGCAATAACATAATAGTATTTAAATAAATAACAATCATGCCACAATCGGGCGTCTTAGCGACACCACATAAAGGGCTTTAAAATAAATGCCACAGTCGGGCGTCTTAGCGACACCACATAAAGGGCTTATAAAAGAAATGCCACAGTCGGGCGTCTCAGCGACACCACATAAAGGGCTTATAAAAGAAATGCCACAGTCGGGCGTCTCAGCGACACCACATAAAGGGCTTACAAAAGAAATGCCATAGTCGGGCGTCTCAGCGACACCACATAAAGGGCTTATAAATGAAATGCCACAGTCGGGCGTCTCAGCAACACCACATAAAGGGCTTATAAAAGAAATGCCAAAGTCGGGCGTCTCAGCGACACCACATAAAGGGCTTATAAAAGAAATGCCACAATCAATATCCAGGAGGTAGAACCATCCCAAGGATATTCGATAAAACCAATAATGTAACGTGTTAGTCCACAACAGAAATAATAATCATAAACATCACAAATCACAAGTCGTGATTCCGGTTCTGGTTTAACAGTTTATCCTCCGAAGACCGACACTAAGACCGACACTTGACCCATCCCAGACTGTAATCCTTAACCATGGACACGGCTATTTGAATAGGTTTAATCTCTACAGAGGGTGTACTCTTTACCCATGAGTAACGGATTCCTTTAGTCCATCCAGACTAATTCCGTCTACGGTCTTTTAGTTGGAAACACACCTAACTTGCACACACCAGCTTAATTCACATGTGTCTGGAATCACCCACGACACCTGTCAAGCAAAACACTAAGTGGGGAGGCTACAACCTCGACGTAACATGGGATCACAAAAATTTATACCGCGCGCAAACTAGGGAGCTACCCCCTTCGGCTACAACCGAAACACCCATGCTCCCGGACCAGGTGGCATGTCTACCGGATGCCTCCAGTATCTTCCACCATGGCCTCTCTGTACAGTGTGTGCTAGGAAAGGGGTTGACAACTTACTGAACCGTACCCTACTTGTTGTAGAGACGAGTGGTAGTATGAAGCAAGTATGGGGGTTACTGGCACAAGACTCGATCTACGGTCGACTCAGGAGGTTGTAATATTCTCTGCAAGATTAGCATAACAATACATATACTTCAACCAACAGATAGAAACACCACGCGAAATACCCCCTCATGCCATACCGGACACGACCGTCTCGACGGAGGACTAGGGAAAAGACCGTGTCCACCCAAGACAGAGGCCTTCTCGGCTTCCCTTCCGGTATGCATGAAAGGCGTATGACGGTGATTTCCATCACAACCATGTCAACTCCATTATCATAAAAATCATTAATACACACTCATGAATAGGATCACATCCTCACATAAAATGACGTATGCTCGTGTCGGGGTGGTGTTGTCACCGAGTCAAGCAACAAACCCAAAAATTACACCAGGGTTCTGAATGCTTGCCTTCAGGTCCAAAACATCTTGAAATCTTTCTCCTCTCTTCAAAATCCTATTTTTGAAAATATATTTGAATTAACACACAAAATCAACACAGCACAACAAGTTGTTTTGAAAAAATTTCAAATAAATCTTAAAATAAACTAGACAATATTTGAGAGAGGTAGGAAAAAGAATTAATTTATTTGGAGTTGTATTTAATAAGATATAGCCGGTCAAAGTTTGGTCAAAATCTGTTATTTAAAATAAAACAGAAAAGAAAACGTTTCGAATAAATACGTACACGTCGAAAGCGTATTCTAGAAATATGCTTCCACTTATCCAGCGTGGACTGCGCCTGCGTCACTGACAGTGGGCCCGCCTGGCCCACTGGTCAGGTTTGACTAGTCCACTTCCCTCCTCTTCTTCTGTCCGAGAGGGGGGGCGGGACTCCGGCGACCCTCGCCGGCGAACGGCAGCACCGTTTGAGAAACAGAGGTCACCCGCGGTCTCAGGGGGTCGAGGCGGTCACTCCGGTGGTTGCCTTGTTCTCTGGGGTGGACGGAGATGCCGGTGGCGAGCTCCGCGGCGGACGGTGGTCGTCGGAAAAAGTGAGATTTCACCCGCGGCGAGTCCCGATCAAGATTGAGTAGGGGGACGGACTCACGAGAGGGCGAGGGGGTTCCTGGTGGAGAGAGTGGAGAGGGGGAGGCCCAGGTTGCACCGAGCGGAGCCGGGAGGCGGTGGTGGCCGAACTGGCCGGAGTGGGGGAAGACGGACTCTTTCTCTCCAATTGACGGCAACGGGGGCACCAGGAGTATGGTGTGAGGCTGCTTGTGTGCTCGGAGGGCTCGAGGGGCTTCCTTTTATAGCGCTCCCACGTCAGTTCGCGGCGACAATGGATGACTTCGTCAGCGACCGATGTTCTGTAGCTGCAGGGCATCGTGGCGAGGCTGGGGATGGCGGCAGGAGCTAGCGGACAAGCGGCTACTGCTCCAAGGGCGAGCTGGCGAGCGGGGGTGGCTTGGGCGGCGCTGGCCAGCGCAGGAGCTGTTGGGCGGCAGTGGCAGCTAGCTGCTGGCCTGCCAGAGATGTGGCAAGAGCTGCGGGGCTCGTGGGATGCAGAAGGGGACACGGCGTGCTGGCTGCGGTCGGTCACGGACAGGAGTGAGTGCGGGGCGGGACGCGGCGGCTCGGGCGCACGTGCGTGCCAAACGCATGCTCTGGGCGCGCCCAGAGCATGCCCGGGACATGCTCGATGAAATGCCAGGGTAGCCTAGAGGTCGTGGGTGAGGTAGGCAAGAAACCGGGCTATTTTAGGGTTAGCAAGGGAATCAAGGGACATGGTGGATAGGTCAGGGGCTCAAGTTCACAATGTAAACTTGAACTCATGCCAAATCTGGCTATGCACTCAGGGTGTTTGTCAAAATGCCAAGGGCATCCAGGCAGTACTTGGGGTGTCCAAATTCTCCAGATCAGTGTCTCTATGGATGTATGAGAGGGTGGTGAAGTTAGTTTTCCAAAAGTAGAAACTTGCTAGTGCAAGTTTTGCAAAACTACAATTCTGGACAGGGAGTAAATGGCATCATTACATGGACCAAAAGTGTTCCAAAGAGTGCATGCTCCTGGACTTAGGGGTTTTGTAGGGTTGACTACAAGCAGGTGAACACACAAGGTCACTAGAGCAAGAATGAATGGGGCTGCAGTAGAAAACACAAGTCTGGTCCAGAATGAAAAAGAGGTTGATTCACTCAATTTCTCCAAAGGACAACACTAGGTTTTTGCATAAAGTTGGATGGCATGCTACCACTCACATCCCATTATCTTGGTGGAGGTTCTGAGGAAATATTTAATTAGGCTATAGTGCAAAAATGCCCACTGGACCAGATTTGAAAAAACCAGTGTAGAACTCAAAATATGCAATGAAATAAATATATTATTGCACAAAAGTGATTTAGAGACACCACATGACATCTCCAAATTTTGGTTGGATTTTTAGTTAAATTTATCAACTGGTTGTAGTTCAAAAAGAGCTCCAAAACTTAAAACAAGTCATTTTAATGAATATAGCTCAGGGTGAAATAATTTAATAAATAAATCTACTGATTAAGTAATGCTCTTAATGAGAGAGCATAGAAGTTCAATATGTTTTGGAAGGATCCACTTGGGTAGAAACTCCTTAATATTAAAAGAAAGGTTCTGAAATCAACAGAAATATTCTTGCAGGCAAAAATTTTAAACTCTTGGCAAAATTTTAATAACTAAAACATGGTTAAATTTTTGGGGTGTTACAATTACTACCCCCCTTAAGAAAAATCTCGTCCTCGAGATTTGCTAAGGGTTGCTTTTGAAAAAAAATTACTTTTACCAGGTCAAAAACATCACTTAACTTAAGTGGTAACAATGCATCTACAGTGAGAGGGCAATAAGTGGTGAATAACTACAGTGTGGGATACTGGCATTGTGTGGAGAAATCCATGTTTAGGAAAGCGAGCGATTTCTACGTTGGACGTAGTGAATTTAGAATAAATTGTAAATTCTAAAATACGTTGGTCGTCCCCGAGAGCACAGTGCTCCCTCTGGCTGACGGGTGGGCCCAGGGCCAATTGTCAGTCTCTCCTTCTTCCACTAGCTCTCTCTTCTTCCTCTCTCCCGCGCGCTTTCCCGGGCTTTCTCCACCGGTGACGTTTAGCGCGTAGGGCATCTAGGCCGTACTGCGGTAGTGTGCGGCGTGCTTGCTGCCGGTGCAGTGTGCACTCACCTCGCGGGCCAGTGCACTGTTGGCACTGCTCGCGGATTCGCCTCCGAACACTGGCGATCGGGCGACGAGCGGCGCTGGTGGACTTCGCCCATCGTACACCGATCTCGAGCTATAAAACGACCGCGGTGCTCCTTCTTCATCTTCGCACCTGGCCTCGTTTCTCCTCCTCCTTCTCCTCCATTACTACTTACCAGAGCTCGAGACGAGGCTCCAATGGCGGAGGCGATGCCGGACTGGTATGTGATCCTGGTGTGTGGAGGGCTGGCGGCAGTGCTGGGGCTCTTTGTGCTTCTGTGCGCGATGATCCTTGATGATCGCCGTGGTGCTGCCGCTCGGGTGCTGGCTCTCCGCGGTGGTGGTGATCACGAGGACTAGGCGTAATGCCGGGTGTTAACTGTTGTCGGTGTGTCGGAGGTGACTAGTATATGGATGATTATCCACTAATCTCTCCTATGGAGGTTGTGGTGCATTTAGGGAGATGGTTGGTGAGACGCAACATGGTTACGTGTCTTTGCAAGACAGTGTAGGAGTCCGAGTGGTTGTGGGTCTGCTGCCGTGGTGCTGCGTGAATAAAAATAATCCATGCAGTGAGAGGATAAACGATGCAGCAACTCAGGGAAAAGAAATCTCATTCTAGGATTTTCGCGGGTACAATGGTTAATCACAAAGAAAACTACTCATATAAGTAGAAACTAAATACTCGACTCGTCGCACAAATTCGAGGTACCATGCATAAGTTACAACGTAATAATAAATGCTGCAATAACAAACACAGCAGTGACGTCTAAAATGAGAAAGGTAACTGGACGGGGTCCCGAGAAAATGTCTCTGGTAATGGAATACACTCCTCTTCTATTGGAGGAAGTGGATTGACCAGTCGATGTATGTGTCTCTCTGGGTCGGGCCTCAGTGGCCTGCCGATGGCAATCTGAGGATTCAAATCAGCGAGACTCTGGAGATAATCCATTACTCGCTGGTTCAAATGCTCTTGAGCGACGATGTACTAGATAAGGTAGGCCAGCACTGGGTCTCTCTCAATCCGTCCATCGGGAAAAGATGTTACTCCTCGGGGTGCTGCACGGCTCGGAAAGTAATAATATCCTCGTTCGTGGGCATAGGGTACCGCGAATCGAAGACGAGCAATTGCTTCGTTCGCAGCAGCTTCTATGGCCAAGCGTGGGGTCGGCATAGATTTCCCCACGAAGGAGACTTCCGTTGGATCTTGGTTGGAGTCTACGGGAGGGATGTGTACTGCTGCCCAATATTCCGAGGTGGAAGGGGTGATTCTCGATTTGAACAGCTCGTACTAGGGTGGCTGGGTAGAACCCATGGTACTGCAGGTAAAGTCCCACAATATTTTGACAAAGCTACCCGGGGTTGCATCTGGGGTTCTCAGATATATACTAGGGCTCGGCATGGCAAGAAATGGTTGTGAGAGTGGTGCACGAGGTGAGGGGTGCTGGGTAAGGTCACAAGGTGGCCTTCTTATATAGCATCTGGGCTGGTTTATTTACCGTGGTGAAAGGTAATAAATATGCCAGATCACCTCCAAGAATCGGGGTCAGTGTCGGAGATACACATATCTCATAAAGAGACGTGTTACTGTGAGTGTCGTCGGGGTTGGTTTTTGTAGCTGTGCCCGAGAAATATGCGACTGCATGCTGACAAAAATACGCAAGGCTACTTTTTAGAACAGAGGCACAACAACATGTTGCGTTAATTCACAAGGTTACATGATTACAAGTGAGGATACACTGAGACTCGGTACTACTCGTACGGCTTAGTCTACCTCGTTTATGTTTAAACGAGGATGCCTGGTGGATGTCGAGGTCTCTCCACTTGTCGCACTGTCGGGATTAGTCGGAGAAGGTGGAGGGACTGCATTGTCGGGGTGGCGATGATGACCATCGCGGGGATTGTTGGCCACAATTCCGTTGGAGTGTGCTCCCAAAAGGTGACGAAGCACTTCTGGGGTCATCAAAGTAGCTTGGCCGCTGGCTGGAGCTGACCTCAGGGTCTCGATCGGGTGTCCTAACAGCACGACTGGGTTGTCGGCGTCGGGCTCGGTTTCCCTGCTTATCGGGGCTCGGCGAGCCAGCTCTCCTCGAGCTGCGATCAGATCAATAGTGATTTGATCGAACAATGCCTCTAGTGCACTTACATAGCGCACTAGGTGCAACAATGCGGGATCCTTCTTGTGATCTCCGTTGGCAACTTGGGGTGGTCTACCATACCCTTCACGTCTGGGGTAGTAGTAGAACAAGCGACAGTTAACTCTGGGCGACAACTGCCAGAGTTGAACTATAGCCTCTCGAGCGGCTAGCTGGATGGCTTGTGGCTCGAAGGAAGTTGTTCTTCCGGTGAACCTGTAGGGGCGCTCTGGCGACAGACCCCTACCGTAGATGTGCACAGTGGCCCAGAATTGACGGCTCTCACCGCTCATGGTTCCTTGGTACACCACATATTCTGGGGGTTCTTCTAACGCATAGGCACGACAGGTGAGGTTTGCGAGTATAGTCACAAAACCTCCAAGGTTGGTTGCTGTGGTCTCATTGTGCACTATGGGACCAGGCATTGTGGCTAGGTTGGGGAAGAGGTTGTGCTGTGCTGGGTTGAGGCTAACGTGCCCTTTCTATAGAAAAGGGGACGGAGTCTTCCTTCGCATGCTTGCGAATGAGACATTTTAGCCATCAGTCACTTGCGTGTGATCGACAGGCTAGGCTGATAGGTTGGGCACCGACTGCCAAAAGTGTCGGGGTCACTGTGTGGCTATCTTGCACGGGAAGCTTGGCTGGGGTTTTGGTTAGGGTCTGGTGGGTTGGTTTGCCTAAGTTTTTCGACCTGGCTAAGATAGGATTAGCCATTGGTCAGCCTGGCTCTGGTACCAAGTTTGTGGGGACCGATTCTCCGGGTATTAATTTCCAGAAAATGGCCCTTGTCCTCACCAGCCCCAGGATAACTGTTAGCTGATGAGGCACCAACTTGATACAGAAATTCCAAGCAAAATACAAAATATGTAGTACAAGACCATTCTGGCCTATGAGTACAACAATATGGTTTCTAGTGGTTGATGGCAGAAGCGGTTTGTGGATCATCAGCGTTTATGGGACTCCATTTCCCACAGGAACAACTGACCAGGTTAACTCCTATCTTCGCGAGGCTGCTATCACCGTTGCTTAGGTTCCAGGACTGTCGGCACGGTCGCTCCTCTCCGCGCAAGAAAATATGGACAAGACAATAGCCAGGGACAAGCCAGTGAGTACTTTGAATGTACTCGCAAACATTATGAACACAGGTATAATATAACAATGATGTGCTGAAAATATTTTTATGCTCATGGCGTCAGTCACAAAAGATAATGAAAACTCTGAGGCATGCAAGCATGTTATTTATGAATATGCAATAACATAGTAGTATTTAAATAAATAACAATCATGCCACAATCGGGCGTCTTAGCGACACCACATAAAGGGCTTTAAAATAAATGCCACAGTCGGGCGTCTTAGCGACACCACATAAAGGGCTTATAAAAGAAATGCCACAGTCGGGCGTCTCAGCAACACCACATAAAGGGCTTATAAAAGAAATGCCACAGTCGTGCGTCTCAGCAACACCACATAAAAAGCTTATAAAAGAAATGCCACAGTCGGGCGTCTCAGCGACACCACATAAAGGGCTTATAAAAGAAATGCCACAGTCGGGCGTCTCAGCGACACCACATAAAGGGCTTATAAAAGAAATGCCACAGTCGAGCGTCTCAGCGACACCATATAAAGGGCTTATAAAATAAATGCCACAGTCAATATCCAGGAGGTAGAACCATCCCAGGGATATTCGATAAAACCAATAATGTAACGGGTTAGTCCACAACAGAAATAATGATCATAAACATCACAAATCACAAGTCGTGATTCCGGTTCTGGTTTAACATTTTATCCTCCGAAGACCGACACTAAGACCGACACTTGACCCATCCCAGACTGTAATCCTTAACCATGGACATGGCTATTCGAATAGGTTTAATCTCTACAGAGGGTGTACTCTTTACCCATGAGTAACGGATTCCTTTTGTCCATCTGGACTAATTCCATCTACGGTCTTTTAGTTGGAAACACACCTAACTTGCACACACCAGCTTAACTCACATGTGTCTGGAATCACCCACGACACCTGTCAAGCAAAACTCTAAGTGGGGAGGCTACAACCTCGACGTAACATGGGATCACAAAAATTTATACCGCGCGCAAACTGGGGCGCTACACCCTTCGGCTACAACCGAAACACCCATGCTCCCGGACCAGGTGGCATGTCTACCGGATGCCTCCAGTGTCTTCCACCATGGCGTCTCTGTATGGTGTGTGCTAGGAAAGGGGTTGACAACTTACTGAACCGTACCCTACTTGTTGTAGAGACGAGTGGTAGTACGAAGCAAGTATGGGGGTTATTGGCACAAGACTCGATCTACGGTCGACTCAGGAGGTTGTAATATTCTCTACAAGATTAGCATAACAATACATATACTTCAATCAAACAGATAGAAACACCACGCGACATACCCCCTCATGCCATACCGGACACGACCGTCTCGACGGAGGACTAGGGACAAGACCGTGTCCACCCAAGACAAAGGCCTTCCCGGCTTCCCTTCCGGTATGCATGAAAGGCGTATGACGGTGATTTCCATCACAACCATGTCAACTCCATCAGCATAAAAATCATTAATATGCACTCATGAATAGGATCACATCCTCACATAAAATGACGTATGCTCGTGTCGGGGTGGTGTTGTCACCGAGTCAAGCAACACACACAAAAATTACACCAGGGTTCAGAATGCTTGCCTTCAGGTCATGCGAAGGCAGGGTGCATTCCAAAACATCTTGAAATCTTTCTCCTCTCTTCAAGATCCTATTTTTGAAAATATATTTGAATTAACACACAAAATCAAAACAGCACAAAAAGTTGTTTTGGAAAATTTTCAAATAAATCTTAAAATAACTAGACAATATTTGAGAGAGGTAGGAAAAAGAATTAATTTATTTGGAGTTGTATTTAATAAGATATAGCCGGCAAAGTTTGGCCAAAATCTGTTATTTAAAATAAAACAGAAAAGAAAAACATTTCAAATAAATACGTACACGTCGAAAGCGTATTCTGGAAATACGCTTCCACTTATCCAGCGTGGACTGCGCCTGAGTAACTGACAGTGGGCCCGCCTGGCCCACTGGTCAGGTTTGACTAGTCCACTTCCCTCCTCTTCCTTTGTCCGAGAGGGGGGCGGGACTCCGGTGACGCTCGCCGGTGAACGGCGGCACCGTTCGAGAAACAGAGGTCACCCGCGGGCTCAGGGGGTCGAGGCGGTCACTCCGGTGGTTGCTTTATTCTCTGGGGTGGACGGAGATGCCGGCGGCGAGCTCCGCGGCCGACGGTGGTCATCAGAAAAAGTGAGATTTCGCCCGCGGCGAGTCCCGATCAAGATTGAGTAGGGGACGGACTCACGACAAGGCGAGGGGGTTCCTGGTGGAGAGAATGGAGAGGGGGAGGCCCGGGTTGCGCCGAACGGAGCCGGGAGGCAGCGGTGGCCGAACTGGCCGGAGTGGGGGAAGACGGACTCTTTCTCTCCAATTGACGGCAACGGGGGCACCAGGAGTACGGTGTGAGGCTGCTTGTGTGCTCGGAGGGCTCGAGGGGCTTCCTTTTATAGCGCTCCCACGTCGGTTCGCGACGGCAATGGATGAGTTCAATGGCGACCGATGTTCTATAGCTGCAGGGCATCGTGGCGAGGCTGGTGATGGCGGCAGGAGCTAGCGGACGAGCGGCTACTGCTCCAAGGGTGAGCTGGTGAGCGGGGGTGGCTTCGGCGGTGCTGGCCAGCGCAGGAGCTGTCGGGCGACAGTGGCGGCTAGCTGCTGGCCTGCCGGAGACGTGGCGAGAGCTGCGGGGCTCGTGGGGTGCAGAAGGGGACACGGCGTGCTGGTTCCGGTCGGTCACGGAGCGGAGTGAGTGCGGGGCGGGACGCTACGGCTCGGGCGCACGTGCGTGCCAAACGCACACTCTGGGCGCGCCTAGAGCATGCCCGGGACATGCTCGATGAAATGCCAGGGTAGCCTAGAGGTCGCGGGTGAGGTTGGCAAGAAACAGGGCTAGTTTAGGGTTAGCAAGGGAATCAAGGGACATGGTGGATAGGTCAGGGGCTCAAGTTCACAATGTAAACTTGAACTCATGCCAAATCTGGCTATGCACTCATGGTGTTTGTCAAAATGCCAAGGGCATCCAGGAAGTACTTGGGGTGGCCAAATTCTCCAGGTCAGTGTCTCTATGGATGTATGAGAGGGTGGTGAAGTTAATTTGCCAAAAGGAGAAACTTGCTAGTGAAGTTTTGCAAAACTACAATTCTGGACAGGGAGTAAATGGCATTATTACATGGACCAAAAGTGTTCCAAAGAGTGCATGCTCCTGGACTTAGGGGTTTTGTAGGGTTGACTACAAGCAGGTGAAAGCACAAGGTCATTAGAGCAAGAATGAATGGGGTTACAGTAGAAAACAAAAGTCTGGTCAAGAATGAAAAAGAGGTTGATTTACTCAATTTCTCCAAAGAACAACACTAGGTTTTTGCATAAAGTTGGATGGCATGCTACCACTGACATCCCATAATTTTGGTGGAGGTTCTAAGGAAATATTTAATTAGGCTATAGTGCAAAAATGCCCGCTGGACCAGATTTGAAAAAACAGGTGTAGTACTCAAAATATGCAATGAAATAAATATATTATTGCACAAAAGTGAATTAGAGACATCACATGACATCTCCAAATTTTGGTTGGATTTTTAGTTAAATTTATCAACTGGTTGTAGTTCAAAAAGAGCTCAAAACTTAAAACAAGTCATTTTAATGAATATAGCTCAGGGTGAAATAATTTAATAAATAAATCTACTGATTAAGTAATGCTCTTAATGAGAGAGCATAGAAGTTCAATATGTTTTGGAAGGATCCACTTGGGTAGAAACTCCTTAATATTAAAAGAAAGGTTCTTAAATCAATAGAAATATTCTTGCACGCAAAATTTTTAAACTCTTGGAAAAATTTTGGTAACTAAAACCTGGTTAAATTTTTGGGGTGTTACACCCGTCGAGTGATTAGATTTCGGCTATCGAAGGTTTATTCGATTACGGTCCCACATGTCAGGGAAATTGCAAGACAACGCGTGTCCCCTCCGGTGAGTGGCGTGCGAGCCGGACTGTCGGGGTGGCGACGCGTACGAGTCATAAGTGTGCCGCCTTTTCCTTTAGATCTTGCAAAGCGTAACATTTTCGCGCGATCGATCGATATAAATCCAGAACAAAATGATGAGGGCGGTGCTTTCCCGCTCGTTAGGCGGGCTAGTTTGAGTGATATGACGTGCTACAGTGCCGTCCACTTGCTCCATTTTTATGTAATCAAGAGTTTACACTCTTACGTGGGAGGAGTGCGAAACACCGCGGATCTGATTTTGATCGAGGGATAACTGTTCCCTACCAAATAATGGAGGATTGTTAGCGATTATAGCATGATAGTTAGGGCATCTCCAGCTCTAGCCCACAAATTTACACCGGCATCTGTCCGAGGACACGGATGGATGCCATCCGATGCTGCCCGCATACCTTTCGAAAACTATATGAACTAACCAGACGAAATTCATGCAAACAAAGAAAATTTCAAATTAACACGATGAAATTCATTACATTTCGAAAACTTTTCCTACAAAATGAACGAAATTCATTACATACTTCGCACAAACCATACTAAAACCTACTGTAAACCTAATCTAAATGATCGCTGGCGCTAGAGCACCATGTCCGGCCATGAACCCGAGAAAGCCGGCCATTGCCTTTGCCTCCTCCTCATCCTCCTCGATAACCGCCTCCTCCGGAGCACAAGGTTCTGTTGATTTCCGCCTCAACGTCGCCGTCAAGCATCTAATCGGCCGCCGATGTTTACCCCACCAAGCTTGGCTTCGACTGAGTGGAGTGGCGGTGGCCTTCCCGGGACCAGAGCGGCGGTGACCTACCATGTACTACTCTTCCTTGCTGCCGGCTGCGCCCGCGCATGCACACCGGCGTCGTGGTCG
>NC_041387.1:219693002-219698570 GCF_002162155.2 Triticum dicoccoides | reverse complement strand
GGCGATCTCCTTCGTTTGCTCCTGTGACAGTAAGTCGAAGAGAGCTTTGGAGCGCGCCCGGAGCGGAGCCGCTGATGTCCCTCGTCTTCTTCTGCAACAGTACGTCCAAGAGAGCTTCAGAGCGCCAGGAGGCCATGGTTGGAGTGGTGCCGACAGAAGGAAGGGACCGGAGGAGAATAAGTGTGGGTCTTTGGCTATGGCTGGGAGCTGGGGCTCAAGTTAATAAGGCGGGCGAATGGCAATGAGCCGCGGCAGACGGATGGACAACTGGCGCCGGAGTAGGTTCGTCGGGCGTGAATGCGGATGCTACTTCAGTGACTTAACTGCAGATGCGTTTGGGTTACTAACATGTGGGCCCAATGGGCATCTGGCCTGCATGTCAGTGACACACCAATTGCACCTGCAGTTAATTCCGGTGAATGCGGCATTGACATTCTAGAGAGACGGTGACTGTTTCAGGCGGGAAGCGTGCGCAAGCGATGGAAGGGGTTTCGGTGTGCAGTGGCACTAAGATCGGTTGCTCACGATAGTACATACTCCGTACCATACTACCATAGTACCCTCTCTAGCTAGGCTGTTTTATAGATTGTCGTTGTGATGGACGATATACATGAGCAAGGCAGTATGAGTATGACCGTTGGTGTTGAGCCAGGTGAATACATGCTCGGCGTTCGCGTAGGCCTCCATCAAACGTCTAAACAGTAATGTCAGGCACCGCCAGGGCGCGCAGGTGATGGGCTGGCCGTTTGCGTTGCGCCATGAGCAGGACATTGATTTAGAGGGCGACGTGCATGCATTAGCATGCTTTGACAACATGAGCGTGAGTGTCTGACGCGAAGTATTTCATTTTCATTTGGCTGCCGAGGGTGCGTTGCATCGACGAGTCCGTGGTTTGATTCCCCACATACGCATAATTTTGGTTTTTACAATATTTCTTTCTCCATTGACAGGTAGGCCCGCGTAGATAGATAAAGAACACGAGCTGATGAGGCGCATGCAGACTGTTTGACTGGTCAACCAGACAAATACGGAGCTATACGCTGAGCCAGTGACCGTATAATCACCATATCTTGTATACAATGATCAGAGCTATCAAGACAAGTTCGATGACTGCCATTGCATTTTACTCGATAATAAATGACGAGGATTGAAGGGGAATCCAAATTTGCTTCGTCTTCTGTCCTTGAGCTCTTGACAACCCAATGGACTATACGGTTGTCCGGCCACTCCACCCCAGAGGTCTCACCAAGCGTCGTTCATGCCATCGCGCCGCACACTAACTGGTAAGGCAGCAATGGCATCCCGCCGCGCCGAGATCCTCGCCGCCCACGACCTCACACAAAATGGTAGGTAAGCGATGGCATCCCGTCGTGCCGAGTTCATCGCCGCTCGCGACCTCACAACTATGTGGGAGGAATTTGAAGATGCTAAGGCCGAATGGGCGGTAGAGCAAGAGGCGGCCAAAGCCGCACAGAGGGAGCGGAATAGTCAAAAAACACTCAAGAAAAGAGAGGCCCGCCGCCGCAAGAAAGAAAAGGACGCACACGCTGCTGCAGAGAGGTCGGTGGAGATCCAAGCACGGTGGGGTGTCGCCGACAAAGCTGGGAAGGAGAACAACAACGTCTGGCCAGCATGTGAGTAGTAATAGTACTAGTAGTTAGTGTGTGTGTCTGTGTCTGAGTACGAGCATGTACCAGTACTACTAGTTACTATAGTAGTTTTTAGAGCAAATTACCAGTACATTAGCCTAGACTAAATGGAAAAATTCCTATCCTATGCATCAAATGGCATCTCTTTCTCTATAGGAATTGAGATGCATGTCATCTCACTTCCTATGCTTTTCATATTCCTATCCTATGAACGAAAGGAGGCCTCTGTTGGAGTAACTACTGTAGCTAGTTGTACTGCTGTTATAGTAGTTTTCTTCAAGAAGCGGAATTCAACGAAGTCATGATGGTTCCTTTGTCCGAGCAACTTCAAAGTGGGAAGTGGGCATGTGATTTGATGGCTCATTAGTCATTGTTACTGCGGCGTGATGACCTGGGTGAATCTCCCTTGGAGTTCTGCGTGCATGGCAAGTGGACCAGGATGGTCGATGACCCACATGTTGGCGAACGGAAGTATTCTTTCCGATATCAAGGAGCCAGGAAACCGCGTGGTACAGTATCACTGCTGATTGGTTCACAAAAAAAATAGTATCACTGCCGATTTATAATTATTTTTTATTTTTGATGAATGCTAGCGTTTCAACTCTTACGACGAAGTGTTCCAAACACGGCGCGTGCTGGATGTCCCACACGTCAGCGAAAGGAGTGGGACATGAATAGCGTGGTAGAGCCCAGCGTAAAAAAACAGCGTGGTAGAGCGTCTCCACTTCTTCCACTTCTGGGTCGGAGACCACACGTAGTAGTACTTAGTGGTATGAACGATACAAAGTGCGACCTGGAGAGAAAGATACGTCTAGATGGAAGGTCTCGGGGCATACACGTAAACAAATATAAAAGTTAATATGTGCCTAAAACTAATATAGTAGTAGTAGAGTACTTAGGCACGTACTCCATAACATCACCGTGCATTGCACGTACAACATTTAGTGGTAGTACGTAGTAAGAGACAAATGCCGCCCAAGATTTCCCTTCTCGACGTACTTTTGGGTGTTTGGTAGAGTGTATGGAGGGTGCATGAGTCCACACTAGTTTAGCACAAATGCACTAGAAGCATGCATGAAGAGAGCATGCATGAAGAGGGGTGTTGAGTTGAGCATTCATGAAGAGGGAACAACTATGCTGAGACGAGAACACTGGCAGAGCTACATGTACTTCTACAGAGGCCATGGCCCCCCAACCTTTGACAAATTCTCTGAAGAAAATATATTTAAAGGTGCCTAATTAGAAAAAGTATAGTGTTTGACCCCCTCAAGATGTTGTATTTGCCTTTCGCCCCTGCAACATTTCCTGTCTAGCTCTGCCACTGGACAAGAACGCAACCAAACACACCCTATATGCCACGCATGTTCATACCATTTGTGCCTTTCTACTTCACTTACTGTGCTACATTACTCAGGTTCGTACGTCCACTCCTGGGTAAATGTCCTTCTGTAGTTCCAGTCCCACGTGTTCTTCATATAGATGGAACGATCCTTGCATAACACGTGCACCTTGATGCTAGATGTCTCGCGTGTTGGCAAAAGGATGAACAAAGCTCACGTAAAAAATAGAGTGGAAGAACATAGATTCCGGACGACCGAGAAGGAGCAAGGAACCTCGTCGTGGAGCGTCTGCACTCATAATATTTAATATTATTCAGCGATATAAAATTAACCAATCATCTCCATAGTGGACTGGAAGAGTACGAAACACGGCAGCCCAGTGTAGTTACATCATACTAGTACATGGCTAACCCACACTATCACCATATTTCTTGGCTTCCGTGCGACACCTATCTCTAGTAATCCAGCAGCCTGTATCGCTTCTCCCTCCTCGTCTCTATCAAAGTGCGGTGGGCTGGCGTTTCTGCCGTCTATTGAGGTCGGTTAACTATCACATGTTAGCGACATGCCAAGAGCATTCTAAAAAAAATTCCTTTCACGTTCCATTTTCAAAAAGAAAAAAATCCGTTCATGTACGAATTGGCCTGTATGCTTTGAGCAACTTGCATGTCCTATACTGCTCCTGTTTGATACTCTAACTTAGCTAGAGGTTAGACTAACTCATGACTAACCCTGAACTAACTGTAGCTAAAGAGGTGTTTGGGTCACAGTGTTAGATTGACAATAAATGCACTTGATGGAGAGAGAAAAGTGATTTTTCAGTGGTCCCAATGAGAACTATCTCCAGTTAGCACCTCTTGGGTTGGATAGTTTTTTTTGGTGGGTTCGGTGCAACTTGCTCCAATTGAAACCCTCATACTTGGATACTTTAGGTCTATTTGAGCCCCAACTAGCTCAAACTAACTCTAACCCATGTATCCAAACAGGGCCTATGGCCAGTCTCAACGCGGAGTAGTCGCGTGCACCGGGAAGCGGCGCTCTGTCGGCCGTCGCGCCACTTCAAAGCCGGCGCCAGTGAGAGGTCGCCTCCACTCTAGCCGGGCATTAATGCGGCACTGACACTCCAGGGCGACGCTGACCGTTTCACGCGGGAAGCGCGTGCTGGCAATGGAGTACAGGTTTTGAACCGTTTCAGGTGTAGTACTGGTAGTTTGCAAAACTACTCAATTATTACACTCAGTTTCCTAAGAAATTACGGTAAAAACATTACTCCACAGCCCTCTTCCCTTCTCCTTCCTCTTCCACCACCCGCGCACGTTCGCGGGAAGCGACCGGTCAACCCTCATATAGGAGTGCTAGCACAAAAAGATGCATGAATGACCACTAAAATTTCCATATTAAAGCGCCGCTCCGGCAGGAGTATGGCGTATGTTGTTACCTTCGGCCGGCCCATGGCTACCGGGCGACAGCAACCAGAGAAGAGGCGGCGGGAGGGGAATGAATGCAGCTACTGTTTGGGTTTGCCTTTCCGGATTAAATAAATGTGCAGCATCACGTGTACCCGCGGGTGCACAAATTGTAACATACGTGTCTGCTTAAGTGGGTGTCATGTAACTAGTGTGTGTGTGTGTGAGATTTTGAGAGATAGAGTGCGTGTGTGTGAATCTACTCTTCAGACATGTACTCAACCTTTTGCATTGAGATATAAGTATAATGGTATTTACTTTAGCTAGTGATTTACGTGGCCATGTTAACGTGGTTGTGTCAAAAAAATGTCACTTCCTGCTCGTGATTTGTGTTATATAATTACAACCAAGATTCTCATGCATTGCACGGAACATCAATATGCATTTTTTTACAAAAAACCTGTTGTGATTGACCCATGCAGGAGTAATCCCATGTGTAAAAACTAATGATATCTCGAGAATTTTATCAGAAAACTGGTATCTCGAGAATGTCATCAAAATAATGAAAGATGAGAGATAAGGCGAGGAGGAGTGGAGCATGGTGGTGACTGGTGGTCAGAATGGGCGGAACCTTGGGGATGGACAGCACCGGCAGGCGGCAGCGGCCACCATGCATGCTAGATTGTTCCAGAGACTTATTCCTTTTTTAATTGGTGAGCAATGAGGTTGCGGGAGATAATGATGTGGAGAGAGGTGCAGGTATCTTTTGTAAATTACCATAGTTTGCTTTCTATCCGTCAGATATAGATCACAAGGTCTGTACTACAAGATGGCAGGCACACCATCATCACCAACTCGTTTTTCTATAAGGGTACAGATGATAAGTTTGTTGACTACTAAAGTAAAGTGGAATTTGTCCAAGTAAATAAAGGTGATTGTTTATCATATGGGTAAGGTTGGATGAAGGGTGGTAGGAACAAATGCTCCGCCTAGAGCATGTGTGTGTGAGATGAAGTCCGAATGTGTGTGTGTGGGGTGTGTGTGTGTGTGTGAGAGAGAGAGAGATGAGAGAGAGAGAGATGGAGTCTTAGTTTGTGTGTGTGTGTGTGAGAGAGAGAGATGGAGTCTTAGTGTGTGTGTGTGGGGGGGTGCATGCGTGCATGCATGTGTGTG
>NC_041387.1:219672747-219692412 GCF_002162155.2 Triticum dicoccoides | reverse complement strand
GTGTGTGCGCGTGAGAGGAGTCGACATCGAGAGAACGTGTTTGTTCGAGAGACACCGAGGAAGAATACTATATATCGATGGTGCATGTAGGCGGGAATTAAAAAAAGGGATGGTCTTATTGGTTTCGGGGATATAGGGGAGGAGTGAGAGGCGGCGGGGGGGGGGGGTAGCTAGAAGGAGATTGTTAAGTGTGAGTGTGTGTTTTACCCATCCAGACGGAAGTTATGTGCACAAAATAGGAGAACGATTAGATGTGGCATTAGGATTGAGGGTAATTAACTACGTATGGAGACATAGATACCTTGAACGTGGATGTGTGAGAGGTATACATGTATATGTGGGATGTGTGTGTGCGCGCGCGCGCATGATCGGCATAAAAGAAAGAAGACATAAGTCATAAGATCAACGACATGGGAGAGACGGATCTGTATGACAATATGCATGCATGTGAGAATTTAGGGAAGAAGGCTCGACAATTGAGCATGTTTTTTTGTCTTTAAGAGATAGTGGCGTGGGCTGGAGCATGCATCTATGGCGAGCAGAGGGAGTGAGGCACAACGATTGTGCAATAGAGATCAACCTGTAAATGCATATGTATGGAGAGACATATATAGTGTGGGTGATAGGAAGCAAGACTCCGTGCGAGAAAGAAATGTTGACGGAGAAACTACAGATAGATACAGAGATGGAGATGCTAGCTAGAGGGATATCCGCTAATTTGGGTGCTGGAGATGACCATCGGGTGGTTCAAAGGGTGAAGTTATATGTGTGTGTGAGAGGGCACTTGACTGCATGTAGAGAGAAACATATGTAGTGTGCGTGATAGGAATCAAGAGTGAGGGCGAGAAAGAAGGTTGATGGAGAAACAGATAAATAGAAAGATAAAGATGCTAGCTAGTGTGCATTAGAGATAGGAGTCGAGTGGATCAAAAGGCTGAGTTATGTGTGTGGGTGTGAGAGAGATAGAGAGAGGGTGCATGTGAGTCACATACAAACAGATATCAAAGAGAAATGAGATATAGAGAGACGGAGTTTTGTGTCTGCGAAAGAGAAATATATATCACAATGAGAGTCATAGCTAGAGAGACATATGAGGGAACACAAGATATCTCTAGGGAGAGAGAGTGTGTGTGAGCGACATACAAGAGAGCAATGGAGAAATATGAGACCCTGGGAGACAGAGTTTGTGTTTGTGTGTGAGAAAGAGATATTTAAGAGGAAGAGTCGTAGGTTCTCATATCTAAGGAGCGAAAGACATCTCTGTATGAGGGGTGTGCGAGTGGCACACATGGGAATAGTAGAGAGAAATGAGACCCCGGGAGACAAAGTTTTGTGTTTGTGTGAGAGAAAGAGATTCCACATGGAGGATCATAGTTAGAGACACATAGCAGGGAGCGAGATATACTTAGAGAGAGATAGAGTGATGAAGGTCAAGGGAGAGAGTACCGTCAGTGTGTTACGAAGATAAAAGATCATATCGACATACAGGTAGCACGAGAGATACCTGAGAGACGATGAACACGTATAGGTCTAGAGAGATAGTCCTACATAAGGATGAGTTATCGCTATATGAGACGAATATCTGGATTAAAGGGGATTCAAATATTTAAACTGGAGATCTCGACATCGATAATATCATAATGCAAATTGGTGTATCAAACATGCATATTCATTTGAATTTGGGCACACGTGTAATGTTATATAGTTTATCAATATTGGTGATCCATAGATTCTTTAATTACAAACAATGCATCGTTTATATGCAATTAATGTCTAAACGGGATTACACTATATGTTGCGTGTGTGAAACACATTATACATGTTTGAGAAGTAAAAAAAACCCGCATGAAACACACATTAATTGGAGACAGTTAGCGAGGAGTACATACATTGGATTTCAAATATTTGAAAATCCAAATTGATGGATACAACCTTATGAATCTGAGATCATGCCATTTGTAAACCATATTTATGTATAAATGGTGTTGTGCTTTTGAAAGTATATATAAAAAATTATGTATATAGAATGTAATTATAATTGAAAATGGATCCCGCCTGAAAAAATAGAATACAAACGGGATTCGAATTGAGTTGGCACGGTAAACGTGCACTCTGCCAAATTTGAACGAAGCGGGGAAAGTCGCAGTAACCGCCCGAAACCAAAATCTGCAAGATGGAAATTACTACTGCCTATCCCTGCCATGCAAAGCCTATCTGCTGGATTTCTATAGGTATCGATAGGGGTAGGTTTGTAATTTCACCCAAACGTGACGTAACCGCCTCTCGCCCGGCTTCATACACGGTGGGCGCAAAAACACAGTGTTTCCTCAGTCGAAATCGACTCCCTCCCCGATTCATATTCTTACACGGTGGGCGCCAAAAACAAACTCTCGTCGGCAAATATTCGGTGTATGCGAGATTACCGTCCTATCTCCAACCTACTAAGGTTGCTGTGATGTAGTAGAATTTTGAAACGGGGGTTAAGTTTGTAAATTTCCTCGCATTTGAGACCAGCTCGCCCTGAAGACATGGTTCCCCCCTCCTCTCTACCTCCCTTTAACCCATTCGTACTCCGTGGGTGCCAAAACACTCACTCCACCCCACCCTCCTCCGTTCGCCGACGTCCGCCACCCCATCCACCGCCGTCCTCCTCCACCATGCCGGAGATGATACCCCGACGCCGCCATCCATTACAAGAGATCGACCTCTCTCATCCATGGCTTCGGACCAGGATCCTTGCATCCGGTCCTCTCGCTTTATCCCCGCCGTCGTCCACCTTGCCGGTGCTGCTCCTACGACCGTCTCGTCCACCGCACCCTGCCGCCACCGTCTACCCTCCTAGAACTGCTTCCACGCCGCCAATAGCCATCGCTACCGCAACACCGTCAAATTCTCAGCAGATGCGTACACGGCGCCGCACCAGAGGCAGTACTCTTCTGTATCTACTCAACTTATTTATCGCAGCAAGAAAATAGATCGCCACTGCTTTACTCTGATTTCTTGTCTTGGTTGGGAAGTTGCCTTTGTCCGGTTTGCACCTTCAGATCCGCCATGGCACGCTCAATACTATACTCTCAATGCTTATGGTTTTCCCCTTTTATATTCCACACAAGTTAAATCACAATAGACTAAATTTCAAAATTGGGTCAGTCGATTTTTCAGAGCTCGCTGGAGTTCGCCGGTGCGATCGAAGGGGATCGGGTGGTGGTGGGGCCTCGCCGAACAAAGAAAACTCGATGCGGGTGTGGGTTGGGGCGGGGGTGGGGTGGTGGTGGCGGAGGAACACAGGCGGTGGGGGCCGGTGGTCCGGCCGGCGGCCCGTGCGGTGTTCTGTATGGGAAGAATCAGAGACGAGGAAGAAGAAGGGTTAGGCGATGTAGGATCTTCATCCAACCTCCTGAAATGGTCGAGAGACAGCTGGGAGTTGCATTCTTAATGCGCTCTGGTTCATCATGTGTGGGCACTACGCAACCAACATTTTATTATCCAAAATTTGCTTGCTCTTCTTTACCATGTTCCTCTTTCGTTCTTCTTTAATATGTACTCTCTCTGTTCCTAAATACAAGTCTTTGTATATATTCCACAATGGACTACATATGGAGCAAAATGAGTGAATCTACACTCTAAAATGTATCTGGATACATCTGCATGTGATCCATAGTGGAAATCTCTACCAAGACTTATATTTTGGAATGGAGGGAGTATGATAGTAGTACAGTATGTTCCTTGTCCTGAAGATGAGCAGGGACATTTGCAGTGTAGAGGTCTATACGGTTGGTTGTGATGGACACTTTGAGCCTCTTTGATTCGTAGGATCTTGTAAACATAGGAATAGGATTTGTAGTGGCCTGCCCACTTGACTCCTATAAGAATAGCAAGGAAATGCAGGGAGCTGTGTCGCCTTTGAGAGTTACACTGATATTAATAGTACCACACCTTCACTTGAAGAGGGATGGTATCCGATGCCTTTCTAGCCGTACCGGCAATACTAGCACATATATTCCAGCAAATTCCACTTTGCTGATTTACTCTGATGCTTAAGGTTTTCCTGTTATATCTACACTATGATCTGTGTAGCTGCTTTATGTCGCACTAGCAGCAGTCCACTCTTGAAGCTAAACACTGCAATGACTTACAAAATTGGCACCAAGGCATTGAGTGCCATTCTGGATGCAATGAAACTCATACGCTCCCCACCTGTTGACTCTTGTTCAGAATATGATCCTAATGACTCTTGTTCAAAATTGCCACATATAGAGAGACAACATGGAATTGCATTTCTTTGGGCGTTGTGATTCATCATGAGTGGGCAACCAACATTGTATGCAATGAAGCGGAACCTCAAGAATATGCTTCCTCTTCTGTTCTTTAACATGTTCCTCTTTGTTTATTCTGTATTTAGTACGTACAGTATGTTCCTTGTCAGGAAGGGGCGCAGGGACATCTGCAGTCAACAGCTGATAGAGATGGCCTATACGTGATCGATAGGCTTTCAATTACTAGCGGCAATACAACACCGTATTTTCAAACCAGTTCCACTTTCCTGATTTATATATCGTGGTTATGGTGTATCCCTGTTATGTACACTATGATCTGCCTAGTTGTTGTGTGCTCTTGTTATCATGGTTTGGCAATAAACTCTCTATACAGTATATTATGAACCTATCATCTGCCAGCTATCCTTACTTCTGGAGCCTATTTTTTGTGTACTTGTGCCAGATTATATAAATGCACGCACCATACTACAGCACACATGAGCTCTCTCATCAGAATCCAGTGATAGCACACAAGTGTTTACAGGGGCGCCCCTATATTAGAATATCATCTGCATTACAAAGATTATGTCACAACAACTTTTGTTTTCATGGTTCTCAGATATTATATGCAATTACAGTGAATATCAGAATCCGCGCATCAGAAGAATATTGTGGAACGCCGCAATGACTTACAAAATTGGCACCAAGGCATTGAGTGCCATTCTGGAAGCAATGAAACACGTATGCTCCCCACTTGTTGATTCTTGTTCAGAATATCATCCTAATTACTATTCTAACCTCGAGGAGTCAAAGGCAGGTGGCCTGTCCTGTTCACCCATCAAGGTGGATGTTCTAATTTGGCAAGATTTTATTGATTGCGCGTATCTTGAATATGTTGTCTTGCATTTCTTCTACTTTGTTGAACCGCCATCTGCTTAGTTTACTCATCATATAACTCGAGATGCCATGCCCATCCATTATCAATACATATTCCATCTATCATCATACCATGTTTTTCCACTCAAATGTTGTTCTTGTGCATCAGACATCAAAAAGGAAAAGGGTGATTGCCGAACCTGAAGGAGCACCAGCAAAGTCCTTGAAAAATGTGGTGGTGCCTGAGAAATCAGACAGCGCCCCACTTATATTTGTTGTACAACCAGTGACACAAAACGTAGGACCAACTCCAGCGGACTGTACCCATACTTCACTGGCCACACCACTAGCCCCACCACACAGGACCTGCACTCCAGCAAAAGGTATACCGATTTCATTTGCCATAGCACCAGCCGTACCAAAGAAAAAATCCCACTCTAGCAAAAAGTACAGCAAGTCCACCGGCCGAAGACCTATCCCAACTACAGAGACGGCCAATTCCTGCAGATTGGAACCCCATTCCATTTATTCCCAGTTTAAAAGACAATGCTTTCAATGTTGTTAGGGACTACGTGCATATATTCCCATCATGGGAAGATTATAGTGAAGAGAAACACCATTTTCACATCTTCCTGCCCAACTTACGTGTAAGTGCTATTATTCAAGGTTATTATTTTCCTGTTTTCTGCTGATCGAACACATCAATGATTTACATTACATTGTTGTAATGAGGTGAGGGTCAATCTGGATAGTCATGACGAGCAAAGCTTGCTTGTGCTTTTCAAGGAAGCATTGCAGTAGTATCAGTGTTACCTAAGGAAATCTGCTCGAAGAAGAATTCCGGTTTGAAAAGAACGACAGGATATTGCAAATATGCTGCCTGTTGCTTTGCTCTTGTTAGTACCTGTTGTCATGTATCACTGTACTTGCATACATGCCTGGTTCATTATGTGACAGCAGTATGCATGATAGCTTGCTTATCAATTGTTCGCTCCAAATTATCTGATCTGTATGAATGGTTACATTAGTGTAGAATATATCCAATGCCAATGAATTTTTTTAGCTCTGCATTGTTCTTGTAAGTACATGTTGTCCTATATCAGTGTACTTATATTGATAGGTAGTTGTTGATGTACCATCACTCTGCAGCTTATTTTCCTTTGCCCTCCATTTTCTACACATTAGATCTATATTTACTCTTACCATAAGGTTGGTACTGAAGAAGTTTAGCTGTGCATTGCTCTTGGCTATGCCTTTTGCCTATAGCTACTTGGTTATGTATCATCACTCTTCATCTTATCTTAAATATTCTCCATTTTTTCGTATATTATCACATCTATATTTACTCTTAACAAAATGTAGAATAAAGGCAATGCTTATGAAGAAGATTCTGTGGTAAACTTCTTGAATTGCCCCCCATCAGCATGGACAAGGGCTTTATAGAGCCTGTCTTCACAAATAATGTAAGTTTGTCCTTCTCAAGCCTTCAAACTTTGTTGTGTATATTTGGTTAGGCATGACTGCAAAAGCTGTTTATTTTTGGTGTTTGCATCAAATTGCATGTTTAAAGTTTATTATGTAGTTCATAAACAAAAGTTTGTCCTTCTCAATTTAAGTTTTCAGTTGTACAACCAAGTTACTTCTTCATACCATGTAAATTAAACTATACAGAGCAAGTGATCTTCTTTTGAACTGCATGTATGCTTCTGTTCTTCATCCGTAATCCGGTGGTGTGGTGAACCTACCCACTACAGCACAATGTCATATTCTGCAATGTCTTAACTATAAACAATGTCATATCATTCTACTATTATTTAAACTGTCTCTTCATTTGCCAATCTGAAATGGGATAAATTGACAGCACACTAACCATTGATACTTATGAGTTCTTGATCTGTAATCCAGTGGTGTCGTGAAGTTGCCAACTCCTTCAACATGTCATTTGCTGCCATGTCTTGACCTGAACAATACCATATTGTGTTAATGCAATTTTAAACTGTGTCACTTTATTCATCATTAAGAAATGTGATGAATTGTCAGCACTGATACTTTTATGTGCAAAACCTGTCATCTGTCTGCTTGTTTATCTTTCAGAGTGAGGAAGATATAAGTGTTGAACAAGCGCATTCTCATCATCTTGCTCAGGTGCTTGCGGTGCAGCTCGCTAGCAGGGCTAACCTTTCTTGAACTCTATTGAAGTGCCGTAGGTTTTGTATATTATTTTGTCGCCATGTTTATTTGCACTGGTGGCGATCTTTGATGCCCAGTGTACGTAATCTGCTGTCTGCTTGTGCTTTATTATCATAGTGGTGAACTTTGATGCCCAGTGGATGTAATATGCCGTAATTTCTTTATTGTATAGTCTAGGTTTTTTCTTATTCACGATGTTGCAGTTATTTTACTATATATATATATATCCTGTCTTCGCAGTAAACCGGCTAAACCGTAAAATTACGGTACATAATTGGGCCGTCATGCAATCACGATGTATGATCCGCATCATGGGCCCCGTCAAACTGGCCCACTAGAAGATTCGGGCCTTTAATAGGCCGAGTAACCCCCGGCCCTCTTTTTGCAAGAAAACTCAATGGGCTTTTAGGAGGTTGAGAAGTAGGTTGGGCCTGAAACATGCTGAATAGCTCACGGGCCGGCAGCAGCCCGAAATGGACCCCGGCCCATGATTGTGCGCTTTAACAGGCCAAAGTTGTCTCGGTCCTTGTTTGGCCCAATCAGATATCGGCTGCGAGTAGGTTGGATGCAAACCGGGCCGTAGTTAGGCCCAACTATATGACGGGCTTTTAACAGGCCCAAATTAATATAGGGCCAAAATGTTAAACGGGCCGAATTACTAAATGGGCCTTTAGCAAGTGGGCCCAAAAGCATAGCGTCCAGTTAACGGGCCAAATCTGAGATGGGCCATAATTGAGCCCAAAGCCTGTTAAAGGGTCGGACCTGATCTGGACCGTGATTTGGCCCAGAAAGTGGGAGGCTTTTAACGGGCCGGATCTCATATGGGCCATTATTAGGCCCGGAACGTGGCAGGCCATTAATGGACCAGATCAAATACGGGACAACATTTGGCCCAAAACATGGCAGCCAGTTAATGGGCTGGCCTACTAGGGTCCTCAAAATCTTGTGGGCCTACAGCTGGGTCGGCCCATTAATGTCGGCAAAATCTCGTGGGCCTTTAGCTGGGCTGGCCCATTATGATCCGCAAGAATTTTGTGCGCCTTTACCTGGGCCAGCCCATTATGGCACACAAAAATCTTGTGGGCCTTTACCTGGGCCGGCCCATTATGGCCTGTGAAATCTTGTGGGTCTTTAGCTGGGCAGCCCATTATGGTCCGCAAAATCTCGTGGGCCTTTAGCTGGGCCGGCCCATTATGGTCCGCAAAATCTTGTGGGCCTTTAGTTGGGCCGGCCCATTTAAACTTGATGGGCCGTGCCACGTGTCGACGTATCATAGGCGCCTTCTGTCCAATGAGTGGATGACATCTGTCCCAACGATGAGCCAACACGTGTTTCCTCTAGCCAATGATGATTTTACACGTGGAAAATCCCCATTGGTTGAGGCTGTTAACGGGTTATCGGATCCAAAACCCGACCCGATAGCTTAACGGCGTTCCGTTACGGTGGATGCCACATGTCGGTCACCCTTGACGAAACACTTCTGTGACGCTCGATTTATCATCATGGAATTGGACACTTCCGTGATGATAATTTTGGTAATGTCATGGAACACTTCTATGACAGCACATGTATGACTATCTTGATTCTGTCATAAAATCGTCATGAATGTACATGCATGACAAAAAACGCAACCTACTGTGACAAACATGTATCATCACGGAAGTGTATTTTTTTTGTAGTGAGTAGTATGTTTATCTGCAACTTGATTAAATGTCAGGATATTGTTTGCCATTATGTTTGTCGGGGAAAACGAACACCTATGGGGTCACAAGGAGCCCTTCTACATTCGGCGGGGGATCAGTTGTATGAAGAGAAGGTCTAGTAGTTAGCACACATGGATTTTACCCAGGTTTGGTCCGCAAAGATGTTTAATACCCTAGTACTGCTAGTCTGGATATATGTGTTCTTGAGCTTTTGAACTAGCTACGATGCGAGCATGGTCCAAAAGCCCGAATCCTCTCTCTGTAGGGCCTCCTTTTATATGTAAAGGGGTTGCCATAGTGGCACACAGGAGGTGGCAAGCTACAGTGTCTGAGCTTATCGCTCAGCACCGTATGACAAACGAATTTAATACGCTGCCTACTATCCTCTTCCTTTCTTGGGGATAGCAACAGAAGCCGTCTTGTCCGTCGCTGCCCCTCCTTGCTTCAACACGTGTCCAGGCTGACGAGGCATGTAGCGCCATGCTGGCTAACTAGCTGTTGTGTTGGAGCGATGGTAGAGCCTCCACGAAGATCTGCATGCCGCCATGCAGGCGCCTGCTTAGCTGGCGCACTGGTCGTCATGCTGGAATGGCGGTGAGATGGCAAATCCTTGTCGGGTGCGGGTCTAGCTGCGTCCCAGCGATCGTCCCCAGCAAGGCTTGCTGGGGGCCTTGGAGTCGTCCCCAGTAAGGGTCTTGCCGGGGGTCTTCGTCTTCTGGTCCTAGATGGACCCGTAGGCTATTAATCTTTATGAGGATCTGCATGCTATCAGGCATGCGTTCTCTGATCTTAGTCTTAACATTGTCGATGGTGTTTGAACTCTCAACCACAAGGGTGATGGGCTTGCTGGTACTGCGCAGTTTGTCCCGACAAGGGTGTTGCCGGGGGAGGTCCAGCTCGCCCTCTGGTCCTTGTTCTTCGAGTATCTGTCTTGGTAGTCTTCGTGTTTTGTCTTATGTTGCCCTGTCGGGCCCGGCCACAGGCGTGGCTACAACTACTCATGCACAAGTAAGGGGTACAAAAGAGACCGTATTTTTGTACACTGACAGGAGCCCTCGGGCCTGGGCCACACGTGAGGGCAAGGTGTAGTTGATCCAGGGCCAATGCAGTGTGCTGGCACGCATGGCAGGAACTTAATCCTCCACGATCTCTTTGGTAGTTGCTCTTCCCCATGATTTGCATCGAGCGCGTGATGTGGGGGTCGTGCGTGGGATGGCTTCGGCATGCTTGCATCATCCCGCAGTCGATAGTAAAGAGGCGGCCCGTGCTTTCCCCATAAAAGGGGGAATCCGCAGGGGCACTGCTCATTTACCCTCTATGCTCCTCCCAATCTTGGAACCGCCGTCCCCCTTCTTCTTGCTTGAGCGAAAGCCAGAGTTCTTGCTTCTCCTCGCCGCTGCCGCGCCTCCATTCCTTTCAGATCCCTCGCCCCTTCTCAGCCGCCATGGCTCCCAAAGCAAGCAAGGGCAAGTTGTGGCCAAGGACGCCGAAGGGAGAGAGGTGTCATAGAACGAGCTAGGGAGGTTGCGGAAGAAGCAAGCCCTCTTCGTCTCATCGATCGACACGCTCACCCTCCGGGACCAGTTCCGGTACCTGTGGGGGAGGGAGACGACGGGGCATCCTGCCATGGTGGTCATCCCCGCCCCCTTTGCCAAGCCTGGTCCGAAAACTTATCCTTTCTTCGTTGATTATTTTTCCTGCAGCCTCTCGCTACATGAATCAGGTAGTTTGTCGTCCTCCATGGCTGACGGCAAAGGCATGCCTGGCGGACGGCAAAGGCCTTTGTCGTCCGTCAGCAGACGGCAACATGTCTGCTGAATAGGCTACAACAAAACGCTCTTTGCCGTGTGCTGGTGGATGGCAAAGATGATATGGTCTTTGCCATCCGCCAGCCCACGGCAAAGGACTTGGACGGCACACGTGCCAGCTTATGGTTGTTAGGGGGTTAACGGTGCGCTTTGCCATCAGCTAGCGGACGGCAAAGTAAACAAATAGGCCAGCCCCCCAGGTTGCACGGGTAACTGCCATGTGGCCACTTTGCCATCTGCTGGTTGAAGGCAAACCTCTTTGCCATCCACCAGCGGACGGCAAAGAGCCTGTATAGCCCCTATTTTTCTGTTTTTTCTTAGATTCATTCAATTTCAACAAACAACTTTGAACACATAAATTTCACAGCAGACATACCCAACACAAAAGTTTCATCATATATACATACATATCCAACACATAGTTCCATCCGTACATATTACAATAGTTTCACATTGTTCATCTACCACCTATCCATCCATATAACAAGTTCCATATTGTCCATCGATACAAAATAAAAGCAAAAAGGGAAAATAAGCACTCCATCCATGCAAGCTTTTGCAATGTAAATGAAATCTGCAAAATGGGAAACAAGAAAGTTAGAAGAAGAATACTAGAAGAAGAAGAAGAAGAAGAAGACTAGAAGAAGAAGTAAGCATACTTAGGTAAAATGTAGCTAACCTAGCTAATTATGCCATTTTTGAGTGAACTATGCATATTATGCCATTTTTGATATAAAGCAGCTAAGTATAGCTCTTTATTGAGCTAACCTAGGAAACTAAGCATATTAGAGCTAACTTAGGTCATTTTGGAGAACAACAACAACAACAACAACAACAACAACAACAACAACAACAGCAACAACAACAACAGGAAGAAGAAGAAGAAGAAGAAGAAGAAGAAGACTAGAAGAAGAAGAAGACCAGAAGAAGAAGGAGGTTTTTACCCTTTTCCTTCTCATTCTTCAACTTTTATTCTTTATTTTTCTTCTTTTTCTTCTTCTATTATTTATTTTTCTCCTCTTCCTTGCTTTTCTTCTTCTTATTCCTTATTTATGTCATTTTAGAGCTTACATAGGTAATTATGCCATTTTTTAGCTAACTAAGCTTATTATGACAATTTGGACGAATATAAGGTAAGTATAGGTCATTTTTGTGCTAACATAAGTAATTATGCTATTTTTTCTAACATATGTAAAATGGATCATTTTGGAGCTAATCTAGCTAAAATGGATCATATTGGAACTAACCTAGGTTAAATGTGTCATTTTGGAGCTAACTTAACTAATTATGCCATTTTTTAGTTAACTAAGCATAAATATGCCATTTTTTACACAAGTGAGCCAAGTGTATGTCATTATTGAGCAGACCTAAGTAACTAAGAATATTAGAGCTAACTTAGGTCATTTCGGAGGAAACAAAGCTAAGTGTAGCTCATTTTGGAGATCTGACATACCTGGCATAGTTCACTCCTCCTTCTTCTCCTTCAACTTCTTCATCCTAATGCCCCATGAGCGGCGAGGCAGTGAAGGAAGTGGGATGTAGTCTTCTACCAATTGGTATGGTCATGTCGCCCGGCTGTGGCTACAACTACTCATGCACAAGTAAGGGGTATAAAAGACACCGTATTTTTGTACACTGACAGGAGCCCTCGGGCCTGGGCCACACGTGAGGGCAAGGTGTAGTTGATCCAGGCCCAAAGCAGTGTGCGGGCACGCATGGCAGGAACTTAATCCTCCACGATCTCTTTGGTAGTTGCTCTTCCCCATGATTTGCATCGAGCGCGTGATGTGGGGGTCGTGCGTGGGATGGCCTCAGCATGCTTGCATCATCCCGCAGTCGATAGTAAAGAGGCGTCCCGTGCTTTCCACATAAAAGGGGGAATCCGCAGGGGCACTGCTCATTTACCCTCTATGCTCCTCCCAATCTTGGAACCACCGTCCCTCTTATTCTTGCTTGAGCGAAAACCAGAGTTTTTGCTTCTCCTCGCCGCTGCCGCGCCTCCATTCCTTTCAGAGCCCTCGCCCCTTCTCAGCCGCCATGGCTCCCAAGGCAAGCAAGGGCAAGGGTGTGGCCAAGGACGCCGAGGGGAGAGAGGTGTCAGAGAACGAGTTACGGAGGTTGCGGAAGAAGCAAGCCCTCTTCGTCTCATTGATCGACGCGCTCACCCTCCGGGACCAGTTCCGGTACCTGTGGGGGAGGGAGACGACGGGGCATCCTGCCATGGTGGTCATCCTCGCCCCCTTTGCCAAGCCTGGTCTGAAAACTTATCCTTTCTTCATTGATTATTTTTCCTGGAGCCTCTCGCTACATGAATCAGGCAGTTTGTCGTCCTCCATGGCTGACGACAAAGGCATACCTGGCGGACGGCAAAGGCCTTTGTCGTCCATCAGCAGACGGCAACATGTCCGACTGAATAGGCTACGGCAAAGGGCTCTTTGTCGTGTGCTGGTGGACGGCAAAGATGATATGGTCTTTGCCGTCCGCCAGCCCACGGCAAAGGACTTGGACGGTACACGCGCCAGCTTATGGCCATTAGGGGGTTAACGGTGCACTTTGCCATCAGCTAGCGGACGGCAAAGTAAACAAATAGGCCAGCCCCCCAGGTTGCACATGTAACTGCCATGTGGCTGCTTTGCCATCTGCTGGCTGAGGGCAAACCTCTTTGCCATCCACCAGCGGACGGCAAAGAGCCTGTATAGCCCCTATTTTTTCTGTTTTTTCTTAGATTCATTCAATTTCAACAAACAACTTTGAACACATAAATTTCAAAGCAGACATATCCAACACAAAAGTTTCATCATATATACATATATATCCAACACATAGTTCCATCCGTACAAATTACAATAGTCTCACATTGTTCATCTACCACCTATCCATCCACATAACAAGTTCCATATTGTCCATCGATACAAAATAAAAGCAAAAAGGGAAAATAGGCACTCCATCCATGCAAGCTTTTGCAATGTAAATGAAATCTGCAAAACGGGAAACAAGAAAGTTAGAAGAAGAATACTAGAAGAAGAAGAAGAAGACTAGAAGAATAAGTAAGCATACTTAGGTAAAATGGAGCTAACCTAGCTAATTATTCCATTTTTGAGTGAACTATGCATATTATGCCATTTTTGATATAAAGCAGCTAAGTATAGGTCTTTATTGAGCTAACCTAGGAAACTAAGCATATTAGAGCTAACTTAGGTCATTTTGGAGAACAACAACAACAACAACAACAACAACAACAACAACAACAACAACAACAACAACAACAACAACAACAACAACAACAACAACAACAACAACAACAACAACAACAAGAACAACAACAACAACAAGAGGAAGAAGAAGAAGAAGAAGAAGAAGTAGTAGACTAGAAGAAGAAGAAGACCAAAAGAAGGAGGTTTTTACCCTTTTCCTTCTCATTCTTCAACTTTTATTCTTTCTTTTTCTTCTTTTTCTTCTTCTATTATTTCTTTTTCTCCTCTTCCTTGCTTTTCTTCTTCTTATTCCTTATTTATGTCATTTTAGAGCTTACATAGGTAATTATGCCATTTTTAGCTAACTAAGCTTATTATGTCAATTTGGATGAATATAAGGTAAGTATAGGTCATTTTTGTGCCAACATAAGTAATTATGCTATTTTTTCCTAACATATGTAAAATGGATCATTTTGGAGCTAATCTAGCTAAAATGGATCATATTGGAACTAACCTAGGTTAAATGTGTCATTTTGGAGCTAACTTAACTAATTATGCCATTTTTTTAGTTAACTAAGCCTAAATATGCCATTTTTTACACAAGTGAGCCAAGTGTATGTCATTATTGAGCAGACCTAAGTAACTAAGCATATTAGAGCTAATTTAGGTCATTTTGGAGGAAACAAAGCTAAGTGTAGCTCATTTTGGAGATCTGACATACCTGGCATAGTTCACTCCTCCTTCTACTTCAACTTCTTCATCCTAATGCCCCATGAGCGGCGAGGCAGTGAAGGAAGTGGGATGTAGTCTTCTACCAATTGGCATGGTCATGTCGCCCGGCTGTGGGATCGCCGGTGCCACCACCATCGCGAGGTCATTGTCGGGCACCACCACCATCGCGAGGCCATCTTCAGGCAGCACCATCGCTTGGTCATCCTCAGCCACCACCATCTCTTGCCCATCATGAGCCACCACCATCTCTTGCCCATTGTTAGCCACCACCGTACCTTGGCCATCGTCAGCCACCACCATCGCAAGGTCATCATCAAACAGATTATGCTGCACCTCCTCATCCCCACTCTGCTCCTCTTCTTCCCTACTCCATTCTGGATCATCCTCGCTACTTCTTTTGTTGTAGCCAGAGTCAGTCCTGCTTTGGCTGTAGCCAGAGTTGCTACTGCTGCTCCCATTGCCTGACCAAATGCAACAATGGCCGTTAACAATCGACGTGAGACAAAGCCAAATGTAGAGGAAGAAGAGGCAGAACATACATGCATCATCCTCGTCCTGGTAGCGCATGCGACACATTGTCGTGTTGAACACCTTTATGGTAAGCATGGTGTCGCCGTCGTACCTGAAGAGAAGGAAGTACCCGTGCCACAGGTCGTAGGCATGGTAGAACTGCTCCCAGCCACGACACAGGTACATGTGGCCATAACTGGTCACTACTTGCATGTCCCAATGCCTGCAAAGCCCACTGCCGGCCTGTCGCAGCTTCACATTCTTTGGCTGATGGCCGTCCAACATCTTCATGAAAGTGTTAGGCAACCTCTGCAACGTGGGACAAGGAGTGATGTAGCAAATAGCAGAGTTATCATAAAGAGATGGGTGAAGGGGAGATCTCTCCTTTTACATACCTGCATCCTGGATGAATTCTCAAGTATGATACTCAAGAACTCAAAAGCATCCAACTCATACTCCGGTGTGGCAGAACGCAGCCTACGGTGGCGGCCTCCCCCCATCTCTGATAAGCAGCAGAAGAGACCAATTAGTAATGCTCATGTTTCAAATTGATCATAGACAAGTTGATCATAGGTACATTAGCTTTAATATTGTGGTCATCACTAAAATATCATTAGAGGATAAATGCACTTTCATCAACTAGCTCGCGACTATTTATGGGTCGACCGAGCTCAATATCCACCGTCATTTACCACCAATAGATATAAGCTAAGTTTTCTTAGTTTCATCGATAGTTTTTGCTTTGTTTTGGAGTACTTCAAATGTACGACATATATATTAAGTTCCAGTGAGAGAAGACTTTTACCAATAACTATTTTATCACTGTGGGGTTTATAGGATAAAAACTCAAATTTATTAGTAAGGACTAAGTATCGACAAAAGAAAAGCTAATGATACCAATTGCATGCCATATAAACCACATATTGACATATAAGCCACACACATGTTATGATTACACGATATCATGAACGTTTCTTCAAAGTTAAAAAAGGATTATATATATTTAGTGAGTCAAGATAAACGCAAGCATGTGATAAATTTTACAATCATCTGTCCGCTTGGGTAGAGACATACAACTCCTCGAAGGGTTCATCCAGGATCTAATACATGAATGTTCCTGAGAAAAGTTAAACAAGGATTATAACTTGTCAAGCCAAGTTAAACACAAGCAGTTGAGAAAATTTACAGTCACTTAACCTAGGAGATGCAACTGCCCTAATGCCTCACCCAAGATCTAATACAATAACTCGCCAGGGCATGAAAAAATCAGGAGGAAAGCATCATGCACAATAGCTCCTTTAATAGAACTAAAACCTGGAATGATAGACTAATTTAGCACATCAACAAACAGCTGAACAACTCCATTCCTAAGCATCTTCTACACCACATATGGCCACCGACGAACCTAAACCACCTCCAAATTCGCACCAAGAACGGGAACAAATAGCGACTACTAGTAGCAGGAAAACACGCGTTCGGCCTCCAAATCAAAGCACAACACGGCGCGATCCAACAAAGACTAGACTAGCATGAGGCGGCCAGGGTAAACCATGCTGGAAAGAAATGGAGGAATGGGGGGGATTTTTCGCCGTACCTTGCTTCGACATCTTCGAAGAGGGGGCGGTACCCAGCGGCGACGGTGGAGGGGGAAGGACGGCACCGGGGCCGCCGGGGTGGAGGAGCGGGCCCACGGCAACGTGGGTCGCATGGGGCGGCGGCAACTCGGGCATGGGGACAGGGCGGCATGGCGAGGGGGGTGGTGCGGGGCGAAGGAGGGGGTCACCAGGGCGGTGGGGGCGGGTGCGGCAATGGGGTGGGCGCGGGACGGCAGCGACACGGGGGCGGGGTGGCGCTGGGCAGCGGCGGCTCGGGGGCAGGACCGAGAGAGAAAGAGGGGACAAAGAGATGGGTCAGCGGGCGTCGTTGGAATTTTGTTAGGGCACGGTTCTTTGCCGTCTGCTAGCAGACGGCGAAGAGCCTAGCTAATGGATGTTAGTTTAGCCACTTCTTTGCCGTCTGCTAGCAGATGGCAAAGAAAGTGTCCGTTAGGTGGTCCTCGCTAGTGGACCACCCACACTCTTTGCTGTCTGCAAGCTGACGGCAAAGCTTCTATGCCGTCTGCTGGCAGACAGCAAAGAGCCGGCTGACGGCGAACATGACCTTTGTCGTCAGCTCATTCTTTGTCGTCAGTTTTCTTCAAGATGATGGCAAAGAAATTCTTTGACATCAGCCAACTGACGGCAAAGAGCTGGCTGACGGCAAAGATCCTGATTCTAGTAGTGTCTGCCCCCCTTTCTTAGACTTCTTCAATGACATCATGCACACATTTGGCTTTCGTCTTCTGGATTTCAAGCCAAATGCTGTGGCATGCATGGCTTTCTTCGCCCATCTTTGCGAAGGTTTTGTCGGGGTTAATCCCAACATGGCACTCTTTCGCCACTACTTCATTCCAGCCAGGGGACGCAGTTTCTGGGTGCGTGACTTGGATCCCTAGGGCTTTTAGCAAAGGTGTGTACCCGAAGGGAGGCCAGAAGGAGCGGTGGGATGAATGGCAGAGCCAATGGTGCTGTATTGTGGAGGAAGACCCACGGTCGTTTTGTGAGGTTCGCTAGAGTCTGCCGGCCCACAGCAACGATTGGAGTGATCTCGACCCAAATGACAAGAAGCTCATGGTCGCCGTCACCAGAATTCACCGCCTCGTCTCTGCCGACCTCACCCTAGAGATGATTGGGGCTGAGTTCATCTGCCGCCGTATTGCCCCTTTGCATCAAAAGGGGAGACCAGCCTGGGATTTCAAGAATGCAGTAGATATCTTGAGGCTCCGGCCTGGCCTGAAGCATAACTTCATGGTGATGCAGCATGCGTCCATCTCCCAGAGGCTCTTTCAGCTCAAAGTCGACGAGGACGGAAATGCTGAATGGACCGGCAAGGCCGCGAAGACCGGCAAGACCAGCAACCCATTCAGGTTGCCGGCGGGGGATCACCCATTGAGCAACAACTCTGGCTTGATTGACATCATTGCTATCATGCCAGTCTTCAACGCCCATGGCCTGGACCCAACCTGGGATGAGCCAAAGGTGGAGTTGGTGCAGCAGTTCTTCAACAACTTGTGGGAGGGCACCATTCGTGCCGAGCCAGAGCTCATATGCCCCACCACCGATGAAGACGTGGCATATATTGCCGCCAGAGAAGATGAGGCAGCACTCGCCGTGGAGTCCGGCAACTACGACACCGTGGTGGACGAGGCCAAAGAGGCTGAAGAGGATAGGAGATAGATTTAGTGGATGGGGTCTGCCGGGGAAACCAGCGGCGCCGCCGGCAGGACCCCCCTACTGAAGAAGCAGCCTAAGAGCCGGTCGAGGAGGCATTCGAGGCGGACGAGCCCTCGGCCCCGAAGAAGAAATGCATCCTGATACGTCCATTTTGCATCATGCTTTTGTATCAATATTTATTGCATTATGGGATGTTAGTTCACGTTATGTCACAATACTTATGGCTATTCTCTCTTATTTTACAAGGTTTACATGAAGATGGAGAATGCCGATAGCTGGAATTCTGGGCTAGAAAAGGAGCAAATATTGGAGGCCTATTCTGCGCAACTCCAAAAGTCCTGAAACTCCACGAAATATCTTATAATAAATAAAGAAAAACCATCGCCAAAGATGAAGGCCAGGGGGCCCACACCCTGCTCACGAGGGCGGGGGGCACCCCCCCGGGGGCCCGCCCCCCTACCTCGTGGGCCCCCTTGTAACGCCCCGGATTCGTTGCGCCAGGTGTCTGCTAGTTATTCGTCGTTGTAGCCATGTCATGTGCTTGTGTGTTGCATTTTATCATGTCATCATGTGCATTTCATTTCGCATACGTGTTCGTCTCATGCATCCGAGCATTTTCCCCGTTGTACGTTTTGCAATCCGACGCTCCTATGCCCTTCGACGTTCCCCTTTTGTCTCCTGTTGTGTGCGGGTGTTGAACTTTCTCGGAATGGACCGAGGCTTGCCAAGTGGCCTTCGTATAGCATCGGTAGACCGCCTGTCAAGTTTCGTGCCATTTGGAGGTCGTTTGATACTCCAACGGTTAACCGGGTAACCGTAAACCCCCCTTTCGTCTTGCAGCCCAACACCCCTCCAAACTGGCCCAAAACCCATCTAACTCCCCTCCATGCTCTCGGCCGTTCAATCACGATCGCGTGGCCGAAAACCGCTCCTCATTTGGACTCTCCTAGCTCCCAGAAACTATAAATATGCCCCTCCCCTCGAAATTCGCAGATCAAATCCCCCCGAAACCCTAGCTTCGTCCTCATCCCGCAGCCGGACATGTCCAGCCTCCATCTCACCCCAGCCAACCCGCTCGCGCCACGTCGCCTCCGCCGCCGTCTCCTCCAACCGGCCGCCGCCAC
>NC_041387.1:219668160-219672717 GCF_002162155.2 Triticum dicoccoides | reverse complement strand
CCACCGCCTGTCTTCGCCGTGGCGCCTCGCCGCCGCCATCCGCCATCCGCCGGCCTCGCCGGGCCTCTTCTCCCGTCGGCGCCGCCATGCCCCGCCGCCCGCACTGACCTCGCCGCCCGGCCGGCCGCGCCTCCCGCGCAGGAGCTCCGGCGCCGCCCCGACGCGCTCCTCCCCGCGGCCATCTCGTCTCGCGCCTCCGACAACCTCCCTCCGCCCCGGCCACCCTCTTCTCCGGCGAGCCAGCCCACATTCGGATCAGCAAGGTTCACCCTGGAAAACGCCTGTCCTGAATATTTTGACATTATCATGCTATGTTCATCGCATCATATCTCTGCATCCATAGCTCCGTTTCATGCGTGTAATATGTCAAATTGTTCGTCTCTACGAGTACTCCATTTCATTCCATTGCATCATGTTCATTTGAGCTCATCTAGATGCCTGAATCATCATTGCAAGAGTGCTTCATAATGTTAGTTCCTGTTTCTTAACAGAACTTGCTCTTTTGTCATTTTTGCCATGTTTGATGTGTGCGTCCTATGAGGTTGATGTCTACATGTGTTTTGATCTATGCCATGCCATCTTTACGGGGGTGTATGCCATGTATTTTTGTGATCAATGTGGTGACTAGCACAAGCATGCAAACTAGGCTTCGTGATGTTGCTGATTTTAGTCCCTGTTGTGCTGTTATTTTGATGCTATGTAAACTTGATGCTACAGAGAGATCCATGCATATTTTGAGATACTTCATTAAGGATGTTTTGAACATATGTTTATGATCTATCCATTCATGCTCCTGGTTGCAATTATGGAGTAGTCTAGCATGTCATTTTAGTGCTCTACTTTTGCTACAAAATGTTTCCTGGCAGATTGTTTACATGTTATTCAATTTTGCCAAGTTTGTTGTAGTTGATCCTTGCATGCTATGAACTTGTTCTTGCCTTGGTTTGTTTCATAAACATGTCTTCTTGCTTATGCTATGATTATCTTGTCATGCAATGACTTGTGGTGAGTGTATCAAGCTTGTTAAGTAGTGTACTTGCTGTTGCTGTTTTGCTAGGCTGAATCTGTTATTTCGTGATGTTATGTAAACCTGATCCTACTAGTCATTCTATGCATAATCTGGAGATGTTAACTAAGGGTGTTTTGTTCTACATGTTATACTCTATCCATCTATGACCCCGGTTGCATTTGTGGCCTACTGTAGCTTGTTGTAATCTTGCTCCGAAGTTGCTAAATAATGTTGCTGTCATCCCGTTAACATTAAGTTCAGTTGTTGCCATGATTGTTGGTAGTGTTCCATGCACCCTATGACCTTGATATTGCCATGCTTAGCTTCACAAACATTTCTTCTTATTGTTGGTTGCCTTGCCATGCCTTGTATTGCTCTGTGGTGAGTCGTACAAGCTCACCAACATTCCTTCATAATTTTGTTTCTACCATGTTTGAATCTGTATTATAACTTGCTATGTTTACATGGGTGCCATCATATCTTCTCATCCTTTTTGGCTCATGGTCAGTAAGGGACTTTTGTTCTATGCATTTAGTAGTATCATGTCATGCCTTTGTTTGCCATGATAAGTTCCTTTAACATGTTGTTTGAAAGCTCTAAACATTGCAACCTGATGTTATTTCTGCAAAGTCTGAAACTATTATCGTTTGCAATCTTGCCATGTGTGTTTGAGCTTGTTCTAGTGTTTTCTGGAGATAGCTCAGTTTTCATGTTTTGTTATGCTTTAGCTGTACATCATGCCCATGCCTTTTGTTTTCTTGTTCAAGTCCTGTAGCATGTTGTTTTGATACTTGCAATATGCCTAGTTGCTGTTTTGGACAATTTGTCCTTTAAACTTGTTTCATGTGTGTGTGTTGAACCGTTGCTCCGTTTTGAGTGTGCTCTATATGAACCTTGCTTCATTTTGCATGTAGTTTCATATTATCTTGTTACATCCATGTTTTGAGGTGTTTGCTTGATGTTTTGGTGCATTTTGCATCAATGCCATGTTTAACTTGTGTTGCTCATATCTTCTAGGCCGTAGCTCCGAACTAAATGAACTTTATATGTAACTTGACTAGAATCTCGTGTAGATCATCTTGGTGCATCTTAACTTGCTGTTTAACAACTTGAACATAAGGTTTATTCAGTTCCGGACCAATTTCGAAATATGCATATGAGGACTTACCGGATTTATTATATGTTGTTCCCGGCCTCATTTAAACTGCCTTATGTGTTGTTCTTGTTTGCATCATCCCTTGCCATGAGTAGCCTCATCTAGATTTGTCATGCATCATGCTTGTTGTGCATCATGTCATGTTCATGTGCGGTGTGTTTACCATGTTGTGTGCTTCTTCTCGATAGTTCCCGTATCGTTGCGATCGTGAGGATTCGTTCATCTACGCTTGGTTCGTCTTCGTGGCTTCATCTTCTTCATGGACTCATTCTTCTTCCTTGCGGGATTTGAGGCAAGATGACCGCTACCCTGGATCTCACTACTATCATTGCTATTCTAGTTGCTTTGTTCTACCGCTATGCTGCGCTACCTATCATTTACTCTTCAAGCCTTCCAAATTGCCATGAACCTCTAACCTTTGACACCCTTCCTAGCAAACCATTGCTTGGCTATGTTACCGCTTTTGCTCATCCCCTCTTATAGCGTTGCTAGTTGCAGGTGAAGTTGAAGATTGCCCCATGGTGAACAGGATAATGTTGGGATATCACAATATCTCTTATTTAATTAATGCATCTATATACTTGGTAAAGGGTGGAATACTCGACCTTATGCCTGGTGTTTTGTTCCACTCTTGCCGCCCTAGTTTCCATCATACCGGTGTTATGTTCCCGGATTTTGCGTTCCTTACGCGGCCAGGTGATTTATGGGACCCCCTTGACAGTTTGCTTTGAATAAAACTCCTCCAACAAGGCCCAACCTTGGTTTTACCATTTGCCTCACCACCACCTACATTTCCCTTGGGAGTAATTAACCCAAGGGTCATCTTTATTTTAGCCCCCCTGGGCCAGTGCTTGTCTAAGTGTTGGTCCGAACCGAGCAGCCTGTGGGGCCACCTCGGTGCAACTCGAGGGCTGGTTTTACTCGTAGCTTGACTTATCCGGTGTTGCCCTAAGAACGAGATATGTGCAGCTCCTATCGGGATTGTCGGTGCATCGGGCGGCTTTGCTGGTCTTGTTTTACCATTGTCGAAATGTCTTGTAAACCGGGATTCCGAGTCTGATCGGGTCTTCCTGGGAGAAGGTATATCCTTCGTTGATCGCGAGATCTTATCATGGGCTAAGTTGGGACACCCCTGCAGGGTATAATCTTTCGAAAGCCGTGCATGCGGTTATAGGCTGATGGGAATTTGTTAATGTCCGGTTGTAGATAACTTCACACCAGATCCGATTTAAAATGCATCAACCGCGTGTGTAGCCGTGATGGTCTCTTTTCGCGGAGTCCGGGAAGTGAACACGGTTTCTGGGTTATGATTGACATAAGTAGGAGTTCAGGATCACTTCTTGATCGTTGCTAGCTTCACGACCGTTCCGTTTGCTCTCTTCTCGCTCTTATTTGCGTATGTTAGCCACCATATATGCTTAGTCGCTGCTGCAACCTCACCACTTTACCCCTTCCTTTCCCTTTAAGCTTTGCTAGTCTTGATACCCATGGTAATGGGATTGCTGAGTCCTTGTGGCTCACAGATTACTACAACAACAGTTGTAGGTACAGGTTATGCCATGATCATGAGGCGAGAGCGATGCTTTCTTGCGTTGAGTCCTTCTTCTGCTTCTTCGATCAGGGGATAGGTTCCAGGACGGCAGCCTGGGCTAGCAGGGTGGATGTCGTTTGAGTTTCTGTTTGTGTTTCATTCGTAGTCGGATGTTGATCTTATGTATGATGAGGTTGTATTCGTGTGGCATAGTATGCCTTTTGTATGTATCCCCATCTATGATGTAATATTGATGTAATGATATCCACCTTGCCAAAGCGTTTCAATATGCGGTTCTATCCTTGGTGGGACCTTCGAGTATCTTTAGGATAGTATCGCATATTGGGCGTGACAGGTTGGTATCAGAGCCTCGACCGACCCTAGGAGCCCCCTTTTTTGATCGTGTAGTTTGGCCGTTGTTGAGTCTAGAAGAAAACTGTTTTCCAGAGTCTAGTTATATCGGAGAGTAGGAATTCTTTTTACTCCTCAGTCCCTTCGTCGCTCTGGTAAGGAATCTTGACGTAGGTGTTTTGAATTACTCCTCTTCCCTTTCAAATTTTTCTTTAGGATCACGCAGTTGGTTTTCCGATCGTGGTTCTCATCTCTTTTCATCTGGTGCATTTCTCGTCAAGTTGACTCGAGCCTCTTCATCTTTGCCAAGTTCAATCCTCAGTTGTTTTCTTTTCCCACCCGCCCACCCTTCTTCTTCTCAGAGCCGGAGTCTATAATCGAGTATCCATCCTACTCGTGCGAAGTCTTTGTTTCTTTCCTCAATGATTTCAACCGGTGTTTTCTCTTCAAGATATTCATCGATTTCCCCTTCCAAGTTGATTTTGTTTTCCCGCCCTCCCACCCTCTTAT
>NC_041387.1:219665210-219667907 GCF_002162155.2 Triticum dicoccoides | reverse complement strand
TCATTCGTTCGGAGCATCTTCAGTCTTCCCTCAATCATTTCAACTCATGAATTCTCGTCTCGTTTGACATTCTTCATCTCTTTTTCTTCTCCAGTGAATTCAATTCTAATTTTTGGTAGTGATTATATTCTTTCCCTCGGCTCATGTGTTTTCCTTGCTCGTTTGCATCTCTCCATTCAATCATCCCGGAGTTTGTAAGACATCTCAGGAGATTCGTCTGTGTTCCAATTAATTCGAGGTTGTCACCTCATTCAAATATTTCAATTGTTCCGGTGCATCATCTATCTTTTCAACAATCCTTTCCAAAGGTGATTTTCAATTCAGTGGGCCCTAACCCACAGGTCTTTTCCCAGGATCTTACCTGAATCTTCTAATTTCCCCGGAGTTATTCTTAAATTCTTTTCAAGTGTGACGTAAGAATGGATTTCATCAGTCAGATGCCTTGTCAAGATCGATTTCAAATCATTGCATTGTTGGCTCAACCTCTTTGTTTTTCATTCTCCCGGAGTATCTCAGTAATTTTGGTAGTGTTTCTCATTGTCATTTGAAGAACGAAGAAGAGTTTTCCTCTAAATCCTGCCCGTTCTCCCGAAGATTCGTTGTTCTAGCTTCATATTATCCCCTCGAATTATTCCATTTGTCAGATATTCTTTTCTTAACCATCCGGAGTATGTCAGGAGTTGTTTTTCCATTTCTTTTCACCGGAGGCCATCGTTCCTAAAGAATTCTTCGTCCTCATATTTCAGCTACAGTTATCCAATTATCCCGGTGCTTCGTTCAAGTGTTCTTTAATCAGCTCGACTTCTTCCCGTTCTCTGGTATCTGAATCCCCTCGAGTATATTTGTTCTTCTAAGTCTTCCCGGTGATTATTTCCCTTTCGTCAGTCATTTCCGAATTCTTACGGTGGTTCGTTCAAGATTCTTTTTCCTTGATTATCATTTTTATTCATTCGTTCTTTTCAATCCTATCGGTGGTTCATGAAGACCTTCTCAAGTTTGTGACATGTCACTTCCCAATCCTTTTTCAAGAAGAATAAGTAGTATGCAAAAATCCATTGCTGGTTATCAATTTAATTTGATGAAGGATAAGCATACAATAAATCTTATTCTTATTTCATCCAAGTGAGAAATCCCATTTCTTCGGAGTTTGTTCTTGGTGAATAAATTCTAGTTTCAAGTGTTTCATCTTTTCTTTTCCCGGAGTTCAATTTCCTCGGCCATTTCGTCGGAAACCTCCGTCTAAATCATCGCAAGGCTCATCTTATTCTTTCATCCTTCATTCTATATCATCATCCTTTTGTTACCGGAGTTCTTCATGGTGGTTCTTCATGATTTAATCTTTTCTTCAAGAGTTCATCAAGATTTTGGTGGTGGAGTTCAAGTATCTTTTCTTCTCATCTCCAAGTGCAATTAATTCTTCATTTTCTTGGGAAGTGGAGTTTTGCATTCCTTCGTTCTTCTCAGCTATCCAATCATTTCCATTTGTGGCCGGTTATCACCTTATGATCTTGAGATGTTACCTATAAGTCCACAACAAGCTTATTCTTTCGTTGTTGATTTTCTCAACAATTCCATTCAATCCTTCTAAATTCTTTTCATTCAATATTCTTTCAATTCTTCCGGATGCATTGTGTTGTTCATCTCATCAAGTATCATTCCATCCTCTCAAGTTCATGTTCTTTTCCTTCCATTTTCAGCCGGTGTGCAGCCTAAATCCTTTCGGTCTTATTCGTTTCTTATGTCCTTCGAACCGAAGTTGTTTCTGAGTCTATCGTGTTTCCATGAGCTTTCAATTCTCGTCATTTTCGTCGTTCCTCTCTTCTTCTCGAGTGCTATCGATTCTTTGCTTCTTCTCTTCAGTTCTTGGTTCACCTCATCCATTTTACCTTCCGTCTCGGTCCTAAGATCTTGGGACGAGATTTCTTGTTAGTGGAGGAGTGTTGTAACGCCTCGGATTCGTTGCACCAGGTGTCTGCCAGTTATTCGTCGTTGTAGCCATGTCATGTGCTTGCGTGTTGCATTTTATCATGTCATCATGTGCATTTAATTTCGCATACGTGTTCGTCTCATGCATCCGAGCATTTTCCCCGTTGTCCGTTTTGCAATCCGACGCTCCTATGCCCTCCGACGTTCCCCTTTTGTCTCCTATTGTGTGCGGGTGTTTAACTTTCTCGGAATGGCCCGAGGCTTGCCAAGTGGCCTTCGTATAGCATCAGTAGACTGCCTGTCAAGCTTCGTGCCATTTCGAGGTCGTTTGATACTCCAACGGTTAACCGGGTAACTGTAAACCCCCCCTTCGTCTTGCAGCCCAACACCCCTCCAAACTGGCCCAAAACCCATCTAACTCCCCTCCATGCTCTCGGTCATTCGATCACGATCGCGTGGCCGAAAACCGCTCCTCATTTGGACTCTCCTAGCTCCCAGAAACTATAAATATGCCCCTCCCCCCGAAATTTGCGGATCAAATCCCCCCGAAACCCTAGCTTCGTCCTCATCCCGCAGCCGGACACGTCCGGACCCCGCCGGACATGTATAGCCTCCACCTCACCCCAGCCAACCAGCTCGCGCCACGTCGCCTCCGCCACCGTCTCCTCCAACCGGCCGCCGCCACGTCATCGCCCTGGCCTCCCCGCACCACGCGAGCCCCTGCGGGCCCAGATCCGGCCCGCCAGGCCCGGCCGCCGCCGCCGCGCGCCC
>NC_041387.1:219661789-219664839 GCF_002162155.2 Triticum dicoccoides | reverse complement strand
AGGGGCTCGCCGGCCGTCGACCGCGGCGCCCCGCGTCGCCCCTCCAATCCTCCGCCGCCTGTCTTCGCCGTGGCGCATCGCGGCCGCCATCCGCCATAAACTGGCCTCGCCGGGCCTCTTCTCCCGCCGGCGCCACCATGCCCCGCCGCCCGCGCTGACCTCGCCGCCCGGCCGGCCGCGCCTCCCGTGCAGGAGCTTCGGCGTCACCCCGGCGCGCTCCTCCCCGCAGCCCATCTCGTCTCGCGCCTCCGACGACCTCCCTCTGCCCCGGCCACCCTCTTCTCCGACGAGCCAGCCCACCTCGGCATCCGCGCCAGTTTCAGATCCAGATTCGGATCAGCAAGGTTGACCCCGGAAAACGCCCGTCCCGAATATTTTGACATTATCATGCTATGTTCATCGCATCATATGTCTGCATCCGTAGCTCCGTTTCGTGCGTGTAATATGTCAAATTGTTCGTCTCTACGAGTACTCCATTTCATTCCATTGCATCATGTGCATTTGAGCTCATCTAGATGCCTGAATCATCGTTGCAAGAGTGCTTCATAATGTTAGTTCATGTTTCTTAACAGAACTTGCTCTTTTGTCATTTTTGCCATGTTTGATGTGTGCATCCTATGAGGTTGATATCTACATGTGTTTTGATCTATGCCATGCCATCTTTACAGGGGTGTATGCCATGTATTTTTGTGATTAATGTGGTGACTAGCACAAGCATGCAAACTAGGCTTCGTGATGTTGCTGATTTTAGTCCCTGTTCTGCTGTTATTTTGATGCCATGTAAACTTGATGCTACAGAGAGATCCATGCATATTTTGAGATACTTAAGTAAGGATGTTTTGAACATATGGTTATGATATATCCATTCATGCTCCTGGTTGTAATTATGGAGTAGTCTAGCATGTCATTTTCGTGCTCTACTTTTGCTACAAAATGTTTCCTGGCAGATTGTTTACATGTTATTCAATTTTGCCAAGTTTGTTGTAGTTGATCCTTGCATGCTATGAACTTATTCTTGCCTTGGTTTGTTTCATCAACATGTCTTCTTGCTGATGCTATGATTATCTTGTCATGCAATGACTTGTAGTGAGTGTATCAAGCTTGTTAAGTAGTATACTTGCTGTTGCTATTTTGCTAGGCTGAATCTGTTATTTCGTGATGTTATGTAAACCTGATCCTACTAGTCATTCTATGCATAATCTGGAGATATTCACTAAGGGTGTTTTGTTCTACATGTTATGCTCTATCCATCTATGCCCCTGGTTGCATTTATGGCCTGCTGTAGCTTGTCGTAATCTTGCTCCAAAGTTGCTAAATAATGTTGTTGTCAGCCTGTTAACATTAAGTTCAGTTGTTGCCATGATTGTTGCTAGTGTTCCATGCACCCTATGACCTTGATATTGCCATGCTTAGCTTCACAAACATGTCTTCTTACTGTTGGTTGCCTTGCCATGCCTTTTATTGCTCTGTGGTGAGTGGTACAAGCTCACCAACATGCCTTCATAATTCTGTTTCTGCCATGTTTGAATCTGTATGATAACTTGCTATGTTTACATGGGTGCCATCATATCTTCTGATCCTTGTTGGCTCATGGTCAGTAAGGGACTTTTGTTCTATGCATTTAGTAGTATCATGCCATGCCTTTGTTTGCCATGATAAGTTCCTATAACATGTTGTTTGAAAGCTCTAAACATTGCAACCTTATGTTATTTCTGCAAAGTCTGAAACTATTATCGTTTGCAATCTTGCCATGTGTGTTTGAGGTTGTTCTAGTGTTTTCTGGAGATAGCTCAGTGTTCATGTGTTGTTATGCTTTACCTCTACATCATGCCCATGCCTTTTGTTTTCTTGTTGAGGTCCTGTAGCATGTTGTTTTGATGCTTGCAATATGCCTAGTTGCTGTTTTGGACAGTTTGTCCTTTAAACTTGTTTCATGTGTGTGTGTTGAACCGTTGCTCCGTTTTGAGTGTGCTCTATATGAAACTTGCTTGATTTTGCATGTAGTTTCATATTATCTTGTTGCATCCATGTTTTGAGGTGTTTGCTTGATGTTTGGGTGCATTTTGCATCAATGCCATGTTTAACTTGTGTTGGTCATATCTTCTAGGCCGTAGCTCCGAACTAAATGAACTTTATATGTAACTTGACTAGAATCTCGTGTAGATCATATTGGTGCATCTTAACTTTCTGTTTAACAACTTGAACATAAGGTTTATTCAGATCTGGACCAATTTTGAAATATGCATATGAGGACTTACCGAATTTACTATATGTTGTTCCCGGCCTCATTTAAACTGCCTTATGTGTTGTTCTTGTTTGCATCATCCCTTGCCATGAGTAGAATCATCTAGATTTGTCATGCATCATGCTTGTTGTGCATCATGTCATGTTCATGTGTGGTGTGTTTACCATATTGTGTGCTTCTTCTCGCTAGTTCCCGTATCGTTGCGATCGTGAGGATTCGTTCGTCTGTGCTTGGTTAGTCTTCGTGGCTTCATCTTCTTCATGGACTCATTCTTCTTCCTTGCGGGATTTCAGGCAAGATGACCGCTACCCTGGATCTCACTACTATCATTGCTATGCTAGTTGCTTCGTTCTATCGCTATGTTGCGCTACCTATCATTTACTCTTCAAGCCTTCCAAATTGCCATGAACCTCTAACCTTTGACACCCTTCCTAGCAAACCGTTGCTTGGCTATGTTACCGCTTTGCTCAGCCCTCTTATAGCGTTGCTAGTTGCAGGTGAAGTTGAAGATTGCCCCATGGTGAACAGGAAAATGTTGGGATATCACAATATCTCTTATTGAATTAATGCATCTATATACTCGGCCTTATGCCTGGTGTTTTGTTCCACTCTTGCCGCCCTAGTTTCCGTCATACTGGTGTTATGTTCCCGGATTTTGCGTTCCTTACGCGGTCGGGTGATTTATGGGACCCCCTTGACAGTTTGCTTTGAATAAAACTCCTCCAGCAAGGCCCAACCTTGGTTTTATCATTTGCCTCACCACCACCTAAATTTCCCTTGGGAGTAATTAACCCAAGGGTCATCT
>NC_041387.1:219586509-219661577 GCF_002162155.2 Triticum dicoccoides | reverse complement strand
GTGCCTGTCTAAGTGTTGGTCCGAACTGAGCAGCCTGCGATTGTCGGTGCATCGGGCGCCGACAATCCCGATAGGAGCTGCACATATCTCGTTCTCAGGGCAACACCGGATAAGTCAAGCTACGAGTAAAACCAGCCCTCGAGTTGCCCCAAGGTGACCCCGCAGGCTGCTCGGTTCGGACCACCGCTTTACCACTTCCTTACCCATTGAGTTTTGCTAGTCTTGATACCCATGGTAATGGGATTGCTGAGTCCTCGTGGCTCACAGATTACTACAACAACAGTTGCAGGTACAGGTTTTGCGATGATCATGACGCGAGAGCGATGCTTGCTTGCGTTGAGTTCTTCTTCTGCTTCTTCGATCAGGGGATAGGTTCCAGGTCGGCAGCCTGGGCTAGCAGGGTGGATGTCGTTTGAGTTTCTGTTTGTGTTTCATCCGTAGTCGGATGATGCTCTTATGTATAGTGATGTTGTATTCGTGTGGCATTGTATGCCTCTTGTATGTATCTCCATCTATTATAAAATGTTGATGTAATGATATCCACCTTGCAAAAGCGTTTCAATATGCGGGTCTATCCTTGGGTGGGACCTTCAAGTTCCTTGACTTATCTGGTGTTGCCCTGAGAACGAGATATGTGCAGCTCCTATCGGGATTGTCGGTGCATCGGGCGGCTTTGCTGGTCTTGTTTTACCATTGTCGAAATGTCTTGTAAACCGGGATTCCGAGTCTGATCGTGTCTTCCTGGGAGAAGGTATATCCTTCGTTGATCATGAGAGCTTATCATGGGCTAAGTTGGGACACCCCTGCAGGGTATAATCTTTCGAAAGTCGTGCCTGCGGTTATAGGCAGATGGGAATTTGTTAATGTCCGGTTGTAGATAACTTGACACCAGATGCGATTTAAAATGCATCAACCGCGTGTGTAGGCGTGGTGGTTTCTTTTCGGAGGAGTCCGGGAAGTGAACACGGTTTCTGGGTTATGATTGACATAAGTAGGAGTTCAGGATCACTTCTTGATCATTGCTAGCTTCACGACCATTCCGTTTGCTCTCTTCTCGCTCTTATTTGTGTATTATAGCCACCATATATGCTTAGTCGCTGCTGCAACCTCACCACTTTACCCCTTCCTTTCCCTTTAAGCTTTGCTAGTCTTGATACCCATGGTAATGAGATTGCTGAGTCCTCGTGGCTCACAGATTCCTACAACAACAGTTGCAGGTATAGGTTATGCCATGATCATGACGCGAGAGCGATGCTTGCTTGCGTTCAGTCCTTCTTCTGCTTCTTCGATCAGGGGATAGGTTCCAGGACGGCAGCCTGGGCTAGCAGGGTGGATGTTGTTTGAGTTTCTGTTTGTGTTTCATCCGTAGTCGGATGTTGATCTTATGTATGATGAGGTTGTATTCGTGTGGCATAGTATGCCTTTTGTACGTATCCCCATCTATGATGTAATGTTGATGTAATGATATCCACCTTGCAAAAGCGTTTCAATATGCGGTTCTATCCTTGGTGGGACCTTTGAGTCTTTTTAGGATAGTATCGCATATTGGGCGTGACACCCCTGGTGGCTCTCTGATGCCCATCTTCTCCTATATGAAGTCTTTCGATGAGAATAAAATGGAAGGCAACCTTTCGGGACGAGACTCCGCCGCCACGAGGCGGAACCTTGGCGGAACCAATTTAGGGCTCCAGCAGAGCTGTTCTGCCGGGGACACTTCCCTCCGAGAGGGGGAAATCATCACCAACGCTCCTCTCATCGGGAGAGGGCAATCTCCATCAACATCTTCACTAGCACCATCTCATCTCCAAACCCTAGTTCATCTCTTGTATCCAATTCTTGTCTCCAATTCCGGGATTGCTGCTAGTAGGTTGCTAGTAGTGTTGATTACTCCTTGTAGTTGATGCTAGTTGGTTTATTTGGTGGAACATCATATGTTCAGATCCTTTATGCATATTATTACCCCTCTGATTATGAACATGAATATGCTTTGTGAGTAATTACATTTGTTCCTGAGGACAAGGGAGAAGTCTGGCTATTAGTAGTCATGTGAATTTGGTATTCGTTCGATATTTCGATGAGATGTATGTTGTCTAGCCTCTAGTGGTGTTATGTGAACGTCGACTACATAACACTTCACCATTATTTGGGCCTAGAGGAAGGCATTGGGAAGTAATAATTTGATGATGGGTTGCTAGAGTGACAGAAGCTTAAACCCTAGTTTATGCGTTGCTTCGTAAGGGGCTGATTTGGATCCATATGTTTCATGCTATGGTTAGGTTTACCTTAATACTTTTGTTGTAGTTGCGGATGCTTGCAATAGAGGTTAATCATAAGTGGGATGCTTGTTCAAGTAAGAACAGGACCCAAGCACCGGTCCACCCACATATCAAATTATCAAAGTACCGAACGCAAATCATATGAGCGTGATGAAAACTAGCTTGACGATATTCCCTTGTGTCCTCGGGAGCGCTTTTCCTATTATAAGAGTTTGTCCAGGCTTGTACTTTGCTACAAAAAGGATTGGGCCACCTTGCTGCACTTTATTTACTTTTGTTACTTGTTGCTCGTTACAATTTATCTTATCACAAAACTATCTGTTACCACTTATTTCAGTACTTGCAGAGAATACCTTGCTGAAAACCGCTTATCATTTCCTTCTGCTCCTCGTTGGGTTCGACACTCTTACTTATCTAAAGGACTACGATAGATCCCCTATACTTGTGGGTCATCAAGACTCTTTTCTGGCGCCGTTGCCGGGGAGTGTAGCGCCTTTGGTAGGTGGAATTTGGTAAGGAAAATTTTATTTAGTGTGCTGAAATTCTCTGAGGGGCTTGTTCGGCGTATCTTCACCCTGTCCAGTAGAGCAAAGAGTTGCTCCTCAACCTACTGAACCTACTGAACCTATTGAAAATGAAACTCCTTTTGAAATTCCTTCGAGTATAATGGAAAAACTGCTAGCTAACACTTTTACAGGAGATGGAACAAAGAATCCTAATGAATATCCACTCTATGTGGATGAAGTTTGTGGACTATTTAAGCTTGCAGGTATACCCGATGATGTTGTTAAGAAGAAGGCCTTCCCTTTATCTTTGAGGGAGACGCATTGACATGGTATAGGCTATGTGATGATATGAGATCATGGAACTATAAAAGATTGAAATTGGAATTTCATCAAAAGTATTACCCTATGCATCTTGTTTCATCGTGATCACAATTATATATATAATTTTTGTCCTCGCGAAGGAGAAAGCATCGCTCAAGCTTGGGGAGGCTTAAATCAATGTTATATTCATGTCCCAATCATGAGCTCTCAAGATAAGTAATTATGCAAAGTTTTTATGCTCGGCTTTCTGATAACAATCGCACCATGCTTGATACTTCTTGTGCTGGCTCTTTTATGATGAAGACTATTGAATTGAAATGGAATTTATTGGATAGAATTAAACGCAACTCTGAAGATTGGGACATCGACGAAGGTAAGGATTCAGGTATGACATCTAAGTTTGATTGTGTTAAATCTTTTATGGATACCGACATTTTCCGTAAGTTTAGCACTAAATATGGACTTGACTCCGAGATAGTAGCTTCTTTCTGTGAATCTTTTGCTACTTATGTTGATCTCCCCAAGGAGAAGTGGTTTAAATATCATCCTCCCATACAAGTAAAAGTGGCTGCACCTATTAAAGTTGAAGAAAATACGGTCACTTATAATGATCCTATTGTTCCCACTTCTTATGTCGAGAAACCACCTTTCCCCATTAGAATGAAGGATCACGCTAAAGCTTCAACTATTGTTCGTAAAAGCAATATTAGAACTTATACACCTCTTGATCAAGTCAAAGTAGAACCTAATATTGCTATTGTTAAAGATCTCTTGTTTGATAATATTGATGGGCATGTTATTCAATTCTGTGGTGTAACTGCTAGAATTGCTAAACCTTGTGCTAGAGATAAACATAGACCTGTGGTAGGCGTTCCTGTTATTTCTGTTAAAATAGGAGATCATTGTTATCATGGCTAGTGTTATACCTGTTACCTTGTATGAAGAAATTATGCATGATATTGCTCCTGCTGAGTAAGAAGATATTAATGTTACAATTAAACTTGCCAATAGAGATACTATATCTGCAAGAGGAATTGTTAGAGATGTTGAAGTCTTGTGTGGAAAAACCAAATATCCCGCTGATTTTCTTGTTCTTGGATCTCCACAAGACAGCTTTTGTCCCATTATATTTGGTAGACTCTTCTTGAATACTGTTAATGCTAAGAAAGACTGCGAAAAGAATGTTGTTACTATTGGCTTGGCTGATATGGTTCATGAGTTTAATTTCTCTAAATTTAGTAAACAACATCGTGAGGAAGAATTGCCTAGTAAAGATGAGATTATTGGTCTTGCTTCTATTGCCGTACCTCCTAGTGACCCTTTAGAACACTATTTTCTAGACCTTGAAAATGATATGTTCATGAATGAAAGAAGCGAAATAGATGAAGTATTCTTTAAACAGGAACCTATTCTGCAACACAATTTGCCTGTTGAAATCCTAGGGGATCCTCCTCCACCCAAGGGTGATCCCGTGTTTGAGCTTAAACCGTTGCCTGATAATCTTAAATATGCTTATCTTTATGAAAAGAAAATATATCCTCTCATTATTAGTGCTAACCTTTCAGAGCATGAAGAATAAAGATTATTGAAAACTCTGAAGAAGCACCGTCCCGCTATTGGATATACTCTTGATGATCTTAAGGGCATCAGTCCCACTCTATGTCAACATAAAATAAATTTGGAAGCGGATGCCAAACCAGTTCGTGATCCTCAACGACGTTTGAATCCTAAAAGGAAAGAAGTGGTAAGAAAAGAAATACTCAAGCTTCTGGAGGCAGGTATAATTTATCCCCTTGCTGATAGTCAGTGGGTAAGTCATGTCCATTGTGTCCCTAAGAAGGGAGGTATTACTGTTGTCCCTAATGATAAAGATGAATTGATTACGCAAAGAATTATCATAGGTTATAGGATGGTAATTGATTTCCGCAAATAATATAAGGCTACTAAGAAAGATCATTACCTCTTACCTTTTATTGATCAAATGCTAGAAAGATTATGCAAACATACACACTACTGCTTTCTAGATGGCTATTCTGGTTTCTCTCAAATACCTATGAAGGCTACAGATCAATCAAAGACTACTTTTACATGCCCTTTTGGTACTTTTGCTTATAGACGTGTGCCTTTCGGTTTATGTAATGCACCTGCTACCTTTTGAAGATGTATGATGGCTATATTCTCTGATTTTTGTGAAAAAAATTTGTGAGGTTTTCATGGACGATTTTTCCGTCTATGGTTCCTCTTTTGATGATTGCTTGAGCAATCTTGATCGAGTTTTGCAGAGATGTGAAGAAACTAATCTTGTCTTGAATTGGGAAAAGTGCCACTTTATGGTTAATGAAGGTATTGTCTTGGGGCACAAAGTTTCTGAAAGAGGTATTGAAGTTGATAAAGCCAAGGTTGATGCTATTGAAAAGATGCCATGTCCCAAGGACATCAAAGGTATAAGAAGTTTCCTTGGTCACGCCGAATTTTATAGGAGGTTCATTAAGGACTTCTCAAAAAATTCTCGGCCTCTGACTAATTTACTACAAAAAGATGTACCATTTGTCTTTGATGATGATTGTGTAGAAGCATTTGAAATACTTAAGAAAGCATTAGTCTCTCCACCTATTGTTCAGCCACCTGACTGGAATTGACCCTTTGAAATTATGTGTGATGCTAGTGATTATGCTGTAGGTGTTGTTCTAGGGCAAAGAGTTGATAAGAAATTAAATGTTATCCATTATGCTAGTAAGACTCTAGACAATGCTCAAAGAAATTATGGTACTACCGAAAAGGAACTTTTAGCGGTTGTATTTTCTTGTGATAAATTCAGACCCTATATTGTTGATTCTAAAGTAACTATTCACACTGATCATGCTGCTATTAAATATCTTACGAAAAAGAAAGATGCAAAACCTAGACTTATTAGATGGGTTATCTTGCTGCAAGAATTTGATTTGCATATTGTTGATAGAAAAGGAGCTGAGAACCCCGTTGCAGATAACTTATCTAGGTTAGAAAATGTTCTTGATGACCCACTACCTATTGATGATAGCTTTCCTGATGAACAATTAAATGTCATAAGCACTTCTCATAGCACTCCATGGTATGCTGATTATGCTAATTATATTGTTGCTAAATTTATACCACCTAGCTTCACATACCAATAAATAAAAAGTTTTTCTATGATTTGCGACATTACTTTTGGGATGACCCACATCTTTATAAACAAGGAGTAGATGGTGTTATTAGACGTTGTGTTCCTGAGCATGAACAGGAACAGATCCTACGCAAGTGTCACTCCGAAGCTTATGGAGGACACCATGTTGGAGATAGAACTGCACATAAGGTATTGCAATCCGGTTTTTATTGGCCTACTCTCTTCAAGGATGCCCGTAAGTTTATTTGTCCTACGATGAATGCCAAAGAATTGGTAATATTAGTAGACGTCAAGAAATGCCTATGAATTATTCACTTGTTTTGAACCATTTGATGTTTGGGGCTTTGATTATATGGGACCTTTTCCTGCCTCTAATGGATATACACATATTTTAGTTGCTGTTGACTATGTAATAAGTGGGTAGAAGCTATTCCAACTAGTAGTGATGATCATAACACCTCTATTAAAATGCTTAAGGAAGTTACTTTTCCGAGGTTTGGAGTCCCCAGATATTTAATGACTGATGGTGGTTCACACTTTATTCATGGTGCTTTCTGTAAAATACTTGCTAAATATGATGTTAATCATAGAATTGCATCTCCATATCACTCGCAGTCTAGTGGTCAAGTAAAATTGAGCAATAGAGAGCTCAAATTAATTTTGCAAAAGACAGTCAATAGGTCTAGAAAGAATTGGTCCAAGAAACTGAATGACGCATTATGGGCCTATAGAACTGCATATAAGAATCCTATGGGTATGTCTCCGTATAAAATGGTTTATGGAAAAGCATGCCACTTACCTCTCGAACTAGAACATAAGGCATATTGGGCTATTAGAGAGCTCAACTATGATTTCAAACTTGTCGGTGAGAAGAGGTTATTTGATATTAGCTCACTTGATGAATGGAGAACCCAAGCTTATGAAAATGCCAAGTTGTTTAAAGAAAAAGTTAAAAGATGGCATGACAAAAGGATACAAAAGCGTGAGTTTAATATAGGTGATTATGTATTGCTATCCAACTCTCGTTTAAGATTTTTTGCAAGAAAACTTCTCTCTAAATGGGAAGGTCCCTACATTATCGAGGAGGTCTATCGTTCCGGTGCCATAAAAATCAACAACTTCGAAGGCACAAATCCGAAGGTGGTAAACGGTCAAAGGATCAAACACTATATTTCAGGTAATTCTATAAATGTTGAAACCAATATTATTGAAACCGTAACCCCGGAGGAATACATAACGGACACTTTCCAGCCTGTTTCGGACTCCGAAAAGGAATAGGTATGTGGTACGGTAAGTAAACCAACTCCAAAACAAATTTTAAGGCAATATTTCTCTGTTTTGGAATATTTAGAAAAATAGAAAAATAAATGGCAGTCCGGGAAGTTCACGAGGCCTCCACGAGGGTGGAGGGCGCGCCCTACCCCCCTGGGCGCGCCCCCCTACCTCGTGAGCACCTCGTGCGCCCTCCGAAATCCGTTTTCTTGCATGATACGTATTTTGGTCGGTAAAAATTCATTATATATACTCCCGAAAATTTTGGCTCTTGTATCACGCAAATCTCCCTTGTTCTTGTTTCAAGCTGTTTTTCTGACAGGTCTAGATCATCATGACGACCCCAAGTGCTTCCAAGAACAAGTTCTTCGAGAAGGTGATCAACCCTTACCTCGCGGAGGTGCTGCGACACCCTCAAACAATTGAGATGCGTGATGGGTTGCTGCACATCCACGATGTTGAGGGACCAATGGGAACCAAAAGCGTGGAGTCGACGCTCGAAGCAATGGAGCAACAAGTTTTCAAGTTCTAGGGGATGGTGGAGCGTGGAATCAACGCTAGCCACAAGATGCTCGCGGAGTTCACCAAAAACTACGAGCCGGATGCCCAGAACACCGAGGAGGCCATCTTCAAGCTACATGAGAAGATCGAGCACCTCCAAGCCCAAATCTATGATCTGCAAAACCAAAACTGTGAGTATGAATATAGATTCAAATGGATGAGTTTAGCTGTAGATTTGAGGATTCTGGAAACTCGATCATCCTTCTATGATGGTGAGCCTATGCCATGGAAGGTGGACGACAAGCCTGCATCATCAACAACACCTCCACTGCCAACAACAAAGAAGGAGACATAATCACATGGGTACGGGCACTCCCCTTGGCAACTACCAAGCTTGGGGGAGGTGCCCTGGTATCATATCACCATCACAACTCCTATCTTTACCATTTTTCTTAGTTCGATCCTTTTAGTAGTATCTTGATTTAGTAAAATAAAGTCATGGCATGATCTAGTTTCGCGTTTTGCTTTATGATCCTTCTTTGTAATCGAGTCGGTGAGATATATAATAAAGATTAGTGTTGAGTCAAGGTCTTGATTATTTTCCCATGATGTTGGGTGAATAAAAGAAAAGAAGAAAAGGAATAAAAAGAATCAAAGAGTTCATATTGATCTTATTGAAAGTAATGACTTCACATAGAAAGAGTATAATTATTAAAAGTTTTTGGGAGTTGGCAAATATAGCTTTGGTCATCGTTGCAATTAATAGGACGTAATAAGGAAAGAGAGGTTTCACATATAGATATATTATCATTGACATCTTTTATGATTGGGAGCACTCATTAAAATATGGCATGCTAAAGAGTTGAGGTTGGACAAGGAAGACAACATAATGAGTGTTTTCTTACATCTGAGATAAAGTATATTGTCATGGATCCTCTAACGTGTTGATCTTGCCTTTTCCCCCTCATGCTAGCCAAATTCTCAGCACCAAGTAGAAATACTACTTGTGCTTCTAATACCCTTAAACCAGTTTTGCCATGAGAGTCCACCATATCTACCTATGGATTGAGTAAGATCCTTCAAGTAAGTTGTCATCGGTGCAAGCAATAAAATTGCTCTCTAAATATGCATGACTTATTAGTGCGGAGAAAATAAACTTTGTACGAACTTGTTGTGGACGTAATAAAAGCGACGGACTGCATAATAAAGGTCCACATAGAAGGGGCAATATAAAGTGACGTTCTTCTGCATTAAGATTTTGTGCATCAACCCTAAACGCGCATGACAACCTATGCTTCCCTCTGCAAGGGCCTATCTTTTATTATTATCCTCTACCTTATGCAAGAGTCACAGTGATCTTCACCTTTCCTTTTTCATTTTATCCTTTGACAAGCTCAGCATGTTGGAAAGAACATGATATATATATATATATATATATATATATATATATATATATATATCTAATTGGATGTAGGGGAGCAATAATTATTATTGTTGACATTACCCTTGAGGTAAAAAGTTGTGGGGCAAAACTATAAGCCCCTATCTTTCTCTGTGTCCGATTAAAACTCCGTAACCATAAGTATTGCGTGAGTGTTAGCAATTATGAAGGACTAAGTGATAGTTGAGTATGTGGACTTGCTTTTAGGCTCTAACATAGACTCTTTCCGATGTTATGATAAATTGCAATTGCTTCAATGACTTAGGCTATTATTTGTTGGTGCTCAATAAGGTTTCTGATTCATACTTTTGCATTGTGAAAAGATCATCGCTTGAACATAAGTAATCATATGACAAAATCTATATATGTTGCTTTTATGAAATAATCATGATGCCTTCATGTCCGTATTTTATTTTTATCGATGCCTCTACCTCTAAACAAGAGGACATATTTATTGTTATCGGCTTTTTGCTTGAGGACAAGCGAGGTCTAAGCTTGGGGGAGTTGATACGTCCATTTTCCATCATGCTTTTGTATCAATATTTATTGCATTATGGGCCGTTATTTCACGTTATGTCACAATACTTATGGATATTCTCTCTTATTTTACAAGGTTTACATGAAGAGGGAGAATGCCGACAGCTGGAATTCTGGGCTAGAAAAGGAGCAAATATTGGAGGCCTATTCTGCGCAACTCCAAAAGTCCTGAAACTCCATGGAATATCTTAATATAAATAAAGAAAAATCATCGCCAAAGATGAAGGCCAGGGGGCCGACACCCTGCTCACGAGGGTGGGGGCGCCCCCCCCTGGGGCACGCCCCCTACCTCATGGGCCCCCTGGTGGCTCTCCGACGCCCATCTTCTCGTATATGTAGTCTTTCGATGAGAAAAATATAGAAGGCAACCTTTCGGGACGAGACTCCGCCACCACGATTCGGAACCTTGGGGGAACCAATCTAGGGCTCCGGCAGAGCTGTCCTGCCGGGGACACTTCCCTCCGGCAGGGGGAAATCATCACCATCGTCATCACCAACGCTCCTCTCATCGGGAGAGGGCAATCTCCATCAACATCTTCACAAGCACCATCTCATCTCCAAATCCTAGTTCATCTCTTGTATCCAATTCTTTTCTCCAAGTCTGGGATTGGTGCTAGTAGGTTGCTAGTAGTGTTGATTACTCCTTGTAGTTGATGCTAGTTGGTTTATTTGGTGGAAGATCATATGTTCAGATCCTTTATGCATATTATTACCCCTCTGATTATGAACATGAATATGCTTTGTGAGTAATTACGTTTGTTCCTGAGGACAAGGGAGAAGTCTTGCTATTAGTAGTCATGTGAATTTGGTATTCGTTCGATATTTTGATGAGATGTATGTTGTCTAGCCTCTAGTGATGTTATGTGAATGTCGACTACATAACACTTCACCATTATTTGGGCCTAGAGGAAGGCATTGGGATGTAACAAGTAGATGATGGGTTGCTAGTGTGACAGAAGCTTAAACCCTAGTTTATCCATTGCTTCGTAAGGGGCTGATTTGGATCCATATGTTTCATGCTATGGTTAGATTTGCCCTAATACTTTTGTTGTAGTTGCGGATGCTTGCAATAGTGGTTAATCATAAGTGGGATGCTTGTTCAAGTAAGAACAGCACCCAAGCACCGGTCCACCCACATATCAAATTATCAAAGAACCGAACGCGAAACATATGAGCATGATGAAAACTAGCTTGATGATATTCCCATGTGTCCTCGGGAGCGCTTTTCCTATTATAAGAGTTTGTCCAGGCTTGTCCTTTGCTACAAAAAGGATTGGGCCACCTTGCTGCACTTTATTTACTTTTGTTACTTGTTGCTCGTTACAATTTATCTTATCACAAAACTATTTGTTACCACTTATTTCAGTACTTGCAGAGAATACCTTACTGAAAACCGCTTATCATTTCCTTTTGCTCCTCGTTGGGTTCGACACTCTTACTTATCGAAAGGACTAAGATAGATCCACTATACTTGTGGGTCCTCACGTCCTATGGCGAACCGACTCCAACGAGCCAGTCCAGTCTAGCAGGGCCACGCAACTGCAAGAGGCCTAGGCGCAGCCCATGCGCCAGACGAGGCGCGCGGTCGTGGTGGCACAGAAGAAAGCCGCGGTGGCAAAGAAGGCCATGGCCACAGCTGTGAAGAAAACCACGGGTGTTGTCTCCTCCTCATCCAAGCGTGCAAGGACTCTGTCCCCTTCCCCAACCAGCACCATCCCAGCGGCCGACTACGAACTTGGGTCTTTCAGCCCGAGGAGGAGATGGAGGGCAGAGGAGGAAGACGAGTAAGAACCTTGCGCCCTCATCCATCCTTTGAACTTTCATTTTGATTGTCTTGTCTTAACCTGACCTTGTCTTTCACAGTGACACGGAGACGCTAGCTCAGCATGTGGCGAAGAGAGCCAAAGCCTCAAAGGGTGTTGAGTGCCCGGCAAGCACTCCACGTGCATCGGGGACGATCTTCATTAGCCCGGAGTTCAACCCCGAGCGCAGCCCCCACTCCAGCCACTAGCACAGCCCCCACTCCAGCCCCCAGCGTATGTTTGTTATTTACTTCTTGCTGGTGGGCATTGGAGCGCGTATCCTCATTGATAATCTTGTCGGGACTGCAGGAGGAGAGTAGCAGCAGGAGGGGCCACTAGGGGCCACCCCCGACACGCAACCTCCGTCGACCACGCTGACCAGAGGGGTGTCCCCGGCAAGGGCACCCACCGATGAGCCCATGCGCACGGAGGATGAGGTGGAGGGCACACGTGCTCACGACCCTGTCCCGGCAACGGATGTTTCCACGGAGGGTGGATGTGTCCTCCCCACTTGCCGCGGGTAAGTTACTCGCCTCTACTTTTTGCCACTGTCGCCTTGATTTCATTCCTTTTCTCTGTCTTGAACTCTTTTGATTTTGGCCTTGCCTCACCCCCCTTTTTGGCTTCATATCCTCCCCTTGTAAACCAGGCGGACGTTGACGCCGTGATCGTGGAGACCGCCAAGGACACTGAGTCTAAGGCCACCAACATCGCTGCTGAGGAGGCCGCCAGGGGATCCGCTGAGGCAGCCAGCAAGAGCGCCGCTGAAGAGGCCGCCAAGGGGCCTGTCGGGGAGGCCGGCAAGGCCGCCACCGGGGAGGCCGCCAAGGCGCCTGCTGGGGAGGCCAGCAAGGCTGCCGCTGAGGAGGCCACCGTGGGTCATGCCGGGTAGGCCGGCAAGGATCCTGCCGGGGTGGAGATGGACAACGACAAGGCTTCCTCCTCCTCAGCCTCTGCCCCGAGCAGGTACTTACATGTTGGTGATGATCTTTTCATTAGCATCCTAGGGGCTGCGAGCACGAGAGCGCCAACTGAGGGGGAGGTCTTTGATGAGGAGATCCTCACCGTCGCCGGGCTCCAGGTTGTTGACGAACTGAGCATCAGCAGTGGTGGTTCTATTGAGGACCAACTCCTTCAGGCCATGAGCGCCAATTTCCACAAGCTCCAAGCTATCAATCAGGCTCGTAAGGAGAAGGTGGACTCCAGGATGGTGGCCGTGGACAAGGCCGAGGCGGACTTCCAAGAGCACATCACTCAGATGCAGGGCTGGCTTGCCGAGGCCCGGCAAGATCTGAGAGCTACCCAGGACCAGCTGGACGAGCGCTGGCACTACCTCCTCTTCAAACAGTCCGACATCAAGAAGGCTCAGGAGGAGGCCAAGGCGAAGGCCGCCAAGGATGAGTGTGACCAGACGCAGCGCCGCATCTTGTTTGACGCCCAGAAGGAGGAGTTGGTTTTTTGCGAAGCGGCGCTTGCCGCCACGCTTCACGCCAAGGACAAAGAAATTGAAAAACTCGTTACGCAGCGGAATCAAGATCTGATGCAGAAGCACCAAGAGGCACTTGACGCCCTGGACCTAGACCATGCTGGCAAGCTGAAGGAGGCCGTCGACTGTGCTGAGGCCGTAGAGGCCGCCAGGGTTGTGTTGGCCGGCAAGGTGGAGAAGCTGGAGGAGGACCTGGCAAAGCTCGACAAGGAGCTCTCCACGCTCAAGGGCGACAGAGAGAAGACTCTCTATGACCTGGCGGAGATGCAGACCACCATATCCGACAAAAACAAGCTGCTCTCCAAGGTCAACGATACAATTGCTGATCTAAAGCTAAAGCTGGAGACCCAGGAGAAGATGCTTTCGGAGTCCCAGGCTCGCGAGCTAACCCTAACCAAGGAGCTCGCGGACGAGCAGCTGCTGTTGCAGACCGCTATCACTTCCCACAATGTTCTCATGGCCACCACGAAACTTTGAACTAGCTACCTTGTGGACGTCGTGGAGAAGCTTACTGCGCAGCTATCTGCCATGATCATGCCAAGTTTCAGGTTCTCCCATGAGGTGAACGTGACTGACAACGCCAGGCTAACTCTATTCTTTGAGCGTGTCCTCGATGCCCTGAAGCTGCTCGACTCTAACAGGGCGGCCTATCTGGCCGAGGAGTCCTGGAAGATTTGCCGGGGCGCCTTGACCAAGGTGCTCACCAAGGTGGCGCACTGGAACCCCAGCGTTGACTTTGCTCAGGCGCTTGATAGCTTGCCAGAGGGCGTTGACTGTCAGGCGCTCGAGGAGCACATCGAGCCCATCATCATCTACGTCAGCGGAGTCGTGAGGCTGGAGGGTGTTGGTGAGAACGACACCTATGTGATCAACGGGATCCCTACTGTGGTCGGCGAGCGCGGGGTTGTGAGAAGAGCGGGTCCAGGACCTAGCAAAAAGGTCGTTTACCCAGGTTCGGGCCGCGGAGACGCATAATACCCTAATCCTGCTTTAGTGTGTATATTAGTGTTCTTGAACTAGCTATTGAGCGTGACTTGCCCAAAGAGCCGAATCCCTCTCCAGTACGCCTCGGGCCTCCTTTTATAGTCGAAGGAGGCGCTACAGTGGCACACAGCAGGTGGAATGGGTACAGTGTACAAGCTTATCGCTTGTTATTACGGGACAAAACACATTAAATGCGCCTCTGAGGTGTCCCTCTTGCTTTATCGCCGCCTCGCCCTGCTTCGACGCGCGTCCACGCTAGCAAGGAGGGAGGCACCATGTAGGCTGGCAGGCTGCTGAGGTGGCGTGGTGGCGGCGTCTTCACGAAGATCTGCATGCCACCACGCAGGTGCTTGATGAGTTGGCCTCAGCTCCGCGCGTCGCCACGCAGGTGCCCGCCTGGCTGGCTGGGCTGGCAGCTCCATGGGAATGGCGGTGGGGTCTTGGCGCGCGTGGGCTATGCCGCAGCCTCGTTGATGTCCTCGGCAAGGGTCTTGCCGGGGGGCCCGACAAGGGTCTTTCCGTGGCACTGCGGTTGTCCCCGTCAAGGATGTTGGCGGAGGTCTCCTCGTCCGGTCCTCACCTGATATTGTGGGTTAATGATCTTCACAAAGATCTTCATGCCACCATGGAGGTGCCTCCCGAGCCTTGGTTCAAATGTGGTTGTTGGTGTTGGAAACCTCGGGCTCAAGGGTGGCGCGCTCCGTTGTGGTTGGTCAAGCTGCCCCGGCAAGGGTCTTGCCCAGGGAATCCACCTCGCCCTCTTGCTCTTCGTGTCTCTGTCTTGGCGTTGCTTTGACCGTCTCGTGGCCTTGGGTTCTCTCACCTTCCCTGCCAAGTGTGGCCGCGGGCGTGGCTCTGACTACCCGTGCACAGGTAAAGAGGTGCAAAGTAGAAACCCTACTTATGTACCCCGATAGGAGCCCTGGGGCCCGGGCCACACATAAGGGCGACGAGTTGTTGGGCCAGGCCCAGAACGGTGCGCGGGCAGGCGGGGCTGGTTTTTACAGTGGTACCCCTTTGTCCATTGCGCTTCCCCATGACCGGTGTTGAATGCGTGACGTGGGGATCGCGCTTGGGGTGACCGAAGTGTTTCGCCATCCGCCTCCTCCCATCTTTTCTTCTTACTCCCTTCTTCCATAGCGAGAGGGCGCGCTAATGCTTCGACGGTGGCGGCGAGGGTCTCTGTTCGACAACACGCCCCTCCTCCACAAGAGCCCATGGCGGCAGAGCTGGCCGTGAGGGGAAGGGGGAGGTGGCAGGGCCGTGGTCGCCGTGGCGCTCAGGGAAGAGGAGGACAGGGCGGCGCATCGGCCTCGCCTCCTCTGGCGGTCCTTCCCCCAATGGAGGGCCACGTCGGGGACTAGCCCCGCGAGTTCTTCATCAGGCTGCGCCGGCCGGCGCGTCGTCGTCTTTGCCTCCCTACTCCATTTGCTCGGGAGATGGAGCTCGACCCGCCGCAGGCGCTGAGATCGCATATGAGCGGTTGTGGGAATAGTGGCACATGGGCCAATGTCGATTTCCCAGCCCCCATGTCATGTATCTTCATCGCGAATGGAAAACCTTCGCTCGCATCCACAGCCTGACGGCGGGGCTCATTCTCAATTTCAAGCTAATGGAGAACGGCCTCCTCTCCATCAAGGTCTTTGGTGACTTCGGGAGTCGCGTGAAGTGATGCGTGGAGAGCTCCTCGGATGACGAAGTGTCATCCTCGAGCGAGAGTGATGAGGAGGACAGCGGCAGCGACGACGAGGGTAGCAGGCGAGAAGATGACGGGTCCGATTAGGCGTCGGACATGCCGCCCCCGGGCGGTGCTGGCAGCAGCAACATCTGCACCGGGCCCCTTCTCCCGGTGGGACCGTCTCCTTGAACTTCTCGGCGTCTCCTCTTTGGGCTACTGGCGTGGGAGGGCCGGATAAGGCGAAGAAGGCGGGCGGCGGGCCGTCAAGTCGGAGTACGATGGCACCGACGCCTTCATAGCATATTGACGGACCGCTGTCTCATCTTCTAGCACTTCTCCCAGCACCATCATCACCAGCCCTCCCCTAGGCGGCTGTCAACATGTTCTCTTGGCGCCTTCTGCTGCTCGTACCTGGCCTAGGCGCTCCTTCTTCCTTTTTGGCTTCTTGTTCCGTGTCTTGGGGAGAGGGACAAGAAAGGGATTACGGGCACCTTATCTCTTTTTAGCTTGTAAGCCTACAGGCCTTAGTCATATTTAAAACTTGTAATCCCCTTGCTCATGTTTACATTCCGTATGAACTATACCTGTATGGGGCGTATTAATGAAAATGGGTGCCTGCAGGGTCCTTTGTGTGTGAGCGAAACCCATACCAAGGAACGAGTCCTTGTTATTTTCAACATAAGAATCGGCACCCAGCAATGGGCCTTGCTTCTCCCCCACTTCATTCGACCAAACTCACGCTCTCGACGGAGGCAGGGGCAAAGTAGGGTTAGGCCCTACGCTTGCTTCCTTGCGGCCGCGGCTGCAACCAAATTCCGAACAAGGAAAATGTTTGTCGGGTAGCGGGAAAAAGGGAGCACGGCAGTCTTGGAATAAAACAAGGTTTCATACGTCCCAATCCCATACGGAAATGCACAACAGAGGATAAGAGACTTATTTGAATCCGCAGCCCCCGACAACCTTGGCTTGCCATGGGTGGACCCTTGTGTCTTTAGCCCCCGACAACCTTGGCTTGTCGGGGCAGGAGTGCCGGCTCATTCTCTTTCTCCCACATAGCTTGGCAGAAACATTCATGTACCCTGCAAGCCAAAGAGGACGGAAAGGAACAAAGAGACATAGACTCGACCTCTATGCTAGGGGTTAGTCGCTGCTAAGCACTATCAACCCTAACTGAGGGAGAGACTCAACCTAGCATGCATGGTATGACTTAGGGCACCAGCTCTTTGTTTATTTATGCTCAGGGTCTGCGCCTGGCTTTGTACAGAGGGTTACATGCCTTGCCGGCAAGGCTCATACAAAAGTTGGCTTGCCGGGGGGGCGGCAGCCGCACCTTATGGGTAAAACTTACGAAGATGCTCGATGTTCTAGGAGTTGCTCACTGGAATGGCATCTTCGGTCTCCTGGCGGACTGCGCCGGGCCTGGTGACTCGTATTACCCGATAATGGCCTTCCCACTTTGGCGTCAACTTGTTGGAATTCTTGGCCGACTGAACGTGCCAAAGAACAAGGTCGCCTTCCTCAAAGCTTCGGGAATGAACCTTGCGGCTATGGTAGCGGCGCAAGGCTTGTTGGTAGTATGCTGCTCTCACAGCCGCTTGAAGACGGTCTTCCTCGAGGAGTGTTGTGTCATCTTGCCGCAATCGCTCTTGCTCAAGCTCATCATAAGAGAGCACTCGAGGTGGCCCGTATATGAGTTCTATGGGGAGAACTGCTTCTGCCATGTATACCAGGGCAAAGGGTGTATGGCCGGTGGGTCGATTTGGTGTCGTTCTGATCGACCAAAGAACCACTGGCAACTCATCAATCCAGCGCCTTTCGCTCTTGTGCAGCCTGTCAAAAGTCTTTGTCCTCAGGCCTCGTAGTACTTCAGCATTTGCCCTCTCCGCTTGGCCGTTGCTCCGTGGGTGTGCCACGGAAGCGAAACAGACCTTGCTGCCATGGTCTTCAATGTATTGCATGAAGGTGTGGGTTGTGAACTGCGTGCCGTTGTCAGTGATGAATCTGTCTGGCATGCCAAAGCGGCACACTAGACCCTTGAAGAAATTGATCGCTGACTGTCGTCACCTTCCTCACTGCTTCCACCTCTGGCCACATTGTGAACTTGTTGACCACAACGTACAAGTACTCAAAGCCCCCGATGGCGTGAGGGAAATGGCCCAGTATGTCGAGCCCTGAGACCGAGAATGGCCAGGAGAGAGGGATTGTTTGCAGGGCTTGAGCTGGCTGATGAAGCTTCTTTGAATGGAACTGGCATGCCTCACACTTGGTTACTAGTGCCGTCACATCCTGGAGGGTAGTGGGCGAGAAGAAACCTTGCCGGAAAGCCTTGCCGGCAAGGGCCCTCGACCCTATGTGGGAGCCACATATGCCTCCATGTCTCTCCGCCAACAGCTCTAGTCCTTCCTCGTGACAGCCTGGTTTTTGCCCTCTCTTCTTTGCTTGATTTTCAGTTGAGTTGGTTTTGAATTTGGATTTTTGAATCATTTCATTTGGACTTAACCACTTGGGTACCCCTTGATTTTCACCCAAGTGTTCCCTCTCCTCCTCCCAACCATCATTTCACCCCTGGTCAAACCCAAGAATATTGTTTGGAATATTTTTCTTAAATGAAAAAAAATCATTTTGACCTCCAAAACCCTAGCTAACCCTTTGAGCTCCAATGCAACCCTAATTTTTCTTACCCCAAAAATCCTGAGAAAAATCCCAATTATTCTTTGGACCCTAGGGCACCTTTCTGAGCAAAAATATTTCACCACTCTTTGGAATATTTTGGCTACAGAAAATAAAGTCATTTCTAGGCAGAAATGGTAGTTTCTACAACAACTACCTTTTTACTAGCTCCATTGTAGCTGGTTTTTCCTGTGCCTATTTACCTTAGTAAGTGTAAGTAAAACCCCAAAGCTGAGCCCTTGACTCCCAGTGGTTTGACCATAGTAACTCTCCAAAGTTACTGTCCAGTAACTTGTTAGCAGCACAAATTTAGTTCTACTACACCTGGATCCTAGTCAAACCATGGTAACAACTCAGTTTACTAAGGACTACACGCCAAGCATCTTTGTTAGTGCTTAGGGTGGCCTGATGTCATGGTTCACGTGGTAACCGCGTTCGTCCGAGCGTGCTGGCATGCAATACGCGTGCTCTGCCTGCCGCCAGCGCTCTGTTGAGCGCGTGCACGTCGCCCAACTGGCCAAAGCATGCCACACCTTGCCACCATCCTTGTCTCCACCTCCATAACTCCTCCCGGCGCTCGCCGACGCTGGAGCTTGCCGCGGCGAGCACGGGCACAGTGCGGCCAACGGCACAATGCGCGGCGCACTGTGCTCGTCGCTTTCCCCCTCGCTCATGTGCTCGTTCGCACCCGCGCACAGTTCCTACATGACCTCCGTCGTCTTCTCCCTCTCTCTCTAGTGTCGTTCGTCGCCGGGCGCCGTGGACAGGTGTCCTCCGGCGGAGCCCGAACCCTCCTCACCTCCCGCCTATAAAAGCAGCCATCCCCAGCCTCTTGGAGCACCCGCAGCCACTCCCACTTCCTCCTTGAGCGAGTAGAAGTTGTAGCCCAGTCGGGCAGGCCGCGGGCTGCCGTCCCGAAGCTGAGCTCGCCGGCGATCCCCTCCGGATCGTTCCCGCAGCTCCGGCCCCTCCCATGCCATGGCTACCCTGCCAGGGCCTCCGCCTCTCCTCCTTGAAGCCAACCCACCCCGCTGGAGCCCCTGGAACCGCCCCAAGCCACCGTCGTCTTTGTCTCCGGCAACCTCCGCCCTTTGCCTCCGCTGGAGAGGTTGATTCCGACGCTGCTTGGTCACCTCTAGCTACGCTACGGGTACGGCCAGGTGCGCAAACATCTCCTCCGTCGATCCCCCCTCTCGTTTGACTCCAAGAAGCCTCATCGCCGGTGTGTGCTCCGGCGAAGCACTGCCTCCCTCTGTTTCTCTCTCCCCTCCCTCTGGCCTGACTAGCGGGGCCCGCTAGTCAGCCACTCATTACGCGCGCGAAGCGGTATGAGTGGTGGCGCCTCGGGTGTTTACGCCTTCGACGTCACCCCCTGTCTATTTATTATTTATTTCAAATTCATTTTAAATCCTAGAAACTTCAAATGGCCATAACTTTTTATCTATAAGTCCTAATGCATTGATTCTTTTTGCATTGTGTTTTGTGTCCAAAAATCTAATAGCACCCAAAAGATGGGATTTTTCCTTGCTGTCTAGATTTTCTGGGAATTTTCAGAAGGTTTCTTGATGTTTTCTTTTTGTGGTTTTGATTATTTTCAGAAGAGCCAGCTTGTCTTGAGGATCACCAGGAGCTCTGTGAACCTCATCAGCACTAAGGCAAGCCACAACAACATTTTCATAGTGTCACTTCAATATTTGTGATTTTCCTACTTGAACTTATGAATATTTATGCATTTAAATTAGTTATATAATGAGTATAATCTGTTAGATGCTTGTCATGTTGGAATGCTTGAATTACAGAAAGTTTGAAGTAAATCTTGTTGGTAAGCTAAGAAGAACTTAGTTACAAGTAGTGAATAAAGGATGTGGTCATGGAGTTTAATAATTAGTTTATTCATTATCTTGCATGATGAAAATGAGGATATTGCTAGAAATAATTCTTGTTTCAGTGAGGTGTGATCTTAACCAGAGTAGTAGCATGAGTTGATGATGGCTCTGCGAGAGCGTGGTTGATTCAGTTCTTTGCATGATTATCTGGTGCCTGTGTTTAGTGATGGATGGTATGTCATTATGACACCGGTAATTTTCACTTTAAGTTGAACCTGATTAATAACTCAACTTGAATATGTTGTTGACCGGGTCATGGTGCCGCTGAAACGAGTCTTTCCCAGTGCAACCACATTTGCCGGAATGGGACAGCCTTAATGCGTTTCATTGTCGTGCCTCTGATCGGTGCCTCCATTTAGGGAAGGTTATGGGCGTGTTGTACCCTGGCCCGGTAGGCAAGCATAACCTTGTGAGCCCGTTGTTAAGTTAACTTTTGGTACTGGGTCCTAGAGTGGATCGTGGCCACGACGGTGGTCGAGGTGTCTGGAGGTAGACACGGGGCCACCCAGGACTAGCCCAAGGGGGACTGAGTCGGAATGGCCAGGAAAGTATCATGAAAATGAAATGGTTTCGTCGGAATTCCATTGGTCCACCCGAATGGGAGTGCGAGGCCATGGGTTCTGTAGTGTGGGTACAGTGTAGTAACCTCTGTAGAGTTACGGACACGCTCGAAAGTAGGGTACACCATGGGTCAACACTTAATAAAATATGCACACTAAGGTTGTACTGAGGATGGCAGTGAGGCCATCGTGTCTAGTTGGACCATGAGTTGGTCGGGTTGTGATCGTCGTAAGGATCACGGGCCATGAGTTGGTCGGGTTGTGATCTCCGTAAGGATCACAGGCCAGGAGTTGGTCGGTTTGTGATCGCTGTAAGGATCACGAGTGTGTTTTAGAGATTATCATGTTTGTGGTCTGGAAATGATCACGTCCGGTAAGCAAGTCCGTGGAACGAGTATTAGTTGAGCATGGTCACAACATGTTGGATTTATGGTTGCATTATTGATTAAATGGTTAAATATCACGATATTGTTTGTCATTATGTTTATGCTTGTTGTGAGCTTGCAAGTACATTCAATGTACTGACCTGGCATGTCATTACAGATTTTAGGAAAGTCACGTTGGGAAGGAGTGTTGTCCGAGTGTAGACCATGTCCACATCGGTGTCTCTATGCTATGGAGTCCCGCTACGACGTTGTTCCACTGCCAAGTAGTTGTCATGATCGAGGCCCCTTTATGTTCACTAAATAATGTACATATTGTTCATCCGCACCGTGTGTGCCGCTTGGCCTCGCTAACTGTTGTAATATAAACTATGCTCCGCTAGCATGAATAAAGCGGTTGTTTTTCTGTAACAAGTTGTTGTGTGTTGCCAGAAGACAAGGTCTCTGGGCTGGCAATGCAAGGTAAACCGGTTGCTCTAAGCCGGGGTGCCACGATGCTTGGTATCAGAGCCACGCTGACTGTAGGCCACGCTAGACTAAGCTGAGTTAACTGGACGTTAGATACGAGTTGTAGCTGAGTGCCGGTAATAATTGTAGCTGGTTGTTGCATTGCATGCATTGATTTTATTTTTATGCTATGCTAACTTGCTAATAGTTGTGAGTGTAGATGGCTCCGGTGCTGTATCCGTGCCAGTTGCAGCTGATACCGTACACGTCGCCGCATCTCCTTTGTAACGTGTGGCGTCGGCTGTACCCTCACGGAGACGATCCAGCCTATCATGTGTACTGGGAGCGCCTAGCTGACTCAGTGTATGAGTATCACGCCGTGGTTAGTCTGCGTGCCAGTTCCGATTCTAGCCCTTACACTCATACCTCTCGAAGTGGCTACGCTTCTACCACTTCTCAAGCTGTCCAGTTTGCTGCATTCGAGGTACTTGTTGAGCTCCGCTACAACGAGGTCCGGATGCAGAATGACCTAGGTTTCCATTACTATCCTTCTCTCCACGATAATGGTCGTGTCCGTTTCCCTGTCATTGATCCGGAGTCTGATAGTGTAGCTAGCCACCTTTCTCGCTAAATCACTGCTAGCTATCTTCTGATCTATGACCTGTCTCGTGAGCTGAGTCGTGCACGTACTACCTTAGCCTCTACTTTAGTCTCTGCTCGCTCAGCCACTACTCCACCCTCTGTAGGATTTACTCCCTACGTTCCTGCCAGCTCTAGATCCCCTGTTTCTCCAGTTACTCCTCTGAGTAGCTCGGGCACCACGACTGTGAGTCCACTTAGTGCTCCTGCTGACTGGTTTTCACTCCTCGCCACTCCTGTCGCCCCGATCATCCACCCTCCACCTGCCCCAGAGGGAGAGCCCTCGAGGCAGCATCGTCATGTCACTTTTAACCCAGAGGTGTCCGTTAAACCCGTCAGTTCTGGACCCGAGTCCGGTTCAGGAGAGGACCCCGCAGCACCAGCAGAGCAGTAGAGCTTTCGAGTAGTCACAGTCGTCAGGATGGAGTATGGATGTAGTCGTACGAGTCATGATGTTCGTTTCATGTATAAGGGTTGTTGGACCTGGCATGTTGTTATCTTTCATGTATGAGTCTATGTATAATTATGTTGGACTTTATTTTATTCGCTGTATTTTTTTCGCCTTTTCGGTTTTACATGGATTTTTGTTGCTGGCTTCTCCCCAGTTTAAGTTGAATTCTTCTCATCTTGGTTGCGTTGACTTGGGAAAAATCATATTAGGATGACACGGGGAGGCTACAGTAGCAACGTTCGCGAGGGTTCTCCTATTTGGCGTTCTGCACGACAGGAAGGACAATCACCTGAGCCGTACGTTCCACCACCGCCTCCACCGCCAAATCCGCCCTCCACTGAGCAAATTATGCGTATGTTCGAGGAACGACGAAATAATGATCTGATGGAAATAGTCAGAAGTATTCAAGCAATGGTTGGACAAAATGGAAATCAGCCCGTCCCTCACTCCAAGTTATCTGATTTTCAAAGGACTAAGCCTCCAAGTTTCAGTCAGGCCATTGAACCCTTGGATGTAGATGATTGATTGAGAACTATGGAAAAGAAGCTTGAGGTTGCTCGAACTGATGAAGAGGATAAGGTTCCGTTTGTAACACATTATCAGGAAGGCGCTGCTGCTATATGGTGGGAAGATGAGAAAGCCATAGGGGCTGCGAATGAAGAAATTACCTGGTCAAGACTAAGCAGCATGAATTTCTCGTGCTCCTCCAAGGAAGTCAGATAGTGGGGGAATATTTGCAAAAATTCAATCACTTGTCACGTTACTCTCAATATGGCGTGGCCACTAAAGAAAGGAAGATGGACATGTTTCTTGGTGGATTAAATTTGCAACTTCGCTGTGCTCTCAGTGTGTTCGATTTCCTAGATTTCCAAACCCTAGTGAACAAGGCTTTCATTGCTGAAAGGGAACACAAGATCGTATCAGATAATAAGTCTGTCCATAACAATCACAAGCGCAAGTTTGAGACCAATAAGGAAATGCAACCAGTGCAGAAGGTTCATACCTAGCAGTGAACTTAGGTAGCATACCAGCCTAATTGGCAACAAAATGTTAACAAGGCCACTACCCAAGTCAAGAATGATGTTCTCAACCCAGTTCTGGAGAATCGCCTACGCAACAATTCTTGTTACAGTTGTGGACAAACCGGACATTATGCCAAGCAGTGTCCCAAGAACAACCGGACCAATGCTACATTCAAGGCACAAATCCATTATTTGGAGGCCGGTCCAAGTCAGCACGACATCACGGGATAAGTTCATCACATTTCCACCGAGGAAGCCCAAGAAAATCTCGAAGTCGTCATTGGTATGTTCCCTATTAATAACATACCTGCAGTAATTTTACTTGACTCTAGGGCTTCCCACTCTTTTATTTCTCGGAGTTTTGTTGCCCAAAACAAATTTCCTTGTTCGCTTTTGGGCAAGAATATGCTGGTACAAACCCCGGGATCTCTTATCAGAAGCAATCTAGTCTGCCGCAATCTGGAAGTTAGTATCAACGGAATCCATTTTCCAACCTCTTTGATACTTATTGAGTCTGATAAGTTGGATGTTATCTTGGGTATGAATTGGTTGACTCAGTACCAAGTGTGCATAAATTGTGCTACCTGAGAAGTCAACCTGACCGGCCAAGAGGGACAAACTACAAAGTTTATTGCTCGTAGGAGCATACCCTCCAAGGAAATGGTGTTTACAGCAATAGCTGAAATGGAATTAATTCCGGTGGTCAGCGTGTTTCCTAATGTATTCCCACAAGAACTGCCAAGCATGCCACCTGATCGAGAGCTTGAGTTTGCAATAGAACTTGTGCCCGGAACCACACCAATACACAAGAAATATTATCGAATGTCGTCATCCGAATTGGTGGAGCTAAAGAAACAGCTTGATGAAATGCTCCAAAAAGGGTATATCCGCCCCAGTTCCTCACCATGGGGATCACTTGCTATTTTTGCGGACAAGAAAGATGGCAGCCTCCGTATGTGTGTGGACTACCGATAGTTGAATGATGTCACGATCAAAAACAAATACCCTCTGCCAAGAATTGATGATTTGTTTGATCAGCTCAGTGGAGCCAAGGTGTTCTCAAAAATTATTTTGCGGACTGGTATTACCAACTCAAAATTAAAAAAAGGAGGATATTCCCAAGACCGCATTCACCACTCGCTACGGTCTCTATGAATATACAGTCATGTCTTTCGGCCTCACCAATGCCCCCGCCTTCTTCGTGCACATGATGAATAAAGTATTCATGGATTTCCTCGATAAGTTCGTGGTCGTCTTCATCGATGATATACTTATTTACTCAAGAAGTGAAGAAGAGCATAAGGAACACCTCTGAGCAGTGTTGCAACGACTCCTTGAGCACCAGGTATACGCCAAATTCAGCAAATGCGAATTTTGTCTCAAGAAAGTTGGATTCCTCAGGCATGTGCTATCCGCTGAAGGTATAGCCCTGCACCCAAGCAAGGTAAAAGACGTGCTCGACAGGTTGCCACCCGCCATCGTATCTCAGATCCGGTGTTTTCTTGGATTAGCCGGATACTACCGCCGTTTCATTGAAGGGTTTTCCAAGATTGCTAAACCCATTACGGAGCTGCTCAAAAAGGATAAGAAGTTTGAATGGACTACAGACTGTGAGAAGAGTTTCACCGACTTGAAGAAACGCTTGACAACTGCGCCAGTATTAACACTTCCAGATATCTACCGCAGTTTTGACGTATACTACGATGCTTCCAGGCAAGGACTAGGATGCGTACTTATGCAAGATGGCAAGGTAGTAGATTATGCCTGACGGCAGCTACGACCGCGGTAGTTCATGCTTTAAAAATTTGGAGACACTACCTCATCGGAAAAAGGTGCCAAATTTTGACTGATCACAAAAGTCTCAAGTATATATTTACTCAGTCGGATTTAAATCTCCATCAACAAAGATGGCTTTAGTTGGTCAATGTCGGGGAGACTGGTCCATGAACACCTATGGGGCCGGCGGACCGAGCCCCTTTCGGTTCGGCGGGGGGCGGAGATCGCACGAAGAGCGGATCGAGGCGAAGCACACGAGCAGTTTACCCAGCTTCGGAGCTCTCTGGAGAGATAACACTCCTACTGCTGCATGTATGTGTGTATTGAGTTCTTGCTCGGGAGCGCTGAGTGCTACAGTACACACTAGCTGCTAATGAGACCGAGCGTGAGTGTTTTTCTGCCTTCCAACCCCCCTCTAGGTTGCGCATGGGCCTCCTTTTATATGCTAAAGGGGTCTCCGACAGGTGGAAACATAGACAAGGGTAAAAACGGAAAAGGAATTGCGGTTGGTACAACTACCTGTACAGTGTATCATACCTAACCCTGACGGCAGGGGACAAAGGCATTAAATGCCCGTCTACGTCACCCAAATAGTGCAAAAAGGGACCGTCAGGGACGCCACCGCTCGCCACGATGGTAATGTTGTCAGCGTCGCTTGCCACCGCGCACCACTGGCCGCACAACCTCTTGCCACGCGCGCCTGGAAAGGTCCCAGGGTGACACGTTGGTGGATGTGCTGGAGCGCGGGTACAGAGTGGTAGTTTGCCACGGCAAGCGCCTTGCCGCGGTCGTTGTCTTGTCGCGTCCGAAAGCTTGTCACTCACCGGGCCTCGCCGGGACGCGTGGCGCGTCGCGGCAAGTTCCTTGAGATGCCTTGGTTGGCCTTCCCAGCAAGCTCCTCTTGCCGGGGCCTTGTCTCCTTGGCTTGAATACTTTGTTCTTGTATGGCTCCAAAGGAACCACGGAGGACCTTGGCGGTCACCCGACAAGCCTTGCCGCGGGGTGCTGCAACTGCCCGTGCACAAGTTCGGGATACTAGGGTACCCCTACTCTAGTACACCGACAGGAGCCCCCGGGCCTGGGCCACACACGGTGCCGAGCGCTGTTGGGCCAGGCCCAAAACAGGGCACGGGCACGCGCGGCCTGGGTTACGCCGTATCTCGCTCTGTATCCACCACGCCCTCCTCGAACGGCACGCGTCGAATGCGGCGTCGTGGGAGAGATCGTGGGTGGTTTCTTTATTCGGAAAGACGGAACGTCTGCCCCCTCCCTCTTTATAAGCAGGGGAAACAGGGGCAGTTCACCCATCTCGACGGTTGCTACTCCAATCTCAGAAATCTCCGCCACTCCCCCCTTCTTCCCAAAGCTGAAAGAGAGCAGCGCTCCGCCCCCCATCGCCACCTGCATCACCTACGCCATCGATCTCCCCCACCGCCTCCGCCATGGCTCTGAAAGCCGACAAGGGGAAGGTCGTGAAGTCGGCCGAGGCGCAGTGGCTCGCGGCGCTGCGAAAGGAGCGGGCAATCTTTCCCCCCCAGCTCGCCGCGAAGGAGCTGAGGGAGTACTACTACCTCTTCTGGTCGACAGAGACGCGAGCGCATCCGCGTACGAAGGTACTCCCAGCTGCCGCTTCGGAACTGGCTCCGAATGGATACCCTTTCTTCGCGCTGTTCTTCTACTGCGGGCTCTGCCCGCCTTTCTCTGAATTTTTCTGCGATATCATGAACACCTACGGGTTCCGCCTCCTTGACTTCACCCCCAATGCTGTTCTGACCATGGCAGTTTTCGCACATCTCTGCGAAAACTTTGTCGGAGTCTATCCAAACGTAGCTCTTTTCCACCACTTCTTTATGCCCCGAGTTGAGAGAGGGGAGTCTCTTTCCGGCGGAATCGCTTGGATCTCGAGAACCGGCAAGAAGGACGCTTATTTGGAGGGAGAGCTCCGCAGCAAGTGGGATGAATGGAGAGCAGACTGGTGCTGGATTGTCGAGGAGAACCCGCAACCGTTTACCGCCCAGCGCCAAGCCCCAGTAGTGCGCGGCAACGATTGGAGCAGCATGGCCCCGGAAGACGCTAGGCTGAAGATTGTCGTCACCCGGATCCTACGCCTTAGGCTTGCCGGGCTCACCGTAGGCGCCGTTGGCGCAGATTTTCTTCGTCGCCACATCGCCCCCTGCAGGAGAGGAGGAGACCCGCCTGGGAGTTCCAGAATGCGGCGGATATCGTGAGGCTGCGCCCGGGCCTCAATTTTAACTTCACTGTCCTGGAACTGGATGCGATGCTCCTGGAACTGTTCAAGCACGATCCTGAACATCCCGGAGCGTTCAGGTTGCCGAGGAGTGTCGTTCCGCTGTGCAACAACTCTCGTTCGACCGCATCCGTGCAATGATGCCATTGTGCGACTCGCATGGAATTGTCCCAACTTGGCAAGAGCCTGCAGATGACGTCGTGCAGGAGTTCTTTGACGGCCTGGTAGAAGTGCCGGTCCGCCTCGATGAACAGAAGATCCTCACCCGCGACACCACCGATGATGAGATGCAGCGCATCGCCACCAGGCTGGAAGAGGCGGCAGCAGCCGCTGCCGCGGGCGAGTTCGGATTCACCGTGGAGGAGGCAGAAGCAGCAGAGGCGGCAAGCCTTGTCGAGGGAGAGGAGCTTGCTGGTGAGGAAGAGCTTGTCGGGCCTGAAGCTGAGTCGAGCGAGTCCGCCGAGGGCGCGAGCGACTCGTTGAAGATCGGCTCCTCCTCCTCCGCACCTTCAGCCAGCTCGCCGCAAGCGGAGCCCCCAGCTCCACCAAGAAGGCGTCTCCGCAAGGCCGGGGACGTAGCGGGGCGGCGGATGAGTCAACAACCGCCGTGCCGCGCGACACGCTCTACCGCGACAAGCACTGTTGCCGCGGGAGCGCCTCACGCTGCTGCGGCAACTGGAGCGGGGTCTTCCCAGTGCACCGCTACTGCTCCTGCCTAGCGTACAAGGGAACCTACTCCTCCGCCTCGTCGCACCGGAGGCGAGCCGGACTTCGATCTCTCCGTGCTCAGCTCCGACGAGGAAGAAGAAGAGTAAGATTCTTTGTTGTACTTGTAGTTCTTCAATTCTTGCTGTTTTGTCTTGTATCTGATTTGCTTTACTACGAACCCATTCCTTTTTAGGACTCTGGCCCAGAGAGCGGCGAAGAGAGCCAAGGTCCCGGTGATTTTCATCGAGGACGAACCCATCGCGACAGCAGGGGGCGTGTCCGAGACCACCTTGCCGGACCCGGCAACTTTTCCCCAAAGCAGCCCCTAGCGAGGCCCCTAGCGTAAGTATATGGTTTACTTCCTGCTGTCAGGCGCGCATGGGTGCTCTTTCTTTGCTGATATCTGACTGTTGGTTTGTGTAGGAGCAGAGCAGCCTCACCAGGAGTGCCCGGAAGCCGCTCCCGAAATGCCATCTGCTTCGACTACACCGCCAGGGGAGGATTCCCCGGCAAGGGAGTGTTCTCCGGCAAGGGAGAATTCTCCGGCAAGGGACAGTTCTCCGGCAAGGGACAGCCCTGGCGACTGTGACGCCCCCGATTCAATCGTACACTAATCATGCACGCAAATGTGTACGATCAAGATCAGGGACTCACGGGAAGATATCACAACACAACTCTACAAATAAAATAAGTCATACAAGCATCATAATACAAGCCAGGGGCCTCGAGGGCTCGAATACAAGTGCTCGATCATAGACGAGTCAGCGGAAGCAACAATATCTGAGTACAGACATAAGTTAAACAAGTTTGCCTTAAGAAGGCTAGCACAAACTGGGATACAGATCGAAAGAGGCGCAGGCCTCCTGCCTGGGATCCTCCTAAACTACTCCAGGTCGTCGTCAGCGGGCTGCACGTAGTAGTAGGCACCTCCGGTGTAGTAGTCGTCGTCGACGGTGGCGTCTGGCTCCAGGGCTCCAGCATCTGGTTGCGACAACCAGGTAGAAGGGAAAGGGGAAAAAGAGGGAGAAAAGCAACCGTGAGTACTCATCCAAAGTACTCGCAAGCAAGGAGCTACACTACATATGCATGGGGATATGTGTAAAGGGCCATATCGGTGGACTGAACTGCAGAATGCCAGAATAAAAGGGGGATAGCTAATCCTGTCGAAGACTACGCTTCTGGCAGCCTCCGTCTTGCAGCATGTAGAAGAGAGTAGATTGAAGTCCTCCAAGTAGCATCTCCAAGTAGCAACTCCAAGTAGCAACTCCAAGAAGCATCGCATAGCATAATCCTACCCGGCGATCTTCTCCTCGTCGCCCTGTAGAAAAGCGATCACCGGGTTGTCTGTGGAACTTGGAAGGGTGTGTTTTATTAAGTATCCGGTTCTAGTTGTCATAAGGTCAAGGTACAACTCCAAGTTGTCCTGTTACCGAAGATCACGGCTATTCGAATAGATTAACTTCCCTGCAGGGGTGCACCACATAACCCAACACGCTTGATCCCATTTGGCCGGACACACTTTCCTGGGTCATGCCCGGCCGCGGAAGATCAACACGTCGCAGCCCCACCTAGGCACAACAGAGAGGCCAGCACGCCGGTCTAAACCTAAGCGCACAGGGATCTGGGCCCATCGCCCATAGCACACCTGCACGTTGCGAGGGCGGCCGAAAGTAGACCTAGCCTAGTGGCGTTCCAGTCCAATTCGGCGCGCGCCGCTCCGTCGCTGACGTCTGAAGTGCTTCGGCTGATACCACGACGTCGGGATACCCATAAGTACTCCCACGTAGATGGTTAGTGCGTATAGATATTAGCCGACTCAGATCAAATACCAAGATCTCGTTAAGCGTGTTAAGTATCCGCGAACGCCGAACAGGGCCAGGCCCACCTGTCTCCTAGGTGGTCTCAACCTGCCCTGTCGCTCCGCCACAAAGTAACAGTCGAGGGCCGTCGGGAACCCAGGCCCACCTCTACCGGGATGGAGCCACCTGTCCTTTCAGCCCCCTCGTCAGAATCACTTGCGGGTACTCAATGAGCTGACCCGACTTTAGTCACCATCTGTATAGTATGTATGTATGTATATTATATACCCGTGATCACCTCCCAAGTGATCACGGCCCGATAGTATAGCAAGGCAGACTGACAAGAATGTAGGGCCAATGATGATAAACTAGCATCCTATACTAAGCATTTAGGATTGCAGGTAAGGTATCAACAGATGTAGCGACAATGTCAGGCTATGCAACAGAATAGGATTAACGAAAGCAGTAACATGCTACACTACTCTAATGCAAGCAGTATAGAGGAGAATAGGCGATATCTGGTGATCAAGGGGGGGGGGGCTTGCCTGGTTGCTCTGTCAAGAGAGAGGGGTCGTCAACTCCGTAGTCGAACTGGTCAGCAGCAGCGTCGGTCTCGTAGTCTACCGGAGAGAAGAGGGGGAAGAAATAATGAATACGGAGCAAACAAGCACCACAAAATATATCAAGGCAATACGCGGTGTTCGGTGTGCCCTAACGCGGTAGTAGGTGATACCGGTGAAGGGGGGGAAACCCCCGGGAAAGTATTCCCGGTGTTTCGTGTTTTCGGGCAGAGGAACCGGAGGGGAAAAGTTGCGGGTTCGATAGGTTAGGGGTGTGTGGCGGACGAACTGACCGCGTATCCCAATTCGTCTCGTCGTTCTGAACAACTTTCATGTTGAAAATATTTTAATCCGAGTTACGGATTAAAAGATATGATTTGCTAAAAATTTTATTAATTTCTGGAATTTAATTATTTATTTAATTCAACATTATCCAGAATAGTAAATGCTGACGTCAGCATGACGTATGTGTGATGTCAGCAGGCAACAGTGCGGTTGACCTGGGTCAAACTGACATGTGGGTCCCGTGGGACCCACCTGTCATACACTGTTAGGTTAATTAGGGTTTAGGTTAATCTAATTACAGTTTAATTAAACTAACAGGTTAATTAGTTTAGTTAATTGATCAGGTTAATTAAACTCAATTAATTAAGTTAATTAATTTAGTTAATTAATTAATTAATATTATTATTATTATTATTATTATTTTCTCTTCTTCTTTTTTTTTGTTCTGGGGCTGGGCCCCACGTGTCATTTGCCCAGGGGGCCGATGCGGGCACGGGCGCGTGGGTGCTTGATACGGCACCCGCCCAGGCCAACCGCGGGGGCGGGACTGGCGGGGCACGGTGAGGTGCCGGCGACGCAGGGAGGCAGGGGGCATGCGCTCGTGGAGCCGGGCAAGGACGGCGACGAGCGGGCACGATGGAGGCGGGGCCGCTGTGAGCGCGGCCGAGGCGCGGGCCCGGCGCGTCGAGCGCGCACGCGGGCACAGGCCGATGGCCGCAGGGGGTAGAGGGGCTCCGGGGTGCCGGAGCACGGCAACGGGCGGGCGAGGCGGTGTGGTCCGGTGACCAAACGCGGCCACGGCGGGCGCGCGCGCAGACGATGTGGGGTGTGGCTAGTATGGGCCGGCCGGAGCCGCGAAGGCTAGTGGGTGCGGCAAAGGGAGGACGTGGACGACAGTCACGGCGACGTCCAACATGGGGAGAGGGGAGTGGGAAGAGGCCGGAGCCTCACCGTGATTCGTAGGGACGTGGCAGTGGGCTCGGGGAGGAGACGGGGACGACGGCGCTGGAGGGGAAGCAGGCCGGCGATGAGGAGGAGGCAGGCCGACGGGGTGGTTCCGGCGACGGGCGATGTGGGCGGCGTCCTCGGGCACGAGCAGATCCGTCGAGGGGGATGAGGCAGAGGAGCTCCGGTGACTGGCTCTCGGGGAGGAGGGTGACGAGGCGCCCGACGAGGTGGAGGTAGACGAGGGGGCGGCTCCGGCGACCATGGTCGGCGACGGCGTCATGGCGTCGGCGGGTTCGTGCCCCGATCCAGAATGAGCGGAGAGGAGGAGGGGATCGGGGGGAGGGGAAGTGGGGACGAGTGGGGAGGGAACCGCTAGGGTTTCGGTCGCCCCAGGGGGCTATAGGCACCGGCTGGGCCGGCCTGGTTGGCCCAGAGGCCAGCTGGGCCACGAGGCCCAGCGGGGGGGGGGGGGTCTGTTGTTTCTTCTCCTTTTTTTTAGCTTTGTTTTTTTAACTTTTTATTATTTTCCTTTTTTCCTTTTTGTTACTATTTATGTTAGTTTTATGAATTATAAAATTAGTTCCTAAAATTGTATTACTACTTATTCTAATGCCACAATAACTTGGGCGCCCAAACAATTTAGTTTAACATTTTATATATTATAAAACGAATTTAATTACTGGTTTTAGCTACTGTTTATTTACTTTAGAGCATTTAGGTATTTTATAAAAGTGTGGTTTCTCCACCATAATTACCTATGCAATATTTGGTTCACTCCGAACATTTTAGTTTTAATATTTGAAAACTTTTATTGTTTGCTTGATTTTGAATTTGAATTTGAATTGATTTCGAACTAACGTGAGAGTAGCAACAGTAATTGAAGTGACATGGCACCATTAGCAGAGAATTACTGTAGCTGAATTATCCGGGCGTCACAGCGACCCTCCGGTGGTTGAGACCATGACTGCAGATCCTAGTACAGGTAATCCTCTTGCTTGAAAACTTCCCTTGGGTTCTTCTTCTTCTGATTTTCTTTTTGAATATTTGCTTGACTTTTCTCCTTTTTCCGTTCGTCAGATCCATCTTCCACGGAGCCGATGGAAACCGAGGTCGCCGGCGAGGAGAACGCGTGCAGCAATACCGACGACGCCGTTGCCACCCAAGGAGAAGCCGGCGCTGATGATCCCGCCAGCGAAGAGGCTGCCAAAGCTGCCGCCGCAGAAGCTGGCGAGGGGTCCGGCGATCGCACTGACGGCCCCGAGGCCGCAGGAGCGTCAGGCGCTACCCCGACCGCCGATCCCTCCACCGCTGCTGCAGCGTCAGGCTCCGAAGAGCCCCAGCCCGGCGCCTATTTGAAGGCCGGCGATGGTGTCTTCATCAAGCTCCCCTGGGCGTCGAGCTCCAGGGCGCCAATCGAAGGAGAAATCTTTGATGAAGAGTTGCTCGCCTCCGCTGGGCTGACACTGGTCGACGCGCCGAGCAGCAGCAGCGGCGAGCCTGAGGAGGAGCAATTGCTGCAGCAGCTGTTGTCGCTCTACCGCACCTGACAGGCCAAGCTGGTATCCCGAGAAGTGATTGTCACGAAGTCGGGAGTGGACATCGAGAAGCGCGCGGAGGAGCTCCAGGGCCTCAACCAGGAAGCTCTCCGGTCCCTGGCAGAGGAGCGGGAGCGACTCGCCGAGGAGCGGAAAGCCTTCCTCCTCGAGAAGGCTGAAGTTGAAGAGCAACAGCGGCTTGCTGCCGAGAAGCTGTCTGCGCAGGAAGGCGAGCTGGCGCAGCGGAAGGTTAACCTTGACAGCCACAAGGAGGAGCTTGCCGCGCGCGAGCAAACATTCGGCAGGGCTCTCAAGGAAGCAGAGGATGCTGCCGCAGATGCCGAGGCTGCCAAGAAGGAGCCGGAGACGAAGGTGGCGCAGCTGGAGGCCGATCTAAAGGTGAGCGGCGAGGAGCTTGGTGCGCTCAAGCGTGAGCGCGAGAAGGACGCCTACACCCATGGCGAGCTGCAGGGTCATCTCGTCGAGAGGAGCAAGGAGCTTAGCGCCGCCAAGGACTCCAACGCAGATCTTGAGTTGAAGCTGGCTACTTTGACCAAGACGCTAGACGGTGCCAGGGAGCAGGAGGTGGCCTTGAAGGAGAAGATCAAGGCCGACGAGGTGCTGCTGGCGAGTGCTGCTGCTGCCCAGAACGCTTTTAGGGAGAATGTGGAGCACTGGACCGAGGGTCTCATGGATGTTGCCGCAGCCATCGACGTGGAGCTGGCGCAGCTGGGGATGGAGGACCTCGGGTATTCCTCTGATGAGCACCTCCAACCCACCGCCAAGCTCCGCTTGTTCTTCAAAGGCGTGGCGACGGCCCTCCAGCGACTCCGGGAGAAGATCCCAAAGCAGCTGGCCGACAAGTCGCGCAAGATCTGCGCGGGAGCTCTTCAAAAGGTGCTGGTGAATGTGGCCTTTCACAACCCAGGCCGCAGCCTCACCAACGTCCTCAGGACCTTGCCGCCGGATGCTGATCTGGAAGCGCTCAAGACCCTTGTCGCACCCATTGTGGACAAGGTGAGCGGGATCAAGAGGGTTGAGGGTGATCGCGTAGATTAGGCCGCCCATTTTCTCTTTTTCTTGTCGTTGCTGGTCATGTTATGAGAACAATCTGTTAGAGCTGCGACAAGCTATCTTGTAATATGACTCTATTTCGGGTAGCGATTGCTATGTTATTTCCTTTACTTTATTCCTAACTTTGTATCTTTTTGCCCTACGCTTTTAGGGAACTTGTCGGCGCAGGCACCTTAGCCGCGAGCGCTGAGTGCGGGACGTCAGCAGCCTGCTGGCGGTGCCGCTACCAACAAGAAACCTTGTCGCAACTAGTCGCAGCTCACTTAAGTTGTTGAGCGGACTCGAAACAAAGTAAGGGCACAACTAGCTACGAGTTGGTTCCTCCGCACACAGGTTTTCCATACAAAGCACGGTCGTTCGAGGAAGATAACTTAAAAATTTTAAAACTGATTGCTCAAACTTTAGCAACTTAGTTTTTCTGTCGTTTGCTTCCCGGTAAGTTGAAACTTCCTCGAACGACGCTTGGTCCACACCATTATCTTCTCCTTTCCCCCCAGCAAACTTGTGGGCGAGGGAACCTTCCTTTCTTTGAGAAAGAGAAAGAAGAGAAAATAAAGATATGAAGCCTTACGGCTCGTTATTGCTTACCGAGGGTAGGCGCTCCACAAAGTGTCACATAATGCATGCAAAGTAGAAAGTATGAAATTGACAAGATGTGCGGAGCACATGAGATTTACTTATGCACGGGGTCTGTGCCCGGCTTTGTACAAAGGATTACATGCAACATCGGCAAGACTTGTACAAAAGGTGGTTGCCGGAACAGGTTCCGGCAAATGCGCCTTACGGGTAAAAGTTATGAAGATGCTCAATGTTCCAGGAATTGCTCACTGAAATGCTATCTTCGGTCTCAAGGCGGACAACGCCAGGCCTAGTGAATCGTTTCACCCGGTAAGGGCCTTCCCACTTCGGCGTCAACTTGTTGGAATTCTTGGCGGTTAACTTTGCGGCTATGGTAGCGGTGCAAAGCTTGCTGGTATCGAGCAGCTCGTACAGCGGCCTGAAGACGGTCCTCCTCAAGGAGTAGCGCATCATCTTGTCGCAACTGCTCTTGTTCAAGCTCATCATAAGCAAGCACTCGCGGTGACCCGTATACCAGTTCCATGGGGAGAACTGCCTCTGCTCCATAGACTAGAGCGAAAGGTGTCTGGCCAGTGGCTCGATTTGGCGTCGTCCTAATCGACCAAAGAACCACCGGCAGCTCCTCAATCCAGTTCTTTCCGCACTTGTGCAGCCTGTCGAAAGTCCTGGTCTTGAGCCCGCGCAGCACTTCAGCATTCGCCCTCTCCGCTTGACCGTTATTTCTCGGATGAGCAACAGAAGCGAAGCAGACCTTGGCGCCAAGATCTTAGACGTACGGCATGAAGGTGCAGCTCGTGAATTGCGTGCCGTTGTCGGTGATGATCCTGTTAGGGATCCTGAAGCGGCAAACAATCGACCTGAAGAACTTGACTGCTGACTGTGCTGTCACCTTCCTCACTGCTTCCACTTTCGGCCACTTTGTGAACTTGTCGATTGCAACGTACAGGTACTCAAAGCCCCCGACAGCTCGGGGAAAGGGGCCGAGGATGTCGAGCCCCCGGACCGAAAATGGCCAGGATAAAGGGATCGTCTGGAGAGCTTGAGCTGGCTGGTGTATCTGCTTGGAATGGAACTGGCACGCTTCACACTTGGTTACTTGTGCAGTTGCATCCTGGAGGGCTGTCGGCCAAAAGAAACCTTGCCAGAACGCTTTGCCGACAAGTGCTCTTGCGCCAATGTGGTGACCACATATGCCTCCATGTATCTCTACCAACAGCTTTTGTCCGTCTTCCCGGTGAATACACTTCAATTTCACGCCGTTGATTCTTCTTCTATACAGTGTGTTGTCGACAAACTGGTACTTACTTGACTGCCGGGCTACTCTTTCCGCTTCTTCTTGATCTTCGGGAAGTTCTCCTGTCTGAAGGAAACGGACAATCTGTTGTGCCCATGCTGGAGCTTGCGGCTCGACAACAAGGTCTAAAGGCACATCTGCTGCTGCGGGAACATCCGCTTCTACGGCGAGAACCTGCGGCTCAGCCGGAGCTTGACGTTCCCCAGCAAGCTTGCCGGAGCAAAACTTGTCGGGAGCGTCTGCTTCAACGGAACAAACCCTAGGGCTTGCCGGAGCAGACTGCTCCTCAGCACCCTTGGTATTGATCTTGAGGACCTTCTTGGCGGCGGCTTTGGGGAGCTCTGCCGGAAAATAGTCACCAGAAATCATCTTCCTCTTCTTGCTCTGTCCAGTTGATGGCGTTACAGACGGTTGAGTCAGTTTGAGCACAAAGATCCCTGGTTCCACAGGTAACTTAAGAGCGGCGCACTTCGACAGGCCATCGGCAATGTCGTTCTAAGCTCTTGGAACATGTTCCATCTGTAGGCCGTCAAAGTGCTCTTCTAGCTTTCTCACTTCATCAACGTAAGCTTCCATCAACGGACTCTGATAATTCTTGTTCACTTGGCGGACGACAAGCTGTGAGTCACCCCTGACAATGAGCTTCTTGATCCCAAGGTATGCTGCGATCCTGAGACCGGCAAGCAAACCTTCATACTCTGCGGTATTGTTCGTTGCTTGCTCCTTGGGAAAGTGCATCTGGACTACGTACTTGAGGTGCTCTCCGGTGGGTGCAACAAGTAGCATGCCCGCACCGGTGCCTTGCAGCGAGAAGGCACCATCAAAGTACATCAGCCACTCCTTGCTTGCTTCCTTGACGGGGATGCTTGTTTCTGGAATTTCTTCATCTTGTGTTGGTGTCCATTCCTCTATGAACTCCGCCAATGCTCTGCTTTGGATAGTTGAAGTGCTCTCAAACTTGAGGCCAAAGATTGACAGTTCCAGTGCCCACTCGACAATCCTGCCTGTTGCTTCTGGATTTTGCAGTATCCTCTTCAGCGGAAAATGAGTGACGACTGTGATCTCATGTGCTTGGAAGTAATGGCGCAGCTTTCAAGAGGCCATGAGAAAGCCGAAAAGCAATTTCTGCACACCAGAGTACCTTGACCTAGCCCCCTGCAAAAGGGAACTGACAAAGTAAACTGGGCGTTGCACCATTCTTTTCTGCATCTTCTCACGCGCTTGCGCAGATCCATCTTTGTCAGGACCAGAGCTTGCCGGTGAAGTCCCCTGCTTGTCGCTGGATGCATCTGCCGTGGTTGCTGGCTCATCATCCGCCTCCCTCTCCTCTACTAACGCAGCACTAACCACTTGATTGGTTGCCGCTATATATAGCAGCAACTTCTCTTGTGGCTTAGGTGCGACAAGTGTTGGAGTGGAGGACAGGTATCTCTTTAAGTCCTGCAGTGCAGCCTCCGCTTCCGGAGTCCATTTCATTGGACCTGCCTTTTTCAATATTTTGAAAAATGGCAGGGCGCGCTCAGCAGACCTAGAGATAAACCTGCTGAGAGCAGCTACGCAACCGGCAAGTCTTTGTACATCCTTGACGCGCTTTGGTGCTTCAATCTGCTCAATGGCCTTGATCTTGTCGGGATTGGCTTCAATTCCCCGCTGAGACACGAAGAACCCGAGAAGCTTGCCGGAGGGGACTCCAAACACACACTTCTCGGGGTTAAGCTTGAGGTTGATCTTGCACAGATTTGTAAAGGTTTCGTCTAAATCTTGAATCAGAGTCGCCTTGTCCTTGCTCTTGACCACTATGTCATCCATGTAGGCTTCCACATTTCTGTGTATTTGCGGCTCAAAAGCGTCATGGACTACCCTTGCAAATGTTGAACCAGCATTCTTTAAACCGAAAGGCATCCGTACGAAACAGTATGTGCCACATGGGGTGATGAATGCGGTCTTCTCCTCATCCTCTTATGCCATGAAGATTTGATGGTATCCTGAGTATGCATCAAGAAATGAAAGCAAGTCACATCCAGCCATGGAGTCAACAATCTGGTCGATGCGCGGCAAGGGAAATGGGTCTTTGGGACAAGCTTTATTGACGTCGGTAAAGTCAATACAAAGCCTCCATTTCCCGTTTGCCTTGCGCACGACTACAGGGTTGGCCAACCACGTAGGATGGAGCACTCCTCTGACAAGGCCTGCTGCCTCCAATTTCTTGATTTCTTCTGTGATGAATTCTTGGTGCTCCACTGCCTGTTTCCTGACTTTCTACTTGACGGGCCGCGCATGAGGATAGACGGCAAGGTGGTGCTCGATTACTTTCCTGGGAACACCGGGGATGTCAGACGGTTGCCATGCAAATACGTCGACGTTCGCCCGCAAGAAAGCAACGAGCGCACTTTCCTATTTAGGGTCGAGAGTGGCACTGATGGTGAAGGTACCACCAGTGCCATCCTCCTTGGCGGACACCTTCTTGGTCTCTGGTGGAGCTGCCATTGTCTTCTTACACTTGCCGGTGGAGCTCGATGGTGCGTCCTCGACGGTAGCGCAGCACTCCGAAGAGGTGCGCTTGCTGGAGTGGGCATCAGAACTCTTGCCGGACTTGGTCTTCTTCTTCGCCCCAGGATCTTCAACGGCAAGTGACTTGCGATCTGTTGTGGCTGCTGCCTCCCGGTAGATCTTGTCGGCGCAGATAAGAGCATCCTTCTTGTCGCCAGGGACAGAGATGACACTTATCGGGCCTGGCATCTTCAGCATGTTGTATGCATAGTGAGAGGCCGCCATGAATTTGGCGAGTGCCGGACGGCCGAGTATCCCATTGTAAGGCAATGGAAAGTCAGCAACGTCAAAAGTGACCCTCTCAGTTCTGAAGTTCAACTCGCTGCCAAATGTCACCGGCAACGTGATCTTTCCCTTCGGCTTGCTCCTTCCCGGATTGATTCCTTGGAATGTGCCGGTCTCTTCGAACTCGCCATCAGGGATCTGGAGTTTCTGGAGTACCGCGGAGGAGATCAGGTTCAAGCCGGCCCCGCCATCAACTAGCATCTTAGTAATCTTCAGGTTGCGGATAGTTGGTGAAACCAACATCGGCAAGCACCCGACCGCAGTTATGCGATCAGCGTGGTCCTCAATATCAAAGATGATAGGCATGCTAGACCATTTCAGAGGCTTGCGTGACTCGACGGGTGGTTCTGCCGCATTGACTTCCCGCACCCACTGCTTGAGCTGGCAGTGTGAAGTATTCAGAGAAGCACCGCCGTCAATGCACAAGACCCCTGTAGCTTTCTGGAACTCCTGCTCATCGGTCTCATCATTATCCATATCTTCATCATCGTCATCATCTTCATCCTTGTCGCGGCCGCGAGGAGGTCTGTCTCCTTGCCGCTGCTTGGCCTTGCCGCGGCGTCCTCCTCGGCCGGGGCGTTTCTTGCCGGCTCCTCCAGCACCTTCCTGGGCCTTCTCCTTGTCGCATCGCTCGTATTCAGCCTTTTGCTGCTCGACAAGTTGCTCGACCTTCTTGTAGCTCTGGAGATCGTGGCCCTTGGTGCGGTGGATCTTGCAGTACTGCTTGTTGGTGCCGTCCTGCTTGTCGGCGACCACCACAGCCTGGTAGTTGGCGCCTGCGGCAATCTGCTCGCTGGAGCTACCAGCTTTGGCTTTCTTGGCGCCACCTCCGTTACCGGACTGCTCAACGACTAGCACATCTTTGCCTTTCTTTTTCCTGTTGTTCCGCCGCCGGTTTTTCTTTGCCGAGGCAGGCTCCTCACTATCAGATCCTCCTGCTTCTGTATTCTCTCGGGGGAGTTTCCTCCCTTCCTCAGCACGTGCACACTTGTCGGCCAGGGCATATAGCTCACTGACGTCTCTGATCTTGCACATCGCCATCTCCTCCCGCATCCTGCGGTTTCGCACGTTCTGATGGGACGCACTGATTACCGCGGCAGGGTGGACATCTGGGATGTTGTGCTGTAAGCAGCTGAATCTCTGAATGTACTTGTGCAGGGGCTCTCCTTCCTTCTGGGCGAGCAGATGAAGGTCGCTCTCTTGGCCATGAGGCTTGTGGCCGCCTGTAAAGGCGCCGACAAACTGATGGCATAGGTCTGCCCAGGAGGATATGGAGTTGTCCGGCAAGTGCATGACCCAGGATCTGACATTGGGCTTGAGCACCAGCGGGAAGTAGTTGGCCAGGATCTTGTCGTCCCGCCCCCCTGCAGCTTGCACCGCGATGGTGTAGATGCTGAGGAACTCTGACGGATGTGACTTGCCGTCGTACTTCTCTGGTACGTCTGGCTTGAAATTCTTCGTGGTGGGCCACTGGACTTGCCGCAGCTCACGAGTGAACGCAGGGCAACCTACCGCATACGGCAAGTCGCCTGGTTCCCCTGGTGCATGCATGTCGACAGAGGGCCCAGCGCGCTGGTCCGATTGACGCCGCGCTTCTCTTCGGCGCTCGATGCGAGTTCGAGTGTCTTCTTGCTGTCGTTCGTGAAGAACTTGGCGCTGATCGCGACGAGCTCGTGGATCTGATGATGCGGTGGAGTCGCTATCGAGGTGGATCCGGCGAGTCAGCAATCTTGGCCTTCGGTGTGGAGAGTGCATGGTGGTTGCATCCCCACCGGTTTCGTCGCCATCAGCTCGTGCCTGGCAGTCCTGCCATGACAGCGATGTACTCGGCTGCCGCGGAGTGCCGCCGTTGGCGAAGCCGATGAGACTCTGAATGGTGGCCCTCCATTCATCGATCTTGTCTGCCGTTGGAGGGTAATCCAGGAGCAGTTGAGCTCGCGCCAAAGCTTCTGCTGGAGTGGTGGGCGGCAGTGGCGAACGGCGCGAGGAGCAGTTTCCCGTCCAGGCGACCGTGTCTCGCTCGTGCCAGCATGTTGGCGTGCATGCTGGTCTTGAGCACCCCGAGATCCACCAGCTCGATCTTGGTCCAACAAACGTATGTCACTGCGAATACCATGACGCTGTCGGTCCTGCGCCTCCTAAGATGGGCGCGATGCATGTACGGACGCCGAGGTCTGCGCGGCCTTGTCCTTGGACCTGGCAGCACCGTGAGCTCCCTCGTCGATGCCCGTTCTTCCACCGGCGTCTACCCCACCACTCGTTTGCTCCGTGGTGGTGGGATCGACGTGGAAGGAACAGCTGCCGCCAAAGCCTTCTTCTTCGGTGGCATGTCGATGAAGAAGATGAAGATCTAGCTCGTGTGAACGCCGGATCAGGTTCACACAACCTCGACGCCCCCTACCTGGCGCGCCAAAGATGTCGGGGAGACTGATCCACGAACACCTATGGGGCCGGCGGACCGAGCCCCTTTCGGTTCGGCGGGGGGGTGGAGATCGCACGAAGAGCGGATCGAGGCGAAGCACACGAGCAGTTTACCCAGCTTCGGAGCTCTCCGGAGAGATAATACTCCTACTGCTGCATGTCTGTGTGTATTGAGTTCTTGCTCGGGAGCGCTGAGTGCTACAGTACACACTAGCTGCTAACGAGACCAAGCGTGAGTGTTTTTTTGCCTTCCAACCCCCCTCTACGTTGCGCATGGGCCTCCTTTTATATGCTAAAGGGGTCTCCGACAGGTGGCAACGTAGACAAGGGTAAAAATGGAAAAGGAATTGCGGTTGGTACAACTACCTGTACAGTGTATCATACCTAACCCTGACGGCAGGGGACAAAGGCATTAAATAGTGCAAAAAGGGACCGTCAGGGATGCCACCGCTCACCACGATGGTAATCTTGTCAGCGTCGCTTGCCACCGCGCACCGCTGGCCGCACAGCCTCTTGCCATGTGCGCTTGGAAAGGTCCCAGGGCAAGACGTTGGTGGATGTGCTGGAGCGCGGGTACAGAGTGGTAGTTTGCCGCGGCAAACGCCTTCCCGCGGTCGTTGTCTTGTCGCGTCCGGAAGCTTGTCGCTCACCGGGCCTCGCCGGGATGCGTGGCACGTCGCGGCAAGTTCCTTGAGATGCCTTGGTTGGCCTTCCCGGCAAGCTCCTCTTGCCGGGGCCTTGTATCCTTGGCTTGAATACTTTGTTCTTGAATGGCTCCAAAGGAACCACGGAGGACCTTGGCGGTCACCCAGCAAGCCTTGCCGCGGGGTGCTGCAACTGCCCGTGCACAAGTTCGAGATACTAGGGTACGCCTACTCTAGTACACCGACAGTCAAGGATTATGACCTTGGAATAAATTACCATCCGGGTAAGGCCAACGTGGTTGCCGATGCACTTAGTCGAAAGCCCATCAGTTTAAATGTCAGATTGTAATCTTTGCCTTCCGAACTTAAAGAAGAGATTGCTCTGCTCAACCTGGTCATAGTTGAGACTGGCCTTGCCAATATTCTGAAGGTTACCCCTACTCTTGAGGAAGAAATCCGCAAAGCCCAGTCAGGCGATACCGATCTGCAGAAACGTATCAAGTTTTCCGATTTCTCGAAGGATTAGTACGGTACCCTCCGATTCAGGGGAATGATTTGTGTGCCCAATCAAGAGGATCTGAAGCAGAAAATTATGTCAGAAGCCCACGAATCCTCGTACTCAATCCACCCTGGAGGTACAAAAATATATGAAGATCTTCGACAAATATTCTGGTGGGATGGGATGAAGAATGACATTGCTTATTTCGTGGCCTGCTGCGATATATGCAACAAAGTAAAGGCAGAACATCAGAAACCAGCCGAACTTCTCCAACCACTGCCAGTGTCACAATGGAAATGGGACGATGTCTGTATGGATCTCATCACAGGACTACCTAGGACCCGACGAGGCAATAATGCGATCTGGGTCATAGTGGATACATTAACCAAGGTGGCCCACTTCCTTCCAATCAAAACCTCATACCGAGCAGATGAGCTTGCACGACTGTATGTATCCAGAATAGTCAGTCTGCATGGAGTTCCCCGAACCATCACTTCTGACCAAGGTTCGCTTTTCACCTCCACTTTTTGGTCCCATCTCCATCAGGCCATCTGAATGGAATTGAAATACAGTACCACTTATCATCCTCAGACAGATGGGCAGGCAAAAAGGCTAAATCAGATACTCGAAGATATGCTCCGAGCGTGTGATTTAGCCCAAGGCCCACAATGGGAAGATTGCTTGTCGTACGCCGAGTTCTCGTATAACAATGGCTTCCAGACCAGTTTAAAGATGTCACCATATGAAGCTTTGTATGGCCGTAAGAGTCGCACTCCATTAAATTGGTCTCAAACCGGAGATAGCCGTATTTTCGGAACGGATCTCATGCTGGAAGCCAGGAAGCAAGTCAAGGATATCCGAGATAGATTGGAATTGGCCAAATCACTACAGAAAAGTTATTACGATGCAAAGCACCGACAGATCAGCTTTGAACCCGGAGAACATGTCTACCTTCGAGTCACGCCTATGAAAGGAATCAAGAGGTTTCAAACCCGCGGAAAATTTGCACCCAGGTTTATTGGTCCATTTCCCGTTATGACATGAGTAGGTGATATGGCATATCAGTAGGAGTTGCCCCCTGGGCTATCAGACGTGCACAACTTGTTCCACATTTTACAATTGCGACGGTGCATATCACCGCCTAAGAAAAAGACCAATTTGACAGATAGAGCTGGCAAAGGACTTAACCTATGAAGAGAGGCCAGTGAAAATTTTGGATCAAATGGAAAGGGTCACTCGCAGTAAAGCACGAAAGTTTTACAAGGTCAAATGGATGCATCATACCGAGTCAGAATCAACCTGGGAATCAGAAGAATTTCTAAGGGCATGTTATCCAGAATGGTTTTCCCAAGCAACCGAATCTCGGGGATGAGATTCATTCTAAGTGGGGGAGGTTTGTGATAGCCTGGTTTTTGCCCTCTCTTCTTTGCTTGATTTTCAGTTGAGTTGGTTTTGAATTTGGAGTTTTGAATCATTTCATTTGGACTTAACCACTTGGGTACCCCTTGATTTTCACCCAAGTGTTCCCTCTCCTCCTCCCAACCATCATTTCACCCCTGGTCCAACCCAAGAATATTGTTTGGAATATTTTTCTTAAATGAAAAGTATTCATTTTGACCTCCAAAACCCTAGCTAACCCTTTGAGCTCCAAAGCAACCCTAATTTTTCTTGCCCCAAAAATCCTGACAAAAATCCCAATTATTCTTTGGACCCTAGGGCACCTTTCTAAGCAAAAATATTTCACCACTCTTTGGAATATTTTGGCTACAGAAAATAAAGTCATTTCTGGGCACAAATGGTAGTTTGTACAGCAACTACCTTTTTACTAGCTCCATTTTAGCTGGTTTTTCCTGTGCCTATTTACCTTAGTAAGTGTAAGTAAAACCCAAAAGCTCAGCCCTTGACTCCCAGTGGTTTGACCACAATAACTCTCCAAGGTTACTGTCCAGTAACTTGTCAGCAACACAAATTTATTTCTACTCCACCTGGATCCTAGCCAAACCATGGTAACAACTCAGTTTACTAAGGACTACACGCCAGACATCTTTGTTAGTGCTTAGGGTGGCCTGATGTCACGGTTCACGAGGTGACCGCATTCGTCCGAGCGTGCTCTGCGTGCCGCCAGCGCTCTCTTGAGCGCGTGCACGCTGCCCAGCCGGCCAAAGCATGCCACACCTCGCCACCATCCTCGTATCCACCTCCATAACTTCCCCCCTAGCACTCGCCGATGCCGGAGCTCACCGCAGCGAGCACGGGCATGGTCCGGCCAACGGCATAGTGTGCGGTGCACTGTGCTCGTCACTTTCCCCCTCGCTCCTGTGCTCATCCGCGCCCAGGCACAGTTCCTGCGTGACCTCCGTCGTCTTCTCCCTCTCTCTCTGGCATCGTTCGTCGTCGGGCGCCATGGACAGGTGTCCTCCAGCGGAGCCCGAACCCTCCTCGCCGCCCGCCTATAAAAGCAGCCAACCCCAGCCTCTTGGAGCACCCGCAGCCACTCCCACTTCCTCCTTGAGCCATTAGAAGCCGCAGCCCGGCCGGGCAGGCCGCGGGCTGCTGTCCCGAAGCTGAGCTTGCCAGCGATCCCCTCCAGATTGTTCCCGCAGCTCTGGCCCCTCCCAAGCCAAAGCGACCCTGCCAGGGCCTCCGCCTCTCCTCCGTGAAGGCAACCCACCCCGCTGGAGCCCCTGGAACCGCCCAAGGCCGCCGTCTTTTTCGTCTCCGGCAACCTCCACCCTCTGCCTACGCTAGAGAGGTCGATTCCCACGCCGTCCGATCCCCCCTCTCGTTTGACTCCAAGAAGCCTCATCGCCGGCGTGTGCTCCGCCGAAGCGCCGCCTCCCTCTGTTGCTCTCTCCCCTCCCTCTGGCCTGACTAGCGGGGCCCGCTAGTCAGCCACTCATTACGCGCGTGAAGCGGTATGAGTGGTGGCGCCCCGGGTGTTTAGGCCTTCAACATCACCCCCTGTCTGTTTATTATTTATTTCAAATTCATTTAAAATCCGGGAAACTTCAAATGGCCATAACGTTTTATCTATAAGTCCAAATGCATTGATTCTTTTTGCATTGTGTTCTGTGTCCAAAAATCTAACAGGACCCAAAAGATTGGATTTTTCCTTGCTGTCTAGATTTTCTGGGATTTTCAGAAGGTTTCTTGATGTTTTCTTTTTGTGGTTTTGATTATTTTCAGAAGAGCCAGCTTGTCTTGAGGATCACCAGGAGCTTTGTGAACCTCATCAGTACTAAGGCAAGCCACAACAACATTTTCATAGTGCCACTTCAATATATGTGATTTTCCTACTTGAACTTATGAATATTTATGCATTTAAATTAGTTATATAATGAGTATATTCTGTTAGATGCTTGTCATGATAAAATGCTTGAATTACAGAAAGTTTGAAGTATATCTTGTTGGTAAGCTAAGAAGAACTTAGTTACAAGTAATGAATAAAGGATGTGGTCATGGAGTTTAATTATTTTCTTTGCATGATGAAAAATGAGGATATTGCTAGAAATGATTCTGGTTTAAGTGAGGTGTGATCTTAACCAGAATAGTAGCATGAGTTGACGATGGCTCTACGGGAGCATGGTTGATTCAGTTCTTTGCATGGTTATGTGGTGCATGTGTTTAGTGATGCATGGTATGGCATTATGACACCGGTAATTTTCACTTTAAGTTGAACCTGATTAATAACTCAACTTGAATATGTTGTTGACCGGGTCATGGTGCCGCTGAAACGAGTCTTTCCCAGTGCAACCACATTTTCCGGTATGGGATGACCTTAATGTGTTTCATTGTCGTGCCCCTGGTCGGTGCCTCCATTTAGGGAAGGTTATGGACGTGTTGTACCCTGGCCCGGTAGGCAAGCATAACCTTGTGAGCCCGTTGTTAAGTTCAGTTTTGGTACCAGGTCCTAGAGTGGATCGTGGCCACGATGGTGGTCGAGGTGTATGGAGGTAGACACGAGGCCACCTAGGACTAGCCCGAGGGGGACTGAGTCGGAATGGCCGGGAGAGTGTCATGACAATGAAATGGTTTCATCGGAATGCCGTTGGTCCACCCGAATGGGAGTCCGAGGCCATGGGTTCCATAGTGTGGGTACAGTGTAATAACCTTTGCAAAGTGTTTTTAATCTATCGATAGCAGAGTCCACGGTTACGGACACGCTCGAAAGTAGGGTACACCATGGTTCAACACTTAATAAAATATGCACACTAAGGTTGTACTCAGGATGGCAGTGAGGCCATCGTGTTGAGCTGGACCATGAGTTGGTCGGGTTATGATCGCCGTAAGGATCATGGGCCATGAGTTGGTCGGGTTGTGATCACCGTAAGGATCATGGGCCAGGAGTTGGTCGGGTTGTGATTGCCGTAAGGATCACAAGTCTGTTTTAGAGATTATCATGTTTGTGGTATGGAAATGATCACGTCCTGTAAGCAAGTCTGTGGAACGAGTATTAGTTGAGCATGGTCACAGCATGTTGGATTTATGGTTGCATTATTGATTAAATGGTTAAATATCATAATGTTGTTTGTCATTATGTTTATGCTTGTTGTGAGCTTGCAAGTACATTCAATGTACTGACCTGGCGTGTCATGCCAGATTTCAGGAAAGTCACGTTGGGAAGGAGTGATGTCCGAGTCTAGACCGTGTCCACATCGGTGTCCCTGTGCTATGGAGTCCCGCTACGATGTTGTTCCACTGCCGAGTAGTTTTTCTGATCGAGGCCCCTTTATGTTCACTAAATAATGTACATATTGTTCAGCTGCACCGTTTGTGCCGCTTGGCCTCGCTAACTGTTGTAATATAAACTATGCTCCGCTAGCATGAATAAAGTGGTTGTTTTTCTGTAACAAGTTGTTGTGTGTTGCCAGAAGACAAGGTCTCTGGGCTGGCAATGCAAGGTAAAATGGTCGCTCTGAGCCGGGGTGCCACATTCCTCCCGGGGAATGCACTTCAACTTCACTCCATTTTGGTCTTTTTCTGTACAGAACGTTGTCAATGAACTGATACAGGGCAGACCGGCGGGCTACTTTCTCTGCTTCTTCCTGCACCACAGGAAGCTCCCCTGTTTCGAGGAATCAGATGGTATGTTGTGCCCATGCTGGAGCCTGAGGCTCGACGGCAAGGACCAAAGGCATTTGCTCTACCGTGGGAACGGTTGCCTCCATGGCAAGGGCTTGGCGCCCCGCCGGAGTCGGTTGTCCAATGGCAGGCTCGGCGTTGTCGGCAACATCTTCGCCAGTGGCTCGAGGGAGCTCAGTGGGGAAGTACTTGCCGGGGCCTAACTTTCTCCGATTGTACTGCTCTGTTGATGGTTCCACGAATGGTTGAGTTAACTGGAGCACAAAAGTACCTGGTTCCATAGGTAGCTTGAGGGCAGCGCGCTTCGATAGGTAGTCGGCGACATCGTTCTCCACTAGGGGGACATGCTCTGCCTGTATACCGTCAAAGCGCTCCTCCAGTTTCCTCACTTCATCCAAGTAGGATTCAATCAACGGGCTTTGATAATCCTTGTTGATCTGCCTGACGACAAGCTGTGAATCTCCCCTGACGATGAGCTTCTTGACTCCGAGGTCTGCCGCGATCCTGAGACTGGCAAGTAATCCCTCGTATTCAGCAGTGTTGTTCATCGACATCTCCCTGGGAAAGTGCATATGGATCACGTACTAGAGGTGCTCTCCGGTTGGTGCGACGAGCAGCACACCATCACCGCCGCCTTGTAGCAAAAAAGCCCCGTCAAAGTACATAATCCAGTCGCGACTTGTTTCCTTGCCGGGGAGAGTGGTCTCCTGGATTTCTTCATCAGGCGTCGAGGTCCATTCTGCAATGAACTCCACTAAGACTCTACTTTGAATCATGGAGGAGCTTTTGAACTTCAAACCAAAACTCGACAGCTCCAAGGCCCATTCCACAATCCTCCCTGTTGCATCTAGGTTATGCAGTATCCGTTGCAACGGGAGGCGGGTGACGACGGTGATCTCGTGCTCTTGGAAGTAATGATGCAGCTTCCTCGAGGCCATAAGGAGGCCGAAGAGCAATTTCTACGCACTGGAGTACCTTGACCTATCCCCCTACAAGAGGGAGCAGACGAAGTAAACCGGGTGCTGCATCATCTTCTTGTCCTGCGCCACTTCACTGAGCTGCGTGGGCCCTGTCGCGCTGGTGTCAGACCTTGCCAGGGGCCCAGCCTTGCCGAGACCAGACCCTATCGGTGGGAATTCTGGCTTGCCATCCGTCAACTCCGCCGTTGCCGCTGCCCCTTCGTCGACCTCCCTATGTGCCACCAGTGCGGCGCTAACCACTTGATTCGTTGCTGCTAGATACAGCAGCAACGGCTCTTGTGGCCTAGGTGCAACTAGTATTGGCGTGGAGGAGAGGTACTTCTTTAAATCCTGCAGAGCTGCCTCGGCCTCCGGGGTCGACTCCATTGGGCCTGCCGTTTTCAAGCTTTTGAAAAAGGGAAGGGCACGCTCAGTGGACTTGGAGATAAATCTACTCATGGCGGCGACGTAGCCAGTGATCCGACGCACATCCTTGATCCGCTTAGGTCCCTCAATCAGTTCAATGGCCTTGATCTTGACCAGGTTTGCCTCAGTCCCATGCTGCGACACAAACAACCCGAGAAGCTTGTCGGATGGGACACCAAAGACACACTTCTCAGGGTTCAGCTTGAGGTTGATCTTGCGCAGGTTTGCAAATGTTTCTTCGAGATCTTGCACAAGTGTTGCCTTGTCCTTGGTTTGACCCCTATGACATCCATATAAGCTTCCATATTTCTATGTAGTTGATGCTCAAAACCAATTTGGACTACTCTTGCAAAGGTCGAGCCAGCGCTCTGAAACCCAAAAGGCCTCCGTAAAAAGCAGTACGTACCACATGGGATGATGAACGTTGTCTTCTCTTCATCTTCACTTGTCATGAAAATCTGATGGTATCCCGAGTAGGCGTCAAGGAATGATAACAGGTTACACCCAGCCGTGGAGTCAACAATCTGGTAGATGCGCGACAACGGGAAACGGTCTTTTGGACAAGCCTTATTGATATATCTGTAATCAATACACAGCCTCCACTTCCCGTTTGCCTTGGGAACCACCATCGGATTGGCCAACCACGTCGGATGGAGTACCCCTCTTACCAAGTCTACTGCCTACAGCTTTCTGATCTCTTCCGCGATGAACTCCTGCCTCTCCAGAGCTTGCTTCCTGACCTTCTGCTTGACGGGCCGCACATGAGGACAGATAGCAAGATGGTGCTCAATCACTTCCCTAGGAACGCCGGGAATGTGGGATGCCTGCCATGCAAACACATTGACATTCGCCCGCAGGAAAGTGACGAGCTAACCTTCCTATTTCTATCGACGGTGGAGCTTATAGTGAAAGTCCCTCCCATGCCGTCCTCCTTGACGGACACCTTCTTGGTCTCTGGTGGTGCAGCTCTGGATTTCTTGCTCTTGCCGATGGAGCTCTCTGGCACGTCCTCGCGGGAGCACAACACTCCGGAGAGGTGCCCTTGCTGGAGTGGGTGCGAGAGGTCTCGCCGGACTTCTTCCCTCCCAAGGCTTCAGTGGCAGAAGCAACTACCTTGGCGACAGTAGCTGCGACTACTTCCGGATAGAGTTGGTCAGAACATATCAGCGCGTCCTTCTTGTCGGAGGGGACGGTGATGATGTTCATCGGCCCAGGCATCTTAAGCGTGTTGTAGGCGTAATGGGATGCCCCCACAAACTTGGCTAGTGCCGGGCGGCCGAGAATCCCATTGTAAGGCAAGGGGATCTCGGCCACATCAAAGACAATCCTCTTCGTCTTGTAGTTTAGCTCGCCTCCAAATGTCACGGGTAGCGTGACCTTGCCCTTCGGCTGGCTTCTTCCCAGGTTGACCCCTTTAAACCTGCCAGTCTCTTCGAGATCTCCATCAGGAATCTGCAGCCTCTTGACCACGACATGCGAGATCAACTTTAGACCGGCCCTGCCGTCAACTAGCTTCTTCGTCACGTTGAGGTTGCGGATAATTGGTGAAACCAACAACGGCAAACACATGACCGCAATCAGGGTGGTCCTTGGTGTAAAAAATAATAGGCGTCTTGGACCACTTCAGTGGCTTCCGTGCGTCGAGTGATGGCTCCACCGCTGTGATCTCTCACGCCCACTGCTTGAGTTGGCGGAGAGAGGTGTGCAGCGAGGTGGCACCGTCGATGCACATTGCTTCCGTAGCTTTCTGAAACTCATGGTGGCCGGACACATCGTCCTCGTCATGATCATCGTCTTCCTGCTTCTTGTCGCAGCCCCGGGCGGGCCTCTCTTGCTGGTTATCCTTGCCGCGGCGGCCCCCTTGGCCACCACGCTTCTTGCCAGATCCTTCGGCACCGTCTTGGCCCTTCACCTTGTCCCGCCTCTCATACTCAGCTTTTTTCTTCTCAGCGAGCAGCTCAACTTGTCGGCAGTTTTGGAGGTCGTGGCCCTTGGTGCGATGGATCTTGCAATAATTCTTGTTGGAGCTTCCCGGCTTCTTGGCAGCTGCCAAGGCCCGGCAAGCGGCACACCAAGCAACTTCCTTGCTGTGGTCGCTCGCCTTGGCCTTCTTGGCACTGCCGGTGTCGTCAGATCCCTCGATGGCAAGCATAGTCTTTCCCTTGCGCTCTCTTTTACGGCGCTGACCCTTCTTCGCGGGGGCAGCGATGTCATCGTCCATGGAGTCGGTTTCCGCACCGGCATCCTCGCCGGGGTACTTCCTCCCCTCTTCAGCCCGAGCACACCTATCGGCCAAAACATAATGTTTGGCCACATCCCTAACCTTGTTCATCGGCAGCACTTCACGCATCTTGCGGTTGCACACATTCTGATGGAATGCACTAATCACGGCGGCGGGATGAACGTCTGGGATGTTGTACTGCACTCGGCTGAACCTTTGGATGTACTTGTGCAGGTTTTCTCCTTCCTTCTGGGGGATGATGTGCAAATCGCTCGCCTGGCCATGAGCTTGATGGCCTCTAGTCAAGGCGCCAACAAACTCATGACACAGATCTGACCAAGAAGAAATGGAATCCACCGGCAAGTGCATCAACCATGACATAACATTGGGCATGAGTGCCAGTGGGAAGTAATTGGCAAGCACCTTGTCGTCGCGGGCTCCAGCGTCTTGCACCGCAATGGTGTAGATGCTGAGGATCTCCGATGGGTGAGTCTTGTCGTTGAACTTCTCGCCAACTAAGGCTTGAATGTGCGGTGGGATGGCCACTGGAACTGCCGCAGCTGACATGTGAAGGATGGGCAACCCACCTCGTAGGGTAGGCCACCATAGCCTCCCGGTGCCGGATGGTTCGTAGTGGGCCTTGCCCGCCTATCCGACTGGTGTCAGCACTCAATTGTGGTTCGGGCGTCTTCAAGGGCTCGCTCCAGAAGAACTTGATGCTGATCGCGGTGGGTCCATGGATCGAAAGACGCTATGGAAATATTATCACAAGTGTCATCACGACAGATCGACACCCATGGTAGCTGGCGTGGGGGAGGAGAGTGCACCATGGCTGCATCAACCCCGACCCATCCACCGCTGGCATGCGGTGGCTCGACGGAGCGACGGCCTGTGGGCCCCGCTGGTCGCGGCTCATCTTTGTTAGTGATGCCGACGAGGCTCCGAACAGTGACCCTCCACTTGTCGAGCCTCTCCGCAGCAAGAGGAAAGCCGAGGAGCAGTTGTGCGCGCGCCAGAGCTTCTGCTGGTGTTGGCGGCGGCGAAAGCTGCATGGACCGTGACCCGCTTCGACTTCTAACTATGTTAGAACGAGCTCTATCACGGCCGTGGGGCTGTCCGCCATTTTCACCAGCACCTCAGAGTGCATGGCGGCCTTTCTTGTCCTGTGAAGGATGCAAAGGACTCTACCCAGGGCGGCGCCCAGGGTCACTAGTGTGGTGACGCTGCTCATCGCGCACAACTTGGTAAGAGCACGCCGTGGGCGCCGGCGTAGGTGTCTTGGAGGCCGCCGCGCCGCTGTAAGGCGGCATGGCAAAGCCTCTGGAGGGCCCCGTGCCGCCTGCGTGGGGCCCAACTCCGTCTTTGGAATTTGCAGCGTGCGGCCCGTTGTCTGGCGCACGAAAGACGCTGCAAGCCAAGTCTGGCTGCCAGGGTGATGTGGGTGTTCGCGGGTCTTACCTCAGATTCATTCCACGACCGGCCCGCTACTGGCTCGCACCCGTCCGGGCAGTCCAGCTTTGGATGAACTGATCGCTATGGTCGTCTTCCTCTTGGGAGCCATGGCAACGAAAAGCTGCTCGACTAGCTACTAGACCAGATTCTCCCGACTGTGCCCCCTACCTGGCATGCCAAAGATGTCGGTGGGTACGACACCTGTGGGATCAACGGGATCTCTACTGTGATCGCCAGTTGCGGGGTTGTGAGAAGAGCGGGCCTAGGAGCTAGCACAAAGATCGTTTACCCAGGTTTGGGCCGCGGAGACGCGTAATACCCTAGTCCAGCTTTGGTGTGTATATCAGTGTTCTTGAACTAGCTATCAAGCGTGACTTGCCCAAAGAGCCGAATCCCTCTCCAATACGCCTCGGGCCTCCCTTTATAGTCGAAGGAGGCACTATAGTGGCACACGGGAGGCGCTATAGTGGCACACGGGAGGTGTACAAGCTTACCGCTTGTTATTATGGGACAAAACACATTAAATGCGCCTCTGAGGTGTCCCTCTGGCTTTATCGCCGCCTCGCCCTGCTTCGACGCGCGTCCAGGCCAGCGAGGCGGGTGGTGCCATGTAGGCTGGCAGGCTACTGAGGTGGCGGTGTCTTCACGAAGATCTGCATGCCACCATGCAGGTGCTTGTTGAGTTGGCCTCGGGACCGCGCATCGCCACGTAGGTGCCCGCCTGGCTGGCTGGGCCGGCAGCTGCATGGGAACAGCCGTGCTGTCTTGGCACGCGTGGGACTAGCCGCGGCCTTGTTGATGTCCTCGGCAAGGGTCTTGACGGGGGTCCCGGCAATGGTCTTCCCGTGGCACTGCTGTCGTCCCCGGCAAGGATGTTACCAGAGGTCTTGTTGTCTGGTCCTCACCTGATATTGTGTGTTAATGATCTTCACAAAGATCTGCATGCCACCATGGAGGCGCCTCCCGAGCCTTTGTTCCAATGTGGTTGTTGGTGTTGGAAACCTCGGGCTCAAGGGTGGCGCGCTCCGTTGGGGTTGGGCAAGCTTCCCCGGCAAGGCCCTTGCCGGGGTCGTGGACGCCGCCCCGGCAAGACCGAATCCACCTCACCCTCTTGCTCTTTTTGTCTCTGTCTTGGCGTTGCTTTGACCATCTCATGGCCTTGGCTTCTCCCACCTGCCCTGCCAAGTGTGGCCACGGGCGTGGCTCTGACTGCCCGTGCATAGGTAAAGGTGTGCAAAGTAGAACCCCTACTTCTGTACCCCGACAGAGGGCCAGCGCCAGGATTAACTGCTTCGTTCCTTGTTGCCGCTACGAGTTCACACCGAAGAAAATTTATCTTAAGTTAGAATCGCGGCAAATTTTGATGTAATATAACTCTGTTATGCCTTGAACTGATTGCATGTTATCTTCCTGTTTAGTCCATCCTTTTGTGTTCTGCACCCTAGGCTTAATTGGATAGGCCTACCGATGCGTGCACCCCTTGCTGCAGGCGCTAGAAGGACGGATCCTTTGCATCCTATGGAGGGTGTCGATGCCAACAAGTTACCTTGCCGCTCTCGGCGCAGTCACCTGAGATGTCGAGCGGACTCGAAAAATAATAGGGGCACTGTTGATTACGGCAAGGTGCCCCACCGTCCGTAGTAGAGCGCAACACCTGAGTTGTTAAGCAGACTCAAAACATAACAGGGGCATTGCCAATCGCGCAAGGGTTCCTTTCGTATGCAGGTTCTCCATACATGGACCGAAACCATCGAGGAAGATAACCTTATAAAAGGAAGAATTACTCATGGTTTTTCATTACTTAGCTCTTAGTTGTTGTGCGGGTCGTTGTCGCAGCTGCTGACGATGCCGCTCACTTGGCTTCTCGCACCAGGACGACGTGGATGATCTTGATCTCCTCCACTGCCGGCGACCGCCTTGCTGCCCTTCCGTGCGGGCACGGGCGAAGCGGCTCCGGATGGGCCGATCGCTGCAATCGTCTTCTTCTTCGGCACCATGGCGATGAAGAAACTATTGTACTAACTAATAGACCAAATTCTCAAAACTAGATCCCCTACCTGGCGCACCAAAGATGTCGGGGAAATGAACACCTATGGGGTCACAAGGATCCCTTCTACATTCAGAGGGGGATTAGTTGCACGAAGAGCAGGTCTAGTAGTTAGCACATAGGTATTTTACCCAGGTTCAGGCCGCAAAGATGCGTAATGCCCTAGTCCTGCTTGTCTGGATATATATGTTCTCGAGATTTTGAACAAGCTACAATGTGAGCATGGTCCAAAAGTCCGAATCCACTCTCTGTATGCCTTGGGCCTCCTTTTATACATAAAGGGGTTGCCATAGAGGCACACATGAGGTGGCAAGCTACAATGTCTAAGCTTATCGCTCTACGCCGTAGGACAAACACATTTAATGCACTGCCTACGTGCCCTCTTCCATTATTGGGGACGGCAACAGAAGCCATCTTGTTTGTTGCTGCCCCTCCTTTCTTCGACACGCGTCCAGGCTAAAGAGGCATGCAGCGCCACGCTGGCTAACTAGCTGTTGTGTTGCGCGATGGTAGAGCCTCCACGAAGATCTGCATGCCTCCACGCAGGCGCCTGCTTAGCTGGCGCACTAGTCGTCATGCTAGAATGGTGGTGAGGTGGCAAATCCTTGCCAAGTGCGGGTCTGGCTGCGGCCCAACGATCTTCCTCGGCAAGGCTTGTCGGGGGACTTGGAGTCGTCCCCGGCATGGGTCTTGCCAGGGGTCTTTGTCTTCTGGTCCCACGTGGACCCGCAGGCTATCAATCTTTATGAGGATCTGCATGCTATTAGGCATGCGTTCTTTGATCTTGGTCTTAACTTTGTTGATGGTGTCTGAACTCTTAGCCCTAAGGGTGATGGTCTTGCTAGTACTGCGCATGTCACCCCGGCAAGGGTGTTGCCGGGGGAGGTCCAGCTTGCCCTCTGCTCCTTGTGCTTCGAGTATTTGTCTTGGTAGTCTTCGTGTGTTGTCTTCTGTTGCCCTATCGGGCCTGGCCACAGGCGTGGCTACAACTGCTCGTGCACAAGTAAGGGGTACAAAAGAGCCTGTACTATTGTACACCGACATTGTTTATGCTTGTTTGTGAGCTTGCAAGTACATTCAATGTACTGATCTGGCGTGTTATGCCAGCTTTCAAGAAAGTCTAACAGGATGAGAGTGTTGCCGTGTCTAGACCGTGTCCACATTGGTGTCCCTGTGCTATGGAGTCCCGCTTCGTCGTCGTTCCACTGCCGCGTAGTTGTCGTCATGGAGGCCCCTTTATGGTCACTAAATAATGTACATATTGTTCAGCCGCACCGTGTGTGCCGCATGGCCTCGCTACTTGATGTAATATTGCACTATGTTTCCGCTAACATCAATAAAGCGGTTGTTTTCTGTACCAAGATGTTGTGTGTTGCCAGAAGACACGATCTCTGGGATGGCAATGCAAGGTAAATCGGTTGCTCTGAGCAGGCGTGCCACAAGAGATCCCTTGGAGATCGTGATGGGACTACATGGGTGGGAGATCGAGTGAAAAGGTGTGTTCACGATAGAAGATACCCCAAGAGATATCGAGATAGACGTATGGATATAAGGAGACAATAGGTTTCTTCCTGATGGCTAGTGTGAGATAGTCATACTTATGGGGGGGAGTGTGTGCGATTATGATGGAGTGAGGGATTATGGTACTTAGGGGGGGTGCCTGTCACATAGAGAGAGCACAAGGGCGGAGAGTGTTAGACGGGTCTATGTAGCGCGAGCAAGATATGTGTATGTGTGAACCAGGGAGATATAAACTTTAAGAGAGATAGAGGATCCCTGATACGGCTAGGTGGTGCCTTCACCACTGCCTCGGGACTGCTCTCCCGTGTCTCGGTAGCGGTCGCCACAAGGGCATCGGCTCATGCTAGCCCCCAGGGACTCCTTCAGGGGCCCTTGCCAGGACCTCAGGAGCATCTACCTCATGGGCGACCGACGGCACCTGCCCCCTGATGGTCGTCCTGGTGGCACCCGGTGGCGTGCGCCCCCATACGTCCACACTCGGGGCACGCGCCACGGGTTTGATGAGCAAGGGATCCACGAGGATGGGATTCTCGCGAGGCCCTTTAGGGTCTGCCGGGCGCATCCCCCACTCGTCAAAAGAGGGGCATCACCTTGTCTGAGCACTGGTACAGGAGGAAGCCCTCCTCCGGAAGCGCGGCTGGCTCTAGGTCGCCCGTCATAAGTCCGAGCACCATGCGCAATGTCTTATAAGGAAGCATAGGCACCTGGAGCCTCATGGGGTCCTTGATGCCAGTGAAGGCCCACATTGGGCGAGAATGGCACTAGAGCGGGGTGATGCACCACCGAATGAATTCCTGCACCACCATCGGCATCATCACCCCGAGCTTCTTCAGCCTGGTCAGCCAAGTCCAGACACGGGAAAGACGATGGTCTACAAGCTTCATGTGCCCCAGCCGGAGCTGGGCACTACTGGCACCCGAGGGTGCAAGAGCAGGGGCTGCGCGTGCCGGCGTCCATGAACACCCATTGTTTCCTGAACCCCTCCGCATCTGGTGAGAGGTCGAAGTCAATCCCCGAGCCAGTCATCGCTGCTACAGCCTAGAAGGCCACACACCCTGAGCGCTGGCGGGCGTCAACTAGAAAAAGCAAGAAGAAATGGTGAAACAAGGCTACGGAAGGAGCGACGCCAACCATGGCTTCGAGAAGGAAGACGAAGACGGTGAGAAGGATGATGGATTGGGGGTCCAAGTGCAGCGCATGGATCTGGTAGTCAAGAGTATGGCGTTGAAGAAAGGGGAGAAAGGAGGAATGTGGCCCATGAAGAGGGCGTGTAGATGGATGGGGATCTCGGTGACATCCATGTCGACTGCGGCCCGAGAGGCGGGCCAAGCAATCGTCACCTTCCACTCGTTGGAATCGGCGCCGAGAGCTGGGCGGACCTTGGCCAACCCCTCTCGATTGATCACCGTCGACCGATCGAGAGCAGGTTCCAAGGCCAATGGGGATTCGGCCAGAGCGCGGTACTTCCGCTTCATCCTCTGCCATGGAGCCATGGTGGAAGCAAAAAGGGGGAGGAATCGCTGGCGCCAAATCTGCAAGAGGGGCTGCGATCTCGAGGGAGAGAAGGGGCCAAGGCCATGCGCAACAATCAATGGAGGAAACACTGCACTGGCAACGGGCAGCCGCCAGGCCAGGAGGATTTCAAGGCAGCGTGGGGAAGCGGGGACGCCCACGTCACATTAATTGCCACACATTGCCCAAGGCCATAGGCGGTTAGGGCACGTGGCGCTCCACACTTGCCCTTTGGCTTTGCCTAGAAACCAAGTCTTAGTGCGCCTTGGGCCCGGGGGCTACTGTCAGTGTTCTGGGTCGGGGGTACCCAGACTTTCCTTCCTGTGGCCCGCAACATGGCTCCATCAGCGGCCTGGTATGGCGCAGCTTCAATATCGACAACTCAAGACCCTCACGAGGGGCCAAGCATCGCAAGGCGGACGACACCAAGACCTCCAAAGGGATCAGCCTCCTCAGGCAGGCTCCCAAGGAGCGGAGATTTCTATGAAAGGCTCACCTCATGTGGTTCGGGTGATGTGAGCAATGACGATCAAGGACAGATAGGCGCCAGCGAGCGCAGTGTGCCAGTTTCCTCTTTGGTGCAAAGGAGGCAAGCAGCAGGCGTGGAGTCCCGAGGAAGCAGCCAAAGGTATCCATTCCTGTGCAACAAGACCAAGACTGCCAGGACAGCAGGATGGAGGTCATCACCGAGCACCGCAACATCATGACCAAAGACTTTTGCAGGCGAAGACCACTTTAGTCAGGATAAGATGTACTAGTTATCGCCCTTCAAATTTGCCCGTTGTGGGGTCCCTTCCCGCCTTAATTTGGGAAGAGGACCAAGGCCACTATAAATAGGACCTAGCCACCACCAAGAAGACGGATCAAGTCGACCGCATCCATTCCACCCTCACCAGCTCACTTGAGCTCAAGAACACACCTCCTGAGGTTGTTCTCCACTGTACTAGTTCATCCTTAGCCCCTCGAGGCAAATCCACCACAAAGCAGGAGTAGGGTTTTACACCGCAAGGTAGCCTAAACCTGGGTAAACTGTTGTGCCCCTTACCTCCAAGCTCAATGCGCTAGGCTTTGAGATTGGCGAGTAGGCAGACTTGGGACATTAAGATCTCCGCACGCACCCCAGAGATGGAACTATGTGTTGGTTATGTATGTATGATGAAACTTGTGTGTTGGATATGTCATATGTGTGTTATGCCTATGAAATATACATATATAATATATCATATATTTTGCTGTGACATTGCTAGGATATAAGAAAAAACAGAAAAAAGAGGCAATGCAGCCTCTTTGCCGTCTGCCGCCGATGGCAAAGGGCTATTTGCCATCTTTCACGGACGGCAAAGAGGCCCCGTGGCAGCAACCTGTGCAACCTGGGAGCCATACCATTTGGTTACTTTGCAGTCCATGGAAGACGACAAAGGGGAGGGCATGTTTGTCGTGGCTAACGCCTGTTAGTTACCGTCCATGTTCTTTGCCTTCTGCCACGGATGGAAAAGTGTCTTTGCCATCCTCTTTGTAGAAGCAGACGACAAAGAACCCGTTCACTATCACCCTCTTTGTCAGGCAGGTTTGCCGTCTATGGCAGACGACAAAGGGCTTTGCCGTCCGCTTCTGGTGCCTTTGTCGTCTGCCTTGGCAGATGGGCAATAAGTTGAACACTATAGTGACGCATCAATTGGCCCATTGTACATCGAGGTTAGGTTTGTAACTTCATCCAAGCGCGCCTTCTTCTCAGCCAAAATGACATGTACCGAATAATTCATAAAGCATGGGCGGAAAACACCCTCTCCTCGCCCGAAATTGCTCCCGCCGACTACTTCGAAACACACCCTCCTCGCCCAAAATCGCTCACGCCCACTATTTCAAAACACACCTGCCTTGCCCAAAATCGTTCGCGCCCACTATTTCAAAACACGCCCTCCTCGCCTGAAATCGCTCGCGCCCACTATTTCAAAACACGCCCTCCTTGCCCAAAATCGCTCGCGCCCACTATTTCCAAACATGCCCTCCTTGCCCGAAATCGCACGCGCCCACTATTTGAGAGAAGCAAAGTTACTCTACTATCCCTGACCCTCAATACACAGACCCAAGCCCAGAAGCCTAAAGGCAGGGGTAGAACTTTAACTCTCCCCACATTTCATACAAATGCGTCAGTAAGACATGGTTCCCCCTCCCAATTCCCCATTCATAACCCATGGGCACCAAATCACCTTCTCCCAGGAAGCTCCCTTCTCCCCAGCCACGAAACCTCAGCCCCTCCTCCATGGCGCTCCCACCACACCAAATTCACCGCCGCCCTCCTCCCCAATGCCGGAGACGTTTTCCGTTTGCCATGGTGCACTGGGCTGTGTGCTTCTTACTCCGTGCTGCCAGAGCCACCTCGATGACGGCCGCGTGAACCGTACCGGAGCCGATTCACCCCTGCCATTGTGCACGACACTGGAGCGCCTCCAACTTTCGATGCGTTTAGGGCCCCGACACTGCTTCAATGTGGTCGTCGACCATCGAGACATCTCTCCTTTCCTACCGCTGGTACCGTAATCGCGCTGGCATCACTGACTCGGCAGCTGGAGCTACCTACTTCACTGTGCCACAAGATTGATCATACACTCATCTCAAATCACTTTCTTTAGGTGTCAGTTGTCTGAATTTTTATTTTGGGCCAATCGATTCCCAATGGGAAGTGGCACCCCTCATGGCGGCAGAGCTCCTAGGCTGCCAGCAGGCTAGTGTCTAATGTAAGGGTGCGGGGGTGCAAGATCGCCATAGAAGCAGCGCTTAGATGGCTATATTAGAGTTGCGTGGGTTGAAGGTACTGCCACCGCCGGATCTAGATGACGACGAGTCGTTGTGGATTGGGGGGGCGCAACCACGGCAATGTGGTGGGGCGGGGAGCAGGATTTTGGTCTGAGCTCTCGCGGCCACGGATGGCGGAGGCAAGCTGCTCTAGCGGTGGTCGCTCAGGAAGTTTCTGAACAATGTCAGCCGGGAGGCACAACACGGCCATCAAGCCATCCAGCGTAGATCGGACAATACCAAAGTAAAATAAAATCATGTGACTCCAATTTAGTCTTCACAACAGACATGTGACCACTCTCCTACCTTACTGTTGATTTCTTAGATTATTTCTTCATTCAGAGATATGTGCCATTCTTGAAATTAGACATTTTCTGCATCCCACACCGTCTTCCTTCTCACCACAGCTACTCCAACAAGGGAAGCATACACCAGAAGGGAGCTATAGTCCCCACTCAACAGTTCCCTGTATCAAATGTGCGTGCCCGAAATGGACAACCACAACAACTGCAGGGCCATTGACAAGTGAGCACATGATGCTCACTCCTATGGATGGTGGCCAGATAGATTTTACCCTTACCATACTTGTGTGCAACATGTATGGTTTTGTTATTCATCTAAGCAAGGAAAATAAATTATCACATTTCACTGTATGTTCATGCTGATCTCTTATGTGTCTTGTTCAGGAGTTAATGTTGTTCATAGTTCAGCTAAGAGACTTGTTCTTTAGGTAATGTTGTCCGATAGTTATCATGCATCAGCCAATGCTATCCCACGGGCTGGTGATTATAGTATTACATATGTTGTTCTTTAACACTTTTGTGTGCCATCTAGTTAATGTCGAGTACAAATGATAAATATTCTGTAGCTTTCATATGTGTTCTCCCTTTAGTTTTTGAGACATGTTGCTGCTAGTTAACACTAGTCCTACTATTTATGTCGTCTCCTACAGGAACTCATTACATAAATCTAACTACTAGTTGTCTTCCATTCATGTCAGATATAATTGCACACACTGATATGTCCACAAGAACCTTAGAGAGTAATGTAACGGCCAAAAGCCTTGACGTCAATGATACCCAATATGATGGAATATGTAAAGGCAATTCTTTAGAAGACTTTCAGAAAGATGATGAATCCTATTCGCCCCGCAAGGTCCTTGCTCTAACTTGGCCCATGATATGGGTACAAAATGCATATAATGTCCTTGAGTGCATCTACTCTATTGCAATGCCATGTGCTTAGCCTACTGATCATTCATGTAAATATGTCATGCCTTCCTGTTTGTCAGTACCTATTCTATTCGTGACAACATGTTTTCAAATTCAAGTACTATCATTCTACTCTATCGCAATGACATTTGCTTAGTTTGGACATCATGCTTCTGAATATCTTATGCAGTGTTATTCATCAGTATGTACTTAATCTGTCTACCATACCATGTTTCTTTTACATTGAAGTGTTGTTCTATGGTTTGTTGCAATGCCATCTTAGTTTCCCAATCATTCACAGATATGTTCCCTTAGTGTTTTTCTGTATGTATTCCGCTAGCATACAATTTTACATTCAACTATTGTTTTTTTACTTTGTTGTCCTGTCATATCCCTAGTTCTTACATCCTACTCCCTATGTCTGGATTACATGTCGCAGAGATGGATAAAAATTGATGTATCCAGAACTGAAATACGCCTAGACCCATCCATTTATTTCCCGATGGAGGGAATGCATCTGAATATGTCATGACTTTCTATTCTTCAGTACCTATTCCATCTCTCTGATGTATCATGTTTTATAACTGAAGCACCATTCTTCTATATAAGGCATGCAAGGGGAAGACGGCTATGTTAGAATATAAAGGGTTACGAAGAAGGTATTATTGTTAGAATATAAAGGGTTACGAAGAAGGTATTATTGTTAGAATATAAAGGGTTACGAAGAAGGTCTTGCGGGAATTCTCTGTGCTCTAATGCTGATGTAAGTACCTTTTGTATATCACTATATTTTTACATCAACATGTATTTTGTTAATCGGCATGAATCCAACCTTTATCTAATCTAAATTTAGTTGTAGCAAAATGTATAATTAAAGGCAAGAATGTTGGTTTTTGTAAGGAAAATTGCCTGGTAGTTTTTCATACTTAGCTGCATGAGTGTACTATCTCATATCGTGCACATTACTAAATTGTAATACTGTTCTGGTTGCCCATTCATTCATTGTGTCAATGTTGCTTTCGTATTACCTTACCTGGCTGATGATAGCCGTGCCAAATTGTGTTAATTTGGTGTAGCCTAGTGTGGTATCGTTGCCCAAACATTCATTGTGTCAATGTTTCTTTCCTATTATCTGACCCAGCCAATGATAGCAATGCTAGTGTGTTAATTTGGTGCAGGTTGTTGAATATAAGAAGACAAACTCTGAAAATAGCAAGGCAACCCCATTGTTTTCTTCTAGTTAATCTAGGATAGGTAATATGGCTATAAATCTTGATTAATATGTTCGGTTCCCCTCCTAATTTATGTTATGATGCAGTGGTCGGGACACTCTCCACTATCAATAATACAAGCCTGCCAAAATCGCCATCTGAATCTGCTCAGTTTCCTCTGTCTTGAATGCAACGGAAAAAATGTATGTTTGTGAAAAATTTACTGGCTGAAGCAATGATGGAAATCGTGGAGGAATCAGATGTGCACATTCTTGCACAACAACAACTGATCAATGTTTTCAGAGACAGTGTAGCAAAGAAGGAAGAACTTGCTCACGTGCTTATGGGCGTCATCCGTGCTGAGGTTGCAGATTTTGACGTTGTAGATCGTTAGGTTCTATTCATTTATTTCCACTGGCGTCAATCTTTGATTGCCCAGTGGTTGTAATATCCTATAATATATGATGCATGTGCAACGTTTTTCATTGTATGCCATACATTTGCTTAGCGCGCCTCGCATTCCAGCTAACTGGTCGCTAGGAAGCTAAAAAAGCAGTGAAATTATTAGTTAGCACAAACAGTCGTGGGCCCTATATGAAGGAAGCAGCCCACTACCCTTAATGGGCTTCCCTAATGGGATCGCAGGAGCCAAAATTCTCATAGGCCTATCATTGATCGGTTTTGGTCCTGTGCATAATTGCTCGTTGTAATGGGCTCAAATTATCTAATTGGTCCTACACACATGTTCGAACTTTCATGGGCCCATTATGTTAATGGGCCACAACCAGGCCGAAAGCTCTATTGGGTCACTATAATTGAAACGAAGTGGGACCATTTGATTTCTCGGGCCTTTGATGTGCCGATACTAAGGTCGGGCTATGTATGGCCCAACTATACTGTGGGCCTTTAGTAGGCCGAAAGAGACATCGGGCTCGTACTGGACCATGAAGGGCATGGGCCGCTAAGAGGCTGAAAGTTAGGTCGTATTGTATATGGCCCAATTGTGTTGTGGGCCTTTAGCAGGCCGAAAGAGAAACCGAGCTGGTACTGGACCATGAAGAGCATGGGTCGTTAAAAGGCCAAAACTCAGGTCCAACTGCAAATGGCCCAACTCATTTATGGGTCGTTAACAGGTTGAAAGACACACTGGGCCAGAAATTGGCCCAACACTTAAATGGGTCACTAGGCTGAAAGACGTACATCCTGAAAATTTGCCCATCCCTTGAATGGGTCGTTAATAGGCCGAAACCACATCAGACCGATATTGAGCCAAAATATAAAGCGGGTTGTTAATAGGCTCAAACTGACAATGGGCTGCAATGGTGTCAAATCGTTAATGGGCCATTGACCAATTGGCACATCTCATATGGGCCGTGGGCTTAAATGGACCTGACATAAGTAGGCCTTATATGGGCCGGCTAGCTAATTTTTACTGGGCCGACCTTTTTCTCAAGAATGGGCAACTATTGGGCCTTGCCATGTGCCGACATATCATAGGCACCTCCGGTACTATGAGTGGATGACATCTGTCCCAACACTGAGCCGACACGTGGATCCTCCGGCGAATGAGAATTTTACACGTGGAAAATCCCCATTGGTCGGGGCTGTTAATGGGTTATCGGATCCAAACCGGAACCCGATTGCTTAATGGTGACCCGTTACAGTGGCTGCCATGTGTCAATTACCCTTGACGAAAACACTTCTATGACGCACCCTTCATCGTCATGGAAGGGGACACTTCCATGATGATAACTTTGGTATTTTCATGCAACACTTCTATAGCAGCACATGTATGACTATCTTAATTCTGTCATGGAACAATTCTACGTCATGGATGTACATGCATGACTGGAAACGTCACCTACTAGGACAAACACGTATCATCACAGAACTGTATTTTTTTATAGTGTGAGGGAGCGGCGCTGACGGGATCACTGGAACTGCGGCCGACAAGGTCCACGCACGATCTACTTCAGTCGTCGGGGGCTCTGGGTCCTTCCCCGCGCGTGGCTTCTATGGCACGGATAGGGAGACTGTAGCCTCGATCGGCCATTTCCCGGTGGTCGGCAACACTTGAGGTTGCGCTGCAACACGCCCTGAGTCGAGTTCGGCCAGCGGGGAGTGAGGCATAGACTCCCGGTCCATGGCCGGAGCTTCTGCAACCGTGACTAGCTGCCACGTTCCTTCTGGCCGGTCCTCTCGGTGGTGCTAGCAAAGCACCATGAGGAGATGGAGCTCTCGCACGCCCATGTGCAGTGGTGCCCGTGCGCCCGAGAACAACGTTGGATCGGTGTTGCGCACCCCCACACCCGCCAAAGCTGCGGCCAAGCATCGAAACCAACTTCAGGGTGAAATGCACATTCATAAGGGTGGTCGTCTTCTTCTTCTTCTCCTCCCCATCGCCCCTGTTCCGTGCAATGAGGGGCTGTATGAACATACAGACTATGAACGCGCAACCATAAGCTAAGGGCAGGATACTTACTTGTCTGGCGCGGCCTACTTCCTCTTCTCCTCCTCCTTGGAGGACTATGCGCCCCCTTTCTTCCTCGTCGTCGCCCTGGCCTCGCCCTAGGAGCCGTCGAAGTGACCCCCAGCAGGCCCCACCAGAACAACACTATCCGTAGTGGCGAGGGGGTCCCCCTGAGAGGCCTTGGCTGGTGAAACTGTGGCCGCCTCGACGGAAGCTGCCACGATCGTCGGCCGCACATCCTACGGGGTGAGGCTCGTTTCCTTGACCATCTCGGTGGGGCATTCAGAGCCTTCAGGAGGGGGTGCTACCGCACCTCACCTGGGGCCGCCCCACTAGATGTCCGAGTGATTGTGGGAGCATACTCCGCCCTCCTGGACGCCCTGATGGGACCTGGGGAATCCGCGGCCAGGAGCTTGTAAGCATCGTCATCACCCTCGAGGCCGAGGAGGTGCTCGTGATCGGGGTTGCGAACTTCACTTTCCCGGCGGGCGCCTGATGTCTACTACACATCCTTCTTTTTGTAGACTCGTGTTGGTCCTCCAACCGCAGAGTTTTGTATGACAGTCACAAATTTCCTTCAAATGGATGACCTTAGGTTTATCAATCTGTGTGAGGCATAGGATGAAGATGGCCTCTCTCAAACAACCCTGCAACAAAGTAACAAAGAGTCTCTTATGTCCCCAACACATAGAATAAAATGATAAATTGTATAGGTGCACTAGTTCGTCGAAGAGATGGTGATACAAGTGTAATATGCATGGTAGAAATATATTTTTATAATCTCAATAAATAAAAACAGCGAGGTAACTAGTAACAAAAGTGAGCAAAAATGGCAGTGCAATGCTTGAAAACAAGGACTAGGGTCCATACTTTCACTAGTACATGATCTCTCAACAATGACAACATAATTAAATCATATGGCAATACCTCAACGTGCGACAGAGTCACATCAAAGTTCCAATCGCAGAGAACATAAGACGAAATTACTTGTAGGGTATGAAACCACCTCCAAGTAATTCTTTCTGATCAATCCATTGAGCTATTCCTATAAGTGTCACAAACAGCCCTAGAGTTCGTAGTAAAATAACACCATATGATGCACATCAATCAACCCTAACATCACCTAGATACTCCGATGTCACCACAAGTATCCGTGGGTCAATACGATATGCATGACACAATCTCAGATTCAAAATATTCAATCCAACACAAATAACTTCAAGACTATCCCAAGATTTTTATCGGAGAAAGGAATATGGAAACGCATACCAACCCCTATGCATAGATTACCCCAATGTCACCACGGATATTCTATCACAATACATACATCAAGTGCTCTCACATCCAAAGATTAAATCCGACATAACAACACCTCAAAGGAAAAGATTCAATTCATCACAAGGTAGAGAGGGAAGAACACCATAAGGTCCAACTATAATAACAAAGCTCGAGGTACATCAAGATCGTGCCAAATCAAGAACACGAGAGAGAGAGAGAGAGAGATCAAACACATAGCTACTTGTACATACCCTTAGCCTCGAGGGTGAACTACTCCCTCCTTGTCATGGTGGCCGCCGAGATGATGAAGATGGCCTCCGTTTATGAGTTCCCCCTCCGGCAAGGTAGCGGAACAGGGTCCCGAGAGATTTTTCGTGGATATAGAGGCTTGCGGTGGTCGAACTTCTGATCTAGGTTTCTTATCGGGAGTTTTTGTATTTATAGGAGTTTTTGGCGTTGGTCTCACGTCAAGGGGGTCCATGAGGCAGCGGCAAGCCAGGGGAGCACCCTAGGGGGGTGCCCTCCACCCTTGTGGTTGCCTCGGGACTCTTTCGGCCCAACTCTTGTGCTTCCGGGGTCTCTTTTTGTCCATAAAAATCATCATAAATTTTCAGCCCATTCCGAGAACTTTTATTTTTGCACAAAAACCGACACCACCGTAGTTCTGCTGAAAACAGCGTCAGTTCGGGTTAGTTCTAATCAAACCATACCAAAATCATATAAAATTGATGTAAGCATTTATAGATACATTGTAGAAGTATCAGCATCCCCAAGCTTAATTCCTACTCGTCCTCGAGTAGGTAAATGATAAAAGGAAGAATTTATGAAGTGTGAATGCTACCTAGCATATTTATCAAAGAAGTTTTATTTATTGTGGCATGAATATTCAGATCCATAAGATTCATAACAAAAGTATAATATTCACATAAAAAATAGTACTTCAAGCATACTAATAAAGAAATCATGTCTCCTCAAAATATCATGGCCAAAGAAAGTTATCCCTACAAAATCATATAGTATGGCTATTGAAAGTGCTAGTTATCGACTAGAGGGTGGGGTGAATAGGCGATTTTGATCGAAGTCTTCAAAACGTGGAAGTTTCGAAGACAAACAATAGAAATAACCTAATTGATATGCGGCGGAAGATAAACTACAACAAGCAAGCCATAGTCAAGTATGCAATAGCGTTAACGTACGAAGACTAATAGTAGCTAGGTAGTAGGATCAGGATCGAAGATAGTATGAAGCCAATCAACAATAGTAGTCAAGCAATGAAGTCAATCAGATAAGACAGATAAGCAATGACTTCACGAAGACAAACTCAAAGTAAAGGAGGGAAGAGATAGAACCAGTTGCTTGTTGAAGACACAGGATTTGTTGGACCAGTTCCAGTTGATGTGACAACTGTACGTCTGGTTAGGGAGGCTGAGATTCAACTCAGAAGACCGTGTCTTCACCTTATTCCCCTTGAGCTAAGGACACTTAGTCCTTGCCCAATCACTCTGGTAAGTCTTCAAGGTAGACTTCCAAACCTTCACAGACTTCGTTCACCCGGCAATCCACAATGACTCTTGGATGCTCAGAACGCGACGCCTAACCTGCTGGAGGATACACAGTTCTCAAGTGTAATAAGTCTTCAGGTCACATAGACAGAAAGACTTCAGTGATGCCTAACACTCTTTGGCTCTGGGTGTTTGGGCTTTTATCCTCGCAAGGGTTGCTCTCAAACGACAAAAGCCATATACTAACTCTGAGCAGCCACCAATTTATGGTGTAGGGGGTGGGATATTTATAGCCACTAGGCAACCCGACCTAATTTTTCCAAAATGACCCTGGGTCACTAAGGAACTGACACGTGTTCCAACGGTCAGATTTCAAACACACGCGGCAACTTTACTTGGGCTACAAGCAAAGCTGACTCATCCAGCTCTGGATAAGGTTTGCTCTCATTGTCTTCACTGAAAGACATAGGATTTGAGTTGAGCATCACTTCAGTCACTCTGACTTAGTTCACTTGGACCCCACTTAACAGTACGGTGGTTCCTACGACTCAACAAAGAAGAAAAGGAAGCAACGAATCCACACAGTCTTCGCGCTTCATAGTCTTCACGCAATGTCTTCTCATGTCATAGTCTTCAATAAGAATATCTTCTCATACCACCATTGTCTTCAATGTCTTCATACATTTTTAGGGGTCATCTTCGGTAGGTAAACCGAATCAATGAGGGACACTACCTGCGTTATCCTGCATTTCTCACAAACACATTAGTCCCTCAACCAACTTTGTCGTCAATACTCCAAAACCATCTAGGGGTGGCACTAGATGCACTTACAATCTCCCCCTTTTTGGTGATTGATGACAAACTGGTTGAAGTTTTCAACGGGGATAAATATGTGAAATTGTAAGGATAGGAAATAATCTTCATAAGTTGCAAGGGCTCCCCCTGAAGATGTGCATGTAAGTAATTTGCTTTTGGAATGCAAATGCACATGGCAGGTTGTACTTTTGGAGATCCACTTCTACATATGAAGATAATTCATCATGCATGAACTGATATAACAAGTAGAATGACATGCATAATGAAAAATGGACGTCTGCGGAATGATCTAAGTGCGGAAGTTATCATCGCACATGCGGAATTTATCATCGCATCTCAGTGAAGCAACTTAGTAGCAGACGACCATCAAGTTTAGGTGTTACAACTCAGAGAACCAAATGTTTCAAAAGGCAAGAGTTGTAAGCACGCAGCAAAATATAATGCAACCGCCCATATGAACCCGCTTGAAGACTATCAACTCATACGCTTCTCCCCCTTTTGTCAGTAAGGACCAAAAAGGTTTGAAGACATAGAGCATCTACTCATCAACATGAGTAGGTGAAGCAGCAGGGTTGTCGTCGTTGGGTGGCGGTGCAGATGAACTTGGTGCAGTGTCGATGCGCGCAGTTGTAGGAGGTGGTGAAGTAGCATCATCTTCATCATCGATCACTCTGGCATTTACCGTTGCCGCGGAGGTAGAATATTCAGAATCTTCAAGAGATGGAGTACGACATAAGACAACAGTCCGTGGAGGAGTGGAGTCAAACTGGAATCTTTCATTGAAGCCATCGTCTTGAAGATCAGCTTCAGCACTGAACAGGGTCAAACTCTTCCATGATCGCCGGCAAGTTTCATGAGCAACAAAGGCATTCTTGGTGGCAAGGTTGCGAATGAGATTGACATCCACCAAGAGGCTTTGCATCTGTCTCTTGAGCCAGAAATGATGCTTATCCTATTTCTGATGAAGGGCCACAAGAAGTTCTCGGTCATTGAGAACGCGAGAATGCTTCCGAGACCTTTGTGCAATGGTGCTTTCAGTGACTTCAGTGGGTGCTCGATGAGGCAGACGAGTGTTTCCAGCCAAAGGATAGATTCGTGCTGCTGCTTGAACACCTTCAATAGGCTGAGTGAAGCTTTGGTGATCGGCATTCTGAAGACAAAGAGGCTTCTTGGCAGGTTCAGGGTATATAGCTTCAACTGACATATCAACCTTAGGTAGAAAAATCACATGATTGCGAGCAGAAGGTTGATAGTTGACAGATGAGTGTCACTTGATGAGGCGCATGACCCATGGAGCATAAAACTTCAGACCAAATAGATCATATCCAGATGCAGCCAGTTGCCTGATGAAGAAATCTTGCGCATTAAAGCTGATGCCATTGAGAATGTAGAAGACCAAAGTCTTCATAGATCCTTCAAGCTTTGCCGCTGATGAATGTCCTTTGATAGGCCATAGATTTTGCCTGATGATGTGATATATGGTGCGTGGCAGATACTCAAGGTCTTCAACAAAGAACTCTATTGGATATTCAGCATCACGTGGCAAAGGCTTCATCATGCTCAGCATCTGACTCATATTGGGTTCAGGCTTATGGAAGATGCTTTCCAAAACATTGCGGTGATTTTGACAACCAGGTTCATATAGTTCTCCAGGAGTGGCTAGCCCTGTAAGCTCGATGATATCCATAGCTTTGGCTTCATGATGAACATTTCCGGTCATCCACTCGAGAACCCATGTCTTGATGTCTCTGTTGTAGCCACGAATGTGTAGAGTAGCATAGAATTGAAGCAATAGCTCTTCATTCCAGTGTTCTTTATCTGTGACAAAACTGAGCAGCCCAGCATCATGAAAGCAGTCAAGGGCTTCTTCTAAGCAGGGCAGTCCAGTAATGGCTTTAGTGTCGAGACGCATATGAGGGAAAATGCGCCCTTGATCATACAGAACACAGGAGTAATAGCTTCGCTGCTGATGACTCCAGAACCGATCTGATGAAATTCTTGGCTTCGTGTAGGGGTTCTTTGAGCTGTCAAAGAATGTGTTGTGGCTCTTGAAGCCATTTGCATTGAAATACCCGACAGAGGTGGCAGTACCAGGAAACCTTGGCAGTCTTGGCTTGGGCTTCTGGACCTGAGGCCTATGCTCAACGTGATAGTCAAATTGAGGACCAGAGACATTAGGCGGAGGGACCAGAATGGGCCATCTTACTGTGATTAGCTCGCCATGGTTGTATGCTTGCTCGATTGTATAGGGCCGTGGTGGCGGAACAGGAGCAGTGGCAGCAACTGAGGCTTCAGGCTGCACAACAGAGAGTACTGGGGGAGTCTTGTTCTTGCTGGCGATCAGCCCATGATGCATCCTAAGCAATTGGCGTCAGAGGACAACCAATGCTGATGTTTTCGTTGTTCGTACGAACAGGCGATGATACCGCATTATATTCGATCTGAGGAAGAACTTCATCATCAGCTACATTGTCATCATGACCAATGTCTTCAGCAGCGGTGGGTTCAGCTGCTGGAATATCTTCAGCTTCATGAGCCTCTGAGGGAGCAGGCTCATGAACGATCATCTGTCTTTCTTGATGTTCAGACGCAGGTCGAACCATTAAGATGGGTTCAACAACCAGAGGCTCTGTGGGAGCAACCCGATTTTTCTTGGTCTTGCGCTTCTTCTTGGAGGGAGCAGCATCAGAGACTTCAGTATTCTTCCTCTTTCTGGCTTCAGCCTCGGCAGCCCTCGTCTTCTTCTGTTCAGAAGCAGTTGTGGTAACCTTTGGCTTCGAGCTAGTCATGCTGCTCGGGAAGATAATGCGAGGGGCTTCTTGGCTTGAGGGTGCAGGCTGGTCAGCAGGAAGCTTCTTCTTTTTCTTTGCAGCCATCCTGGGGTCAATGCCAGGACGGCCAAGTTACTTGCGCTTCTCAGCCTCATTGTAGGCAAGCACACACTTATCAACCAAACTCTTCATGCGCTCACGAGAGCCTTGAGCTTCTTGGCGCTTCTTCAGAAAAGCTTCTTTAAGCTCGTGCAACGTGAACTTGAAGTTTCTGACATCTTGCACACTAAGCTTCACAATGCGCTTCTTGAACTGAGCCTTTTCATAATCAATGTTGTTCTTCAGCTCAACAATGCGCTGAGCAAGAGCTACCTCAGAAGCAATGGCGCCATTAAATGCGACGCTGAGGCCAATGGGAAGCTGCAGATCATCAAAGCTGAGGTTGGGGGTGTCAAACCACTCATGAATGAAGTTATGAATGATTGCCACATCAAAGAGATGCAAGTTGTTGAAGATTTCTGCTTCTTCCTTACTTTTGATCAATTGCTCAAGGGCATCATCTGCAAGATCTTCATCACTTGACAGATCAATGGGTTCTTCACGCAGAATGGCGGTAGGAGTCAAGGCTTGATCAGTATGCCTGACAAGTTGCTTTTTCTTCTCCGTCTTCTTGGAGATACGGGATTGATCTTCAGACTGCACACTGGCTTCAGGAGGTGCAGTGGCCAGAGGCTTCGCACGTAAAGCTTTTGGAGGTGCTGATTTAGAAGCCTTTAGCTTCTTTGGCTTCTGTGGCTTCGAAGGAGGAGCTGGGGCTTCATCAGTGTCAGCATCATTATCAGGATGATCTACCTTGGCACCTTGGACCAAGATGTAAGTGATGAGGCCATCAAGGTTTGCAAAGGGGCCAATTCTGTTTTCTTCAACTTCACGTGTGCCATCATCACGGGGAGCAGAGGGACCAGGATTGAAGTCTAATCCCCATGACTTCTTGTTTTCCTTTGCCGAAGCCTTAGCAAACTGGAGGTTGCGCTTGAAGAGATTGTCGTCACGACACCAGAGCAATGATGTTGGGTCGGCTTCTTCAGGCTGTGGTCTATGGACCATGCAAGGATAGAATTCTTGCGCAATGGCTTCAGCTTTGTTCTTGGGGGGAAGGCCTCGATAGAGAATATCACCCCAAGGGCTTTTGATAGAATTTTTCTCTGCGTACTCCTGGGTGACGAACTTGTACTTGTACCACTGTTCAGCCCAATAGCGTCGAATCCATTGGATTCGAGTCTTGCGCTGATTGTAATCTTCTTCAGGATCTGTTTTATACATTTCTGCCAGATCCTCAGGCAGATCCTTTGAAGTTCCCCCACGATGCTGTCTGCCACCCTTCCGGACAGATTTCTCCGTAGCCATGAACTTCAAACTAAACGGTTTCAATATGTTCAAAGGCTTCAAAGGCTTTTGCTTGCTGGTCAGACATGAACTGGCTTCAGGAGAATTGATATGATGCTGTAAGTATTCTGCAAACGAATGCAGACTATGAGAACCAAGGGATTCTCCCACGGACATGTACCTGTGACTGCATTAGAGATGCGAGGGAAGGGGAAGAGGTCATATGCATTCTCAGAAGATTTTGAAGATAAATCAGTTTGAAGACATTGACTTCATGATGCGAAGACATTCACTTATATGTGGTGAGTTGGTTCTAGATTTGTACCAATCCGTGAATAAGTACAAGTGAGGAATCAAACTAGATAGGAAATCTAAGTGAATAGACTAGGCATTATGAGATGCAGACAGAATAGATCTAACATTGAGTAGGTAGAAACCACTTTCGGTAAGTAGGATGAATCTATGAAGATCAAAAAGGTGGTAAAAATAGAGTTATAATTACCGCACGACGAACTGCTAGATGGGAAGAATGAGAGACCGAGAAGTTCAGCCCACCGTGCCCTAACTTGGCAACGGAGGACACCTACGGCGACGGCGGAGAGGACGATGTCCACGGCCGGCTTGAGGACGGCGTCGGAGAAGTCGCGGCAACTAAGCGCTTCGTCGCCGGCGTCGTCGAGAGCTAGCGGTGGTGCTAGGGTTTTGATGGAGGTGGAGAGGTGGAAGAAGGATTTCTTTACCGCAGGGGACAAGTATTTATAAGTAGGTGAGAGACACAGCGCAATTACGCTGGTGCCCCTGGCGGTTCACATCTGAGGGGTACGTGGCAAGCATGCAACATACTTAGAATTGTCCCACGTTCCCACGCCCTGCAGGCATGTCGGAGAGTTGTTCCGCCTTCACCGGATTTCAACAATAAAAATAAGTCATTTAAAACAGATTTAATGTTTGTCTCTTTGCCTTCTGCTGACTAGGATGCAGAGAAGACATTTGACGGTTTCAATAGAATGCATATGATTTGGACAGATAGAGTTTGAGATAGGAAGCATGGAGAGATTAGGGTCCGATCACATTCACTTAGTTCAAAAGATTCAACTTGAAGACATAGCTATAAGTGAATGTTGTAGAGGACAGAACGCTAGTATATATATATATATATATATATATATATATATATATATATATATATATATAT
>NC_041387.1:219464430-219585986 GCF_002162155.2 Triticum dicoccoides | reverse complement strand
ATATATGCAATCAACTCATCATAGCGCAGAAAATCATGAAGATAAATTGAAACTGAAGACAAACCAAATGCGAAGTCTTTGCAAAAGTAACGCCATGAGTGAAACACTTCAAACAGAGAAATTTGGTGGTGGCGTTACCCACCGTATAGGAAGTATTAGACCCAGACACGGCGCACAATTATCATGGCGCTCCGAAGTCAAATTCCATGTTAATGTATTCACACTCTGAGTGTAAATCTTCATTGATTGAAGATATACCTTACTTCGTGTGTTGCACATCTAAGTCATCAACATGCATAAGTGTTAGGATGTGTGCCTGATCACAGGACATTAGAGTATTCCAAGATATTTAGCTCACACTGTAACTTGCAAAACCTTTTCTCATCCAAGGGCTTTGTGAAGATATCTGCCAGTTTCTCTTTAGTGTTGACGTGCATGATATCTATATCTTTCTTCATAACATGATCTCTGAGAAAGTGATGACGTATTTCAATGTGCTTTGTCTTCGAGTGATGGACTGGATTGTTGGCTATCTTGATGGCACTTTCGTTGTCGCACAAGAGAGGTACTTGGTTCAGGTTGATGCAATAATCCTTGAGAGTTTTCTTCATCCATAGAATCTGAGCACAACAGGATCTAGCAGCAATGTATTCAGATTCAGCAGTTGAGAGTGATACACAGTTCTGCTTCTTTGAAGAACAACGGACAAGTGATCGACCAAGAAAATGACATGTGGCTGATGTAGACTTGCGATCCACCTTGTCACCAGCATAATCAGCATCCGGGAATCCAACCAAATCAAATTTTGAGCCCTTGGGATACCATAATCCGAGTGTTGGGGTGTAAGCCAAATATCGAAGAATTCGCTCCACAGCTAAGTGATGCGATTCCTTTGGTGGCACTTGGAATCGAGCACACATGCAAACACTAAGCATAATATCTGGCCTAGATGCACATAAATAAAGCAAAGAACCAATCATGGAGCAGTATACCTTTTGATCGAACTCTTTACCATTGTCGTCGGAACCAAGATGATGTTTGGCTGACATTGGCGTCGTGTAGCCTTTGCAGTCTTCCATTCCAAACTTCTTCAAACAATCTTTGAGGTATTTTTCTTGAGATATGAAGATGCCATTTCGTTGCTGACGAATTTGAAGACCAAGGAAGAACTTCAGCTCACCCATCATGGACATTTGATATTGCTCTTGCATCATGTACCCAAACTCATCACTATACTTCTGGTTGGTGCAGCCGAAGATTATGTCATCCACATATATTTGGCACACAAACAGTTCACCATCATATGTCTTCGTGAAGAGTGTGGGATCGAGGGATCCAGGTTTGAAGCCTTTGCTCTTCAGGAAGTCTTTTATTGTATCATACCAAGCACGAGGAGCTTGTTTGAGGCCATACAGTGCTTTGTTCAGCTTGTATACCATATCAGGATGTTTTGGATATTCAAAGCCAGGTGGTTGAGCGACATATACTTCTTCTTCAATCTTGCCATTGAGAAATGCACTCTTCACATCCATTTGATATAGCAAGATGTTGTGATGATTAGCATAGGCTAGCAGTATGCGAATAGCTTCAAGCCTAGCAACAGGAGCAAATGTTTCATCGAAGTCAATTCCTTCAACTTGAGTATATCCTTGAGCCACAAGACGTGCTTTGTTTCTGACGACTTGACCATGCTCATCTTTCTTGTTTCGATATATCCATTTTGTTCCTATAATGTTATGCTTGCGAGGGTCAGGTCACTTGACAAGTTCCCAAACATTATTCAGCTTGAACTATTGAAGTTCTTCTTGCATGGCTTGAATCCATTCAGGTTCCATAAAAGCATCAGCAACTTTCTTGGGTTCTGATATTGACACAAATGAAAAGTGCCGAGAGAAGTTTGCTAACTGTGTTGCTCTTAGCGAGTAAGCGGACCAGGCGCATTGATGCTGTCAATTATCTTCTCAATTTGTACTTCATTTGCAACACGAGGATGAACTGGACGAAGACCTTGCTCATGCTGATCATTGTCATCATTGGAAGTATTGTCTTCGGTCTGAGCATTGTCTTCAGGTTGGTTTGGTGCAGAAATGATAAGTTCCTCTTCAGGCTGTGCTTCAGAGGGCATGATCTCACCAGTTCCCATCAGCTTGATAGATTCATTAGAAGGAGCTTCATCAAGTGTTCTTGGCAGGAGCTCTTGTTGTGAACCATTGGTTTCATCAAATCGCACATCCACTGTTTCAACGAGTTTGTAGTGGAAGAGGTTGAAGACTCTATAAGAGTGCGAATCCTTTCCATAGCCAAGCATGAAGCCTTCGTGAGCTTTGGGTTCAAATTTTGACTTGTGATGGGGATCCTTGATCCAGCACCTAGCTCCAAAGACTCTGAAGTAACTGACATTTGGCTTCTTGCCAATAAGGAGCTCATAGGATGTTTTGCCCAGAAGCTTATGGATGTAGGCACGGTTGATGATGTGACAAGCTGTATCAATGGCTTCAGGCCAGAACTTTCTTGGTGTCTTGTACTCGTCAAGCATTGTTCGAGCCATCTCGATGAGGGTTCTGTTCTTACGCTCTACAATGCCGTTTTGCTGAGGTGTGTATGGAGCAGAAAATTCATGAGTGATTCCCATTGTATCCAGATAAAGATCAAGCCCGATGTTCTTGAATTCAGTGTCGTTATCACTTCTGATATGCTTGATCTTGACGCCATAATTGTTCATTGCTCGATTGGCGAATCGTCTGAAGACATCTTGTACTTCATTCTTGTAGAGAATTATGTGCACCCATGTATATCTTGAGTAGTCATCAACAATGACGAAGCCATAGAGACACGCCGTTGTTGTGAGGGTGGAGTAATGAGTAGGTCCAAATAAGTCCATGTGTAGCAGCTCGAAGGGTTGAGATGTTGTCATGATTGTCTTCGAGGGGTGCTTTCCCCTTGTCATCTTTCCGGCTTCACAAGCACCACACAAATGATCTTTCTTGAACTTGACACCTTCGATGCCTATGACATGCTTCTTCTTGACAAGAGTGTGCAAGTTCCTCATGCCGGCGTGCCCCAGCCTTCGATGCCAGAGCCAGCATTCTGAAGCTTTTGCAAGAAGACATACAGCAAGTTGTGGACCTGCTGAGAAATCTACCATGTATAGATCACCTTTCCTATACCCTTCAAAGACTTGAGACTTGTCAGATTCCATTAGTACAAGGCAACGATATTTTCCAAATATCACAATCATGTTTAAGTCACAAAGCATTGAGACAGACATTAAGTTGAATCCAAGGGATTCAACAAGCATCACTTTATCCATGTGTTGATCCTTTGAGATTGCAACTCTACCTAGACCCAATAACTTGCCTTTACCAGTGTCCGCAAATGTGATTTGACTCTTGTCGGATGGACGTAAGGTTGAGTCCATGAGAAGACTTCAATCACTAGTCATATGATTAGTGCATCCGCTATCAATAATCCATTCTGAAGCTTTTGGTGACATGCCCTACAGTGCAGTTAGGAGGATAGGCTTCACAAGGTATGTTGTGAAGCATAAGCAGTTGATGCATACTTGGATTATCACAGCATAGATGAAAGTTAGCACATAGTATGACAGGTAAGTGATTCATATGTGGAATACATAGTAACTCATTTTGTCATGCGTCCCTTTGTGTTTTAGGTCCCCAGCAATTATATCGGACGCCATTGATTGCTGGTTGGAGACCACATTCTGCAAAAGAGAGTTAATTCTTCTTCACCACCCACATTTTCAGGGGTGGCTTAGAAGCAATGACTCTAAGTGCAGCATCTGAGAATTTCGGCTTTGAAGCCCTAGCAAATAGCCTTGCAGGAGATGAATGATACTCATGTGAATAAGCAGAAAAGTTCTTAGTATTGTGAACATAGCGGTTTGAAGACACACGCTCATATTCATAAGTTTGAGTGTGATTTCCCTGCAAAACATTGGCGTTAGGGTGACTCAGGTGAGTCATGTTTCCGTATGAAGCCGTTGGACCATTTGACGCCTTTGATCTGGGGTTTGTCTTCTTCCCTGGTGGTGTCATGACAACATTCACAGGAAGATTCTCAAGACAGCTTTTGGGAACCCAGATCTTCTTCATTGGCGGTCCATTCCTGCAGTTAGTACCAATATACCTGGCAAACACTTCAACATTCTGATTTTTGAACAGTTTATAGTTTGCATCAAGGGATTCATCAATGATAATAGGTTTAGCACAGGTAAATCCAGATAAAGTGGATGGATCCACTGAAGGTTCCTTTGCAGCGACCCATGTGGTTTTGGGATACTGCTCAGGCTTCCAGTAGGAACCATCAGCATTCATTTTCCTCTCGAACCCAACACCCTCTTTCCTAGGGTTTCGGTTCAGAATCTGCTTTTTGAGGACATCACAGAGTGTCTGATGCCCTTTCAGACTTTTATACATCCCTGTTTCAAGCAATGTCTTCAACCTAGCATTTTCATCAGCAATAGTAGTGGTATCCTCAAAAGAGGGGTTAGTTACCACATCAGTAGTTGAAGACAGAGCAATAGTAGCAGCAGTGGAACATTCAGCAACAGAGGCAGCATTATCACGCTCAATGCATTTTAAGCATGGTGGTTCAAATTCATCCTGAGTGGGACTGGTCTGTTGAGCGCAAAATGACTCATTCTCTTTTTGAAGATCTTCATGAGTCACTTTCAGTTTCTCAAGCTCTTGCTTCCTTTGAAGATAATCAAAGGAGAGCTTTTCATAAGTGGTTGAGAGCGTCTCATGAAGACTTTCAAGTTCTTGATACTGAGCATGAAGATTTTTTATGTCTTCAACTAAGGACTGTGAATGTTTCATTTCCGCGTCCAACAGGTCATCGCTTTTGTCTAGGAGTTTTTGAGTATGTTCCATAGCCCTTTGTTGTTCAGTAGCAATTTTAGCAAGTGTTTTGTAGCTGGGTTTAGATTCACAATCAGAGTCATCTTCACTTGATGTTTGAAAGTAAGAATCGCGCGATTTTACCTTGGCACCGCGTGCCATGAAGCAGTAGGTGGGAGCAGGATCGTCCTTGTCATCATCAGCGTTGGTGTGGGAGTCATTGTCTTCAGTGTTGAAGATGGACTTTGCGACATAGGCTGTGGCCAGAGCCAGACTTGCAACGCCAGAGTCGGACTCAGCTTCAGATTCCACCTCTGCCTCCTCAGAAGCAGACTCCTCCTCTGAATCCATTTCCTTGCCAACAAAAGCACGAGCCTTGCCTGATGAGCTCTTCTTGTGAGATGAAGACCTTGATGAGGACTTGGAAGAAGACTTCGAAGATTTCTTCTTCTTCTTGTCATCGGAGTCATATTCCTTTCTCTTCTTCTTCTTCTTCTCGTTGTCCCACTAAGGACACTCAGAGATGTAGTGACCAGGTTTCTTGCATTTGTGGCAGGTTCTCTTCTTGTTGTCATGAGTGGAAGCTTCATCATTTCTTGAGCTGGATCGTGAAGACTTTCTGAAGCCCTTTTTCTTGGTGAACCTCTGGAACTTCTTCACAAGCATGGGAAGTTCCTTTCAAATGTCTTTAGGATCGTCAGAACCGCAGTCAGATTCTTCTTCTTCAGATGAGGAAACAACTTTTGCCTTCAAAGCACGAGTTCGGCCATAGTTGGGGCCATAAATATCTCTTTTCTTAGAAAGCTGGAACTCATGTGTGTTGAGCCTTTCAAGTATATCAGACGGATCGAGTGTCTAGAAGTCAGGACGTTCTTGTATCATGAGGGCAAGGGTGTCAAAGGAGGTGTCAAGTGATCTCAGCAGTGTCTTGAAAATTTCATGCTTGGTGATCTCAGTGGCACCGAGAGCCTGAAGCTCATTTGTGATGTCGGTGAGGCGATCAAACGTGAGGTGGACATTTTCATTGTCGTTTCTCTTGAAGCGGTTGAAGAGATTGCGAAGAACACTGATTCTCTGGTCTCTCTGAGTAGAGACGCCTTCGTTGACCTTGGATAGCCAGTCCCAGACTAGCTTTGATGTTTCCAGAGCACTCACGCGGCCATACTGTCCTTTGGTAAGATGACCACAGATGATGTTCTTTGCAGTTGAGTCCAGTTGAATGAACTTCTTGACATCAGTAGGGGTGACACCTTAACTAGTTTTGGGAACGCCATTCTTGACGACATACCAGAGGTCGACATCAATGGCTTCAAGATGCATGCGCATCTTATTCTTCCAGTAGGGATATTCTGTTCCATCGAATATGGGGCAAGCAGCGGAGACTTTGATTATCCCTGCAGTCGACATAGCTGAAACTCCAGGTGGTTAAACCGAATCACACAGAACAAGGGAGTACCTTGCTCTGATACCAATTGAAAGTGCTAGTTATCGACTAGAGGGGGGGTGAATAGGCGATTTTTATCAAAGTCCTCAAAATGTGGAAGTTTCGAAGACAAACAATAGAAATAACCTAATTGATATGTAGCGGAAGATAAACTACAACAAGCAAGCCATAGTCAAGTATGCAATAGCATTAACGTACGAAGACTAATAGCAGCTAGGTAGTAGGATCAGGATGGAAGATAGTATGAAGCCAATCAACAATAGTAGTCAAGCAATGAAGTCAATCAGATAAGACAGATAAGCAATGACTTCACGAAAACTCAAAGTAAAGGAGGGAAGAGATAGAACCAGTTGCTTGTTGAAGACACAGGATTTGTTGGACCAGTTCCAGTTGCTGTGACAACTGTACATCTGGTTAGGGAGGCTGAGATTCAACTCAGAAGACCGTGTCTTCACCATAGTCCCCTTGAGCTAAGCACACTTAGTCCTCGCCCAATCACTCTGGTAAGTCTTCAAGGTAGACTTCCAAACCTTCACAGACTTCGTTCACCCGGCAATCCACAATGACTCTTGGATGCTCAGAATGCAACGCCTAACCGGCTGGAGGATACACAGTCCTCAAGTGTAATAAGTCTTCAGGTCACACAGACAGAAAGACTTCAGTGATGCCTAACACTCTTTGGCTCTAGGTGTTTGGGCTTTGTCCTCGCAAGGATTTCTCTCTCTCAAATGCTTCGAGGTAGGTTGCTCTCAAACGACAAAAGTCGTATACTAACTCTGAGCAGCCACCAATTTATGGTGTAGGGGGTGGGCTATTTATAGCCACTAGGCAACCCGACCTGATTTGTCCAAAATGACCTTGGGTCACTAAGGAACTGACACATGTTCCAACGGTCAGATTTCAAACACACGCGACAACTTTGCTTGGGCTACAAGCAAAGCTGACTCATCCAGCTCTGGATAAGGTTTGCTCTCATTGTCTTCGCTCGAAGACATAGGATTTGAGTTGAGCATCACTTCAGTCACTCTGACTTAGTTCACTTGGACCCCACTTAACAGTACGGTGGTTCCTATGACTCAACAAAGAAGAAAAGGAAGCAATGAATCCACACAGTCTTCGCGCTTCATAGTCTTCACGCAATGTCTTCTCATGTCATAGTCTTCAATATGAATATCCTCTCATACCACCATTGTCTTCAATGTCTTCATACATTTTTAGGGGTCATCTCCGGTAGGTAAACCGAATCAATGAGGGACACTACCTGCGTTATCCTGCAATTCTCACAAACGCATTAGTCCCTCAACCAACTTTGTCGTCAATACTCCAAAACCAACTAGGGGTGGCACTAGATGCACTTACAGCTATGCTCTATCTTCATGACAAAATATTTCATCATGCACAACCCCGATGACAAGCCAAGAAATTGTTTCATACGTCTAATGTTCTCAAGCTTTTTTAACTCTCAAGGAATACGTGAGTGTGAGCCATGGATATAAAACTATTGGTGGAATAGAATATGGTGGAGGTTGTGAGGAGAATACAAAAAGGAGAAAGTCTCACATCAACTATGCAAATTAATAGGCTATGGACTAGCTCATCAATTGATATTGATGCAAGTGAGTAGGGATTGTCATGCAACGGACGCACTAGAGCTATATGTGTATGAAAGCTCAAAAACAAACTAAGTGGGTGTGCATCCAACTTGCTTGCTCATGAAGACCTAGGGCAATTTCAGGAAGCCCATCATTGGAATATACAAGCGAAGTTCTATAATGAAAATTCCCACTAGTATACGAAAGTGACAATATAGGATACTCTCTATCATGAAGAACATGGTTCTACTTTGAAGAACAAGTGTGGTAAAAGGATAGTAACATTGTCCCTTCTCTCTTTTTATCTTATTTTTTCATTTTCTTTTATTTTGGGCTCTTTGGCCTCCTTTTTTGTATATTTTTTGTTTCGGCTCTTTGGCCTCTTTTTTTCGTCCGGATCCTCATCCCAACTTGTGAGGGAATCATAGTCTCCATCCTCCTTTTCCTCACATGGGACAATGCTCTATTAATGATGATCATCACACTTTTATTTACTTACAACTCAAGAATTACAACTCAAAAACATAGAACAAAAATATCACTCTATATGAATGCCTCTGGCGGTGTACCGGGATGTGCAATGGTCAAGAGTGACATGTATAAAAATTATGAATGGTGGCCAAGCCACAAATACTATGCCAACTACCTGATCAGGGAAGGCAATATGACAATTATGGTGCATGTCATAATAAACAGAATGGTGGAAGTTGCATAGCAATATATCTCGTAGTGGCTGTGGAAATGCCATAAAATAGGTAGGTATGGTGGCTATTTTGAGGAAGGGTATTTGGTGGGTTTAATGCACCGGTGAAAGTCGCACGGTACTAAAGAGGCTAGTAGTGGTGGAAAGGTGAGAGTGCATATAATCCATGGACTCAGAATTAGTCATAAAGAACTCACATGATTATTGCAAAACAATTAGCTCTGGAAACAAGTACTACACGCAAGGTCCTAGGGGGATAGATTGGTAGGAAAATGCCATCGCTCGTCCCCGATCGCCACTCATAAGGAAGACAATCAAAAAATAAATCATCCTTCGACTTCATCACATAACGGTTCCCGTACGTGTATACTACGGGAATCACAAACTTTAACACAAGTATTTCTACAAATCCACAATTATTCACTAGCAAGACTCTAATATCACCATCTTTATATCTCAAAACAAATGCAACGAATCAAACTTCTCATATATTCAATGCTCTTTATGAAGCTTTTACTATATCCCTCTTGGATGCCCATCATATGAGAACTAAATACATAACCTATGAAAAATACCATGCTGTTTAAGACTCTCAAAATAATATAAGTGAAGCATGAGAGTTCATCAATTTCTTCAAAAGAAAACCACTGTCGTCTCTAGAAAGATATAAGTGAAGTACTAGAGCAACTACCCCGCTCAAAAGATATAAGTGAAGCACATAGGGTATTCTAATAAATTCATGATCAATGTGTGTCCTTCTAAAAAAGTGTGTACATCAAGGATGATTGTGGAAAACTAAAAAGAAAATATGCATATCATACAAGACGCTCCAAGCAAAAAACATATCATGTGGTGAATAAAAATATAGCCTCAAGTAAATTTACCGATGGACGAAGACGAAAGAGGGGATGCAATCCGGGGCATCCCTAAGCTTAGGCGCTTGGTTGTCCTTGAATATTAACTTGGGGTTCCTTGGGAATCCCCAAGCTTAGGCTCTTGCCACTCCTTATTCCATAGTCCATCAAATGTTTACCCAAAAATTGAAAACTCCTAAGCCCCGTTAGTATATTAAAGTAAATAAACACTTAGGTATTGTTGCAAACTCATTCCAATTTTATATTGGTGTTATTTATAATGTAGTACAACTTCTCCATGGCTCATACCCTCTGATAATACTCATAGATTCATAAAAATAAGGAAACAGTGCAATGAAAACAAAATCTATCAAAAACAGAACAATTTGTAGTAATCTGGAAACTTCGTATACTTCTGTAACTCTGAAAATTTTGAGAACTTAGGACAGTCTAGGAAATTTGTATATTAATATTCTGTAAAAAATTCAGATCAAAAGCACATTCCAGTGAATTTTCCAAATTCCTAGACTGAGAGCAAAAGTTTCTGTTTTCGCACAGAATCAAGTCAACTACCATCCACACTATCCCAAAGGCTTTACTTGGCACTTTATTGAAACCAAAGGTATAAGACATGATTAATACACAAGCCTAATCATGTGAACACACAAAAACAACAGGGGTAAATATTGGGTTGTCTCCCAACAAGTGCTTATCTTTAATGCCTTTTTAGCTAGGCATGATGATGTCAATGTTGCTCACATAAAAGATAAGAATTGAAACATAATGGGAGCATCATGAACATATGACTCAGACATTTAAGTCTGACCCACTTCCTATGCATATGTATTTTGTGAGCGAACAACATATGGGAACAACAATCAACTAGCATAGGAAGGTAAAACAAGCAGAACTTCGAGATTTTCAACACATAGAGAGGAAACTTGATATTATTGCAATTCCTACAAGCATATATTCCTCCCTCATAAAAAATTTCAATAGCATCATGAATGAATTCAACAATATAACCATCACATAAAGCATTATTTGCATGATCTACGAGCATAGAAATTTTACTACTCTCCACATAAGCAAAATTCTTCTCATTCGGAATAGTGGGAGTATCATAAGAAACTTGAATACTATAAATTGTTTCCACATTAAAAGAGTAATGTTTAGAAAAATGGTAATCATAATCATGACAAGTTTAATAAATATAATCATCACTACTTTTTATAACATAAGTGCCATCACAATAATCATCATAGGTAACAACTTTGTTCTCATCATAATCAATTGAAACCTCTTCCAAGATAGAGCAATCATTACTAAATAAACTCATGACCTCTCCAAATCCACTTTTATCATTACAATAAGATTCAACACCCTCCAAAATAGTGGGATAATTATTATCTAAAGTTGACACTCTTTGAAACCCACTTCCATAAATATTGCAATCGTCATAAATAGGAGGCATGATATCATCATAATAAATGTGCACATCAAATCTTGGGGGACCAAAAATATCATCTTCATTAAATGTTGGGGATATAACTCTGAGGTATGACCCGCCCAGGAGGGGCCGGGTTATACCGTTGGCGGTTTGTAATGAAGAATTCCAAGGAAGCCCAAGGTGGGAAGATGGCGGCTCATGGAGGCAGGCCTGTATAAGGCCCAGAACGGGGTCCTATGAACTGCCTCATGTTAACTTGTCTTGTAAGGCAATCCTTAGTTACAAACCGAGCCGGTCACGATGTGTGAGTTAGACAGGACTCTGTAAGCCGCTTGGTCCCAACATATGTATAAAAAGGTGAGGCCCGGTGTTAAGTCAATTCAAGAAACAAGCAATCATGAACTAGGTCAAGAGTATTCTCTCCCTTGTAATCGAAACCCAAGCAATACAACCAAAAGCAGGCATAGGCTCTTTCCTCCAACGCGTGGGGCCGAACCTGGGTAAACTCTTTGTGTGCTTTGTCCCATTCAACCCCTTCAAGCTAACCTAGTTGTGATGGATCCACACCTAAGTCCTTTCACTAGGACATCTTCCATGACAAAACCACGACAGTTGGCGCCGGGGCCAAAGCATGGTGAGTTCGAGTTCTTGAAGGGCAGCTTCACAGGGATCAAGGGATATGCCATGGGCCGGATGACCAATAGTCGCTGTGGCAAGATCTACATAGACGACTCCAGCAGGGGTCCCGAGGATGATTCAATCGAATATGGGTATCGGGTCCCCTTCGGTGGATTTCAAGTCTTCATCGACAAGATTGGCGAACCAGATCCTGAGCAGGCCGCCTGCTCCAACACGGTTGAAACGGTTCAAAACGCGAGATCCGGCAAGGTTCAACCTGCCCGTAAATGTGCCTTCATTGGTTTCATCCATGGGGCAGATCTTGAGGACTCGGTGTCCAGTGGAGAGATGGCCATCTATTCAGGTGATGAGTCCTGAACTGGTGAGACCGATTCAATTTATCAACTACAAGAAGACAGGCTTGGGGCTCTTCCAATGGTGACAGTATTCCAGACTCCTATTAGCCGCCGAGCAGGGAAGCTATCTTCATGGCTGATACACAATAGGTTTAGAATTCATCAACCACTATAGCTATGAACTCTAGTTCAACGGCCGCTGCGACGGCCGGGGCAAGTGGGCCTACGTGCTTGCTAGCTCAGGTTTTACCCAAGCTCTTGGAGGCTTTGGCAACTCTGTTAGCTACGGAAGTAATCCCAGCGACTCAGGCACAACATAAGGTGGACGTTCCAAAATTGCGGGATGAGATAGCTCAGTCTAAAGAGGAACTCAATGTTGAGAACGCTAGGATGGCAACGGAGCGAGTCGCTTTGGAAGCCGAGTCTCAGCGAGTTCGTGCTGAGGCTTTTTGTTTGAGTCTGGATTAGAATGCGTCAAATGTCGTCTTATGGAGGAGGCACCAGAGTCGTTTGCCTCAGCAGGTTGAAGGAAGGAACCTCTTCATCAGGCCCAACGCAGGGCCAAGTAACCTGCCCGGCGTGATCGGGGCCCCTGAGGCGCCCACGACTAAAGAAACGGCTCAGTCCCGCGCAGCAGACCCACCCCATGTAGATTTAACCCCACCTTAGCGAGTCTCAGCACCTCCGGGTCACTTCTCTAACCCATTGGATAACATGATTGTTGCGGCCTCACGGCTGGTGGCTCTCCCAGTGGAAGGCGAGTCTCCTGTGGCGGTCGAGGGCCGGAAGGCTGCGGAGCTTCTTCAGACGGCGGTAGCTCGGCAGGTGGCTTACTCCTACAGACGCAATCAAATCCATTCAACTCCGCATCAGAGTCGAAGTTACAGTCAACGCATTATAGCAGTGGATGGCACCGAGGCCTGCTCGTGGTAAACAAGATGTCCAGAACCAGGCGGATCAGGCATGTGCATGACAAGAGGCCGAGCTGACGGCTCAGCTGGCGGCTCTTCGACAACCCCAAATGAACCCTTCTTTGTCTATAAAATCTAGGGTGACCACTACGTCAGTTGGAGTGCCCTGTTTACTGTCGGCTCTGCGAAACGAACGTCTTCCTAAAGATTTTAAGGGTCCTCGTAAGGTTCCTAATGATACGTCCATTTTGCATCATGTTTTCCTACTGTTATTTATGTTGCTTTATTGTATAATAGTGCTTTTTGGAGTAATTCTAATGCCTTTTCTCTCATAATATGCAAGGTATGCACCAAGGGGGAGAATTCTAGCAACTAGAAATCTGGACCTGAAAAGGCTACATCAAGCTACCTATTCTTCACAACTCCAAATGAGCTGAAACTCCCCGAGGATTTTTTATGGAATATTTAATAAATATTGGAACAAATAAGTACCAGAGGAGGGTCACCAGGTGGCATAACCCACCTGGGCATGCCAGGAGGCCCAGGCGCACCCTGGTGGGTCCTTCCCTCCTCGGCCCACCTCCGGTGGCCTTCGTCTTGTATATTAGTCATTTTGACCTATAAAAAATAAGGGGAGGACATTCGGGACAAAGCACCGCCACCTCGAGGTGGAACTTGGGCAGGAGCACTTTTGCCCTCCGGTGGAGCGATTCCGCCGAGGGAACTTTTCTCCCGGAGGGGGAAATCATCGTCGTCATCATCACCAACAACTCTCCCATCTTGGGGATGGCTATGTTCATCAACATCTTCATAGCACCAACTCCTCTCAAACCCTAGTTCATCTCTTGTGTTCAATCCTTGTATCAAAAATACAGATTGGTGCTCATGGGTGACTAGTAGTGTTGATTACATCTTGTAGTTGATTACTATATGGTTTATTTGGTGGAAGATTATATGTTCAGATCCATTATGCTATTTAATACCCCTCTGATCATGAACATGTTTATCATTCGTGAGTAGTTACTTTCTTTCTTCAGGTCACAGGTGAAATCATATTGCAAGTAATGAGGCGAACTTGATATGTGTTCGATATTTTGATGGTATGTCTGTTGCCATTATCTTAGTGGTGTCATGTGAACGTCGACTACATGAAACTTCACCATATTTGGGCATCAGGGAATGCATTGTGGAGTAGTTATTAGATGGTGGGTTGCAAGAGTGACAGAAGCTTAAACTCCAGTTTATGTGCTATTCCATAAGGGACCGATTGGATCCAAAAGTTTAATGCTATGGTTATAATTTATTCTTAATACTTTTCTCGTAGTTGCAGATGCTTGCGAGAGGGTTAATCATAATTAGGAGGTTTGTTCAAGTAGTAACAGCACCTAAGCACCGGGCCACCCACATATCAAATTATCAAAGTACCGAACACGAATTAAGGCAACATGATGAAAGTGACTAGATGAATTCTCGTGTACCCTAAAGAACACTTTGCTTATCATAAGAAACCTTTTTGGCCTGTCCTTTGCCTCAAAACGATTGGACTACTTTTCTTCAGTTTTTTACTACTATTGTTACTTAATCATTACAAATTATCTTGCTACCAAACTACTCCGCTACTCACAATTTTAGCACTGGTTGACATTACTTTGCTTAAAACCACTTGTCATTTCCTTATGCTCCTCATTGGGTTCGACACTCTTACTTATCGAAAAGGGCTACAATTGACTCCATACACTTGTGGGTCATCTAGGCAATTTTCTGGCACCGTTGCCGGGGAGTGAAGTGCTCTTGGTAAGTGGAAATTGGTAAGGAAACATTATTACTATGTGATGAAATTTATTGTCAGTTGATACTATGGAAAAAACTCCTTTGAGGGGTTTGTTCGGGGTATCTTCACCTCAACAGGAACCATAATTAGTTTCCCCTCAACCTACTACACCTACTGAAAATATTGAGTATGAAATTCTTTCGTGTATGTTAGAACAACTGCTAGCTAATCCTTATGCAGGAGATGGAACCGAACATCCTTATATGCACTTGATACATGTGGATGAAATTTGTGGATTGTTTAGGCTTGCAGGTTTGCCCAGAGACGAAGCTAAGAAGAAGGTTTTCACTTTATATTTGAAGGGAAACGCATTGACATGGTATAGGCTATGTGATGATATTGGATCTTGGAACTGGAATCTGTTGAAATTGGAATTTCATCAAAACAATTATCATATGCATCTAGTTCATCGTGATCGGAATTATATATATAATTTTTGGCCTCGTGAAGGAGAAAGTATCGCTCTATCTTGGAGGAGGCTTAAGTCAATGTTATATTCATGCCCCAATCATGAGCTCTTAAGAGAAATTATTATTTAGAATTTTTATGGTTGGCTTTCTCGTAATGATCAATCCATGCTCGATACTCCTTGCACTGGTTCTTTTACGAAGAAGACTATTGAATTATGGTGGGATATTTTAGAAAGAATTAAAAGAAACATCAAAGATTGGGAACTAGATGAAGGTAAAGAGTCAAGTATTGAACCTAAGATTGACTGTGTTAAATCTTTTATGAATACCGATGCTTGTCAAAAGTTTAGCACTAAATATGGACTTGATTCTGAGATAGTAGCTCCCTTTTGTGAATCTTTTGCTATTCATGTTGATCTCCCTAAGGAGAAGTGTTTTAAATATCACCCACCTATTAAAGAAGAAGTTAAAGAACCGGTAAAAGCTAAATAAGAAACTATCATTTACAATGTTGATCCAGTTGTTCCCACTGCTTATATTGAAAAACCACCTTTCCTTATTAGGATGAAGGAACATGCTAGAGGTTCAACTATGGTTAACTAAAGTTATGTTAGAACACCCAAAACATCTGAACAAATAAGAGTTGAACCTAGTGTTGCTATGATTAAAGATCTCTTGGTCGATAATATTGATGGTCATGTTATTTACTTCTCTGATGAAGCTTCTAGAATTGCCAAACCTGAAGGAAAAGATAAACATAGACCAGTTGTTGGCATGCCTGTTGTCTTAGTTAAGATAGGAGATCATTGTTATCATGGGTTATGTGACCTAGGTTCTAGTGTGAGTGCTATTCCTATCTCCTTATATAAAGAAATTAAGGATGAAATATCACCTGCTAAAATAGGAGGCATAGATGTCACTATTAAACTTGCTAATAGAGATATTGTATCGCCAATTGGGATTCTTAGCGATGTTGAAGTCTTGTGTGGGGAAATAAAATATCCTACTGATTTTCTTGTTCTTAGCTCCCCACAAGATGACTTTTGTCCCATTATCTTTGGTAGACCTTTCTTGAACACCCTCAATGCCAAAATAGATTGTTAGAAACAAACTATCGGTGTTAGCTTTCGTGACGAATCTCATGAATTTAATTTTTCCAATTTTAGTAGACAACCTCACAAGAAAGATTTGCCTTGTAAGGATGATAATTTTGGTCTTGCTTCCATTGTTGTGCTTCCTACTAATCCTTTGGAACAATATTTGCTAGACCATGAAAATTGTTTGCATATGCATGAAAGAGATGAAATAGATAGAATCTTTTTCAAACAACAACCTCTTCTTAAACACAATTTTCCTATTAAAACTCTAGGAGGTCCTCCTCCACCTAAAGGTGATCATGTGTTTGAATTATAACAATGCCAGACACTTTGAAGTATGCTTATCTTGATGAGAAAAAGATATATCCTGTTATTATTAGTGCTAACCTTTCACAACATGAAGAAGAAAGACTATTGAAAGTTCTAAGGAAGCATAAAGATGCTATTGGATATACTCTTGATGATCTTAAGGGCATTAGTACCACTCTATGTCAGCACAAGATTAATATGGAACCTGATGCTAAACCCTTTGTTGATGACCAACATCAGTTAAATCCAAAGATGAAAGAAGTGGTAAGAACAGAAATACTGAAACTTCTTGAAGCAGGTATAATCTATCATATAGCTGATAGTAGATGGGTATGTCATGTTCATTGTGTCCCTAAGAAGGGAGGTATTACTGTTGTTCCTAATGATAAGAATGAGCTCATTCCACAAAGAAATGTCACATGATATAGGATTGTAATTGATTATACAAAATTAAACAAAGCAACTAGAAAATATCATTACCCCCTGCCTTTTATTGATCAAATGTTAGAAAGATTATCTAAGCACACACATTTTTGCTTCTTTGATGGATATTCTGGTTTTTCGCAAATACCTGTTTTACAACCTGATCAAGAAAAGACCACTTCTACTTGTCCTTTTGGAACCTTTGCTTATAGGCATATGCCTTTTGGTCTATGTAATGCACCTGCTTCCTTTCAAAAATGTATGACTGCTATATTTTCTGATTTTTGTGAGAAGATTGTTGAGCTTTTCGTGGATGACTTTTCTGTTTATGGGAAGTCTTTTAATGATTGTTTAAGCAATCTCGGTCGAGTTTTGTAGAGATGTGAACAACCAAATCTTGTCTTGAATTGGGAGAAGTGCCACTTTATGGTTAACAAAGGTATTGTCTTGGGCCATAAAATTTCTAAGAGAGGCATTGAGGTGGACAAAGCCAAGGTTGATGCAATTGAGAAAATGACATGTCCTCAAGATATCAAAGGTATTCGTAGTTTCCTTGGTCATGCTGGTTTCTATAGAAGGTTTATCAAAGACTTTTCTAAAATTTCTAGGGCTGTTACGAATCTTTTGCAAAAGGATATTCCCTTTGTGTTTGATGATGATTATTTGGAAGCCTTTGAAACACTAAAGAAAGCATTAATTACTGCACCTGTTGTTCAACCACCTCATTGGAACTTTCCTTTTGAGATTATGTGTGATGCTAGTGATTATGCTGTTGGTGATGTTCTAGGACAAAGAGTTGATAAGAAACTGAGTGTTATTCATTATGCTAGTAAAACTCTAGATAGTGCTCAACGAAACTATGCTACTACTAAAAAAGAATTCTTAGCAGTGGTGTTTTCTTGTGGCAAATTCAGATCTTACATTGTTGATTCTAAAGTGATTGTTCACACTGATCATGCTGCTGTAAAATACCTTATGGGAAAGAAAGATGCTAAACCTAGACTCATTAGGTGGGTTCTTCTGCTACAAGAATTTTATTTGCATATCACTGATAGGAAAGGCGCGGAGAAGCCTGTAGCTGATAACTTGTCTAGGCTTGAAAATATTCTTGATGACCCAGAACCTATGAATGATAGTTTTCCTGATGAACAACTAGCTGCAATAAATGTTTCTAATAGTACACATTGCTATGTTGACTATGCTAATTATATTGTTGCTAAATACATACCACCTAGCTTCACAGACCAACAAAAGAAAAATTTCTTCTATGATTTAAGAAATTACTTTTAGGATGACCCACATCTTTATAAAGAATGAGTACATGGTATTATTATACGTTGTGTACCAGAGCATGAAAAAGAACAAATCCTATGGAAATGTCACTCTGAAGCTTATGGAGGACATCACGCGGGAGACAGAACCGCTCATAAGGTATTGCAATCTGGTTTTTACTGGCCTACTCTCTTCAAGGATGCCAGTAAGTTTGTCTCGTCTTGTGATGACTGCCAAAGAGTAGGTAATATCGATAAGAATCAAGAAATGCCTATGAATTATTCACTTGCTGTTGAACCATTTGATGTTTGGGGATTTGATTTCATGGGACCTTTTCCTTCCTCTAATGGGTATACACATATTTTGGTTGCTGTTGATTATGTTACTAAGTGGGTAGAAGCTATTCCAACCAGTAGTGTTGATCACAACACCTCTATTAAAATTCTTAAGGAAGTTATTTTCCCAAGGTTTGGAGTCCCTAGATATTTAATTATTGATGGTGGTCCACACTTTATTCATGGTGCTTTCTATAAATTGCTTGCTAAGTAAGATGTTAACCATAGAATTGCCTCACCTTATCATCCTCAGTCTAGTGGTCAAGTTGAACTTAGCAATAGAGAAATGAAACTAATCTTTCAAAAGGCTGTTAATAGGTCCCGGAAGAATTGGTCTAAGAAATTAGATGATGCACTTTGGGCTTATAGAACAACTTATAAAAATCCTATGGGTATGTCTCCATATAAAATGGTTTACGGAAAAGCTTGTCATTTTCCTCTTGAGTTAGAACATAAAGCATATTGGGCCATTAAATAACTCAATTATGATTTCAAACTTGCTGGTGAAAAAAGGATATTTGATATTAGCTCATTAGATGAATGGAGAACCGAGGCGTACGAAAATGCAAAGTTATTCAGAGAAAAAGTTAAAAGACGGCATGAAAAAGGAATCCAAAAGCATGAGTTCAAAGTTGGAGAATATGTTCTTTTGTATAACTCTTGTTTCAAATTCTTTGCAGGAGAACTCCTCTCCAAATGGGATGGACCCTATGTCATCGAGGAGGTTTATCAATCCGGAGCCATCAAAATAAATAATGCCGAAGGTAGTAACCCGAAGGTTTTCAATGGGCAATGAATAAAACACTATATCTCGGGTATGCCCATTCATGTTAAAAGCAATATTATCCAAACTTTGACACTGGAGGAAGACATAAAGGAAACCTTTTGGAACACTCCAGAATCATGAAAAAAGGGAGGTACATGATATGGCAAGTAAACGGACTCCAAAAAATTCGCAAAAATATTTTTGTCAGATTTGGAATATTTAGAAAATTAGGAAAATAAGAAACTTTCAGGAAGGTGAACCTGGTGGGCACGATACACCAGGGGGCGCTAGGCTTGCCTGGCACGCCCAGGTGGGTTGTGCCCACCTCGGGTACTTTCCGGTCTCCGTTTTTCTTCCGTTCTTCTTGTTCACCAAGATAAAAAAAATCTATATATACCTCCCGAACCTGTTAACCTCCGAATCACGGAGAAATCTCCTGTTTTCTTTTCTTGTTGTTTTCTGTCAGATTTGTTGAGCCAGGCATCATTTCTTCTCCCCCTCTGATCATTTGGAATAAGATGCTTGGTTGATGAAGATCGAGCTGAAGAAACAAGACCCCGTTGGAGCAGCTAAGGAGGATAAGAGCAAGGAGGTCACCAGAGATCAAGTGCCGATGGACGAGTAAGCATTGCCCGCTGATGAGGAAGATGAAGATATCCTTGAACCCTACTATACTCATCTTACCCCCGTTGAGATTGCAGCCTTCAGGATCAATAATACGGTTCGTATACAAAATAAGTATGTCAATCATGAAAATATTTTGCATATGGAGCACATTGCTTCACTGTGAGGAGTTATCCGAAGATTGGAGAGCCTCTTGATCCTTAAAGATCGGATTGCATCTACTTCATCACCACCGTCTTCTTCATCACCGTACCACCAAAAGAAAACTGAGTGTTGGGTATGGGTACTCCCCTTGGCTTTCGCCAAGCTTGGGGGAGTGCCCCGGTATCGTATCAATCTCCACTATCTATTGCCTTTATTTTCTTAGTTCAATCCATAGCTATCTTTTGCTATTAGATGAATAAAAGTTTAGTTTGATCCTTGTTTTTTGTCAGTTTGCTTAGTGATCAATCCTTGTAATCGTGTGCTAGATATAATAAAGTTTAGTTTGAGTTTTGCCTTCTTTAATTTCTTGCTGCAATAAAAACAAACGAAATAAAATGAAAATATCATATGCTAATCTTATGGTAAGTGATGGCCTTACATAAGGAAAAGTATAAGTAGAAAATTTTATTGTAGGTTGACAAACATAGCATTGGTCAATGATGGAACACATGAAAGAATAAATAAGGGAAGAGAAGATTCACATATAAATAAACTATCATGGAAATATTTTGTGATTGTTAGCACCCATCAAAATATTATATGCCAAAATTGTTGACGTTGGATAAGGAAGACAACTTAATGATTTGTGTTTGTTCATATTCACACACAAGTCATATTGTCATAGATCCTTCAACATGTGGTGCTTGCCCCTATCTTTGCTAGCCAAAAATTCCGCACTAAGTAGAGATACTACTTTTGTATCCAACACCCTTAAACCCTATCTTGTTTGAGAGTCCACCATACCTACCTATGGATTGAGTAAGATCCTTCAAGTAAGTTGTCATCGGTGCAAAAAGTGCAATAAAAATTGCTTATAAAAATGTGAGATCATTTAGTGTAAGGGAAAATTGAGCATTGTATGAACTAGTGATGGTGAAGAATAAAAGCGACAGACTGCATAATAAAGGTTGCCATCACAAGGGGCAATATAACGTGACATTCTCTTCAACTGAGGGGTTGAGCATGCAAACAAAAAGCGCATGGCAACCTCTGCTTCCCTCTGCGAAGGGCCTATCTTTTACTTTCATGTATTTACTTTTATGCAAGAGTCAAAGTTTTTCTCTCTATTCATTTTATTTTTCTCCTTTGGCAAGCATCATGTGGTGAGGAAAGAACTAGGCACATATGTCCAGTTGAATATGGGTGGCATAAGTTATTATTGTTGACATCACCCTTGAGATGAGTGTGTTGGGAGGCGAAACTATAAGCCCCTATCTTTCTGTGTGTCCGTTTGAAACATGTTTCTCATGTGTACACGGTGAGTGTTACCAATCATAGAAGAATAAATGATGGTTGGTTATGTCGAACCTTCCTGAAAAGATGATGAATTGCAGTTGCATAGTTGACTGAGAACATAGTTTGTTGATTTCCAATAGAGTTTATGCTTTATACTTCGATCTTGTGATGAATTATCACTTGTTCATGAGAAGTCTATGATAAAACTTCTATAATAAAGTTTGTTGCTATTATAATAATTCACATGATGCTGCTATGTCCGTATTTTTGTTTTTATCGACACCTCTCTCTCTAAACATGTGGACATGTTTTTCGATTTCGGTTTTCGCTTCAGGACAAGCGAGGTCTAAGCTTGGGGGAGTTGATATGTCCATTTTGCATCATGTTTTCCTAATGTTGGGGATATGACTATTTGAGTAAGCCGCCCAGGAGGGGCCGGGTTACGTAAAGAAGACTTACCAAAGAGAAGGCCCAAGAACAAAGCATGAAGATGGCGGTTCATAGAGGGCTTAAGACCCACAGGCGACTTAAGGCCCATTGTAGTAAACCTCCATAATGGCATGACTGGTATCATAAGGTAGTTCTAACTAGTCACCAAGCCGGACACTTTTATAAGCCGGCCGGGACTCTATAGGCCATAGGGCGTCAACCTGTGTATATAAGGGGACGACCTGCTGGCAGTTTAGGGCAAGAAACAACTCATCGAGAACCGGGCATAGCATATCACGCTCCCTGGTCATCGAAACATCAATACCAACCAAACTAGACGTAGGCCTTACCTTCACCATAAGGATCCGAACTAGTATAAACCCTCTCGTGTCCTTTGTCCCGATTACCCCCTTCAAGCTTCCTAGTTGCGATGGCTCCACAACTAATTCCTTTCACGAGGACATCTGATGTGACAATTCCACGACAACCACTGTTTCTCCATCTTTTCTTTTTCTTCTCCACATCATGTATGGGTTTAATCAACTTTTTGGACCTCCTTATTGATGAGATTGGTTGCATAGGAAGATCATTCTCATAACATGTTTGATCATGAAATACAATAGGAGGGAAAGTGGAGAGCTTTACCCTTTCATTAATATTTCTTTTATATTCTAATGGTTTGCCCATCTTTCTATAGTTGGCAATATAAGCATTCCCATTGCAATTTACCACGCAAAACATATACATTTCTTTAATAGTAGTTTCAGCATGGTCGGTGAATATGAACATTCCAAACCAACTATTTTTATGTGACAATTCTGCACACCCCAAAAATAAGCATAGTTCATTATAAAGTTCAAGGGTGATCAAGTTATTGCAATATTTGGTCACGATTCAATCATTAAAAAGTATGCATTGAAAATTAAGATGACCAACTCTATTGCAAAGTTCACAAGTAATGAGATGAAGAGAGCATACTTTTGTAGCAAATTTATCTATCACCTTAAGACACCGATTGGTTTTATCATGTTTATGCTTCTTACAATATCTATCATGCCTATAAGGCATGTCTTCATAAAATCTATTCACTCCACAAAATTGACATGCTTATAAGAAACTTCTTTATCATGACTAGCGCAATCAACATTAGTATCATGAATATTCATAGCAAGCACACTAACAACATTGCAATCATGTTTATCATTCCACAATTTAGAGCCAAACATTTTATTGACTTCTTTTTCTAACACTTGAGCACAATTTTCCTTTCCATCATTTTCACGAAAGACATAAAAAAGATGAAGCATATGAGGCAACCTCAATTCCATTCTTTTTTATAGTTTTCTTTTATAGACTAAACTAGTGATAAAACAAGAAACTAAAAGATTCAAATGCAAGATCTAAATATATACCTTCAAGCGCTCACCTACCCGGCAACGATGCCAGAAAAGAGCATGATATCTACTATGCAACCTTCTTTACGTACACTCGTGTTGGGCCTCGAAGCACAGAGTTTTGTAGGATAGTCGAAACTTTCCCTCAAGTGCATGACCTAAGGTTTATCAATATGTGGGAGGCATAGGATGAAGATGGTCTCTCTCAAACAACCCGGCAACCAAATAACAAAGAGTCTCTTGAGTCCCCAACACACCCAATACAATGTTAAATTGTATGGGAGCACTAGTTCGGCGAAGAGATGGTGATACAAGTGTAATATGGATGGTAGAAATATATTTTTATAATCTGAGTAGATAAAAACAGTGAGAAAACTAGTAACAAAAGTGAGCAAAAATGGAATTGCAATGCTTGAACACAAGGCCTGGGGTTCATACTTTCACTAGTGCACGTTCTCTCAACAATGATAACATAATTAAATCATATGGCAATCCCTCAACGTATGTCACACTCCATAGTTCCTGTCGCGGAGAACATAAGATGAAATTTCTTGTAGGGTACGAAACCACCTCTAAGTTTTTCTTTCCGATCAATCCATTGAGCTATTCCTATAAGTTTCACAAACAACCCTAGAGTTCATAGTAAAATAACACCATACGATACACATCAATCAACCCTAATGTCACCTAGAACCTCCAATGTCACCAAAAGTATTCGTGGGTCAATTATATAATATGCATTACATAATCTCAGATTCATAATATTCAATCCACCACAAAGAACTTCAAGAGTATCCCAAGAATCCTATCGGAGAAAGGAATATGAAAACGCTTACCAACCTCTATGCATAGATTACCCCAATGCCACCACGGATATCATATCACAAGACATACATCAAGTGCACTCAGATCCAAAGATCCAATACGACATAACAAACCCTCAAATGTAAAGATTCAATTCATCGCAAGGTGGAGAGGGAAGAACACCATAAGATCCAACTATAATAACAAAGCTCGTAGTACATCAAGATGGTTCCAAATCAAGAACACACGAGAGAGCGAGATCAAACACATAGCTACTGGTACATATCCTCAACCCTGAGGGTGAACTACTCCCTCATTGTCATGGTGGCCGCCGGGATGACGAAGATGGACTCCCGTGATGATTTCCCCCACCGGCAGGGTGCCGAAATAGGGTCCCGAGATGTTTTTGGCAGATATAGAGGCTTGCGGCGGCGAAACTTCTGATCTAGGTTTCCTATCGGGGGTTTTGGTATTTATAGGAATTATTGGCATCTATCTCACGTCAAGGGGGCCCACAAGGCAGCGGCAAGCCAGGGGGGCGCGCCCTCCACCCTTGTGGTTGCCTCGGGACTCTTCTGGACGAACTCTTGTGCTTCAGGGGTCTCCTTTGGTCAAAAAAAATCACCGTAAATTTTCAGCCCATTCCAAGAACTTTCATTTCTGCACAAAAGACGACACCATGGTAGTTCTGCTGAAAACAGCATCAATCTGGCTTAGTTCTAATCAAATCATACCAAAATCATATAAAATAGTTGAAACATGGCATTAATACTTCATAGATTATCGATACGTCAGAGAAGTATCAGCGCCATTCGCGAAAGTGTTGACACCAGCGGGGAAGAAGGAAATGTGACGCTCTGTCTCAATCTGGAGGAGCCTCACGCAAGAGAAAGGGGTTCGCGGTAGGATGAGGAAGATGCAAGACAAGGAGAGGCAATGATGGCCGTGCAGTGCATGCCAGGCTTTATGTCATCCTGGGCGGTTGCCGAGGCGAGTGGGGAACTAGGGGCGTTAGTGCCCCGTCACATGCCATGTGTCGAGCCTGGCCCGGAGGTGGTTTGGGCTCACGTCGCTTCAGCCTGCCATCTTCGTCTCTGCCTTCGAGCAAGAACGAGCATGTCGTGGGCTTGGGGGCTACTGTTGGGGCTCTGGGACTGGGGGTACCTAGGCCCGTCTGCCTATGGCCCAGTGTATGGCTCCACCAATGCCCTGGTGTGGCCGAGCATCAAGGCTTCACGAGCAAGACCCTCGCGAGGCGAACTGCGTCAAGACCTTCCGAGGAGCAGCCTCCCTAGGCTGACTCCCAAGGGGAGGACATCTCTAGGCTCTCACCCTACCTCACGAGGCGCGCGGTGACATCAGCCATGATGAACGGCGCCAGTAGGGCGCCAGCGGGCATAGGCAAGGATAGTTTCCACTTTGGTGCTAGAGGGACAGAAACAGTATGCGGGTTCCAGAGGAATCCCCCAAAGGTTGCCATTCCGGTGCAACAATACCAAGACCACAGGCTCGGCAAGACGTAGGTCATTACTGAGACCACTAGCGCGTCACGACCAGAAGCTTTGTGGACGAAGACCACCTTTAGTCAGGATAGGGTGTGCTCCTATCCTCCTTCGAATTTGGCTGCTATGGTATCCTTTCCCTCCTAAAGCCTTGGGGGGAGAGGACCGGGACCAGTATAAATATAGGCAAATATCCGCCATAGAGAAGGGACGAATCAGACTGGATCAAATCCATTTCACCCTCCTGAGCCCTCACGAGGCCGCTCACCGTTATACTAGTTCATCCTCATCCTCCTCGCGAGGCAATGAACCACGAAGCAGGAGTATGGTTTTACACCACAAAGTGGCCCGAACATGAGTAAATCTTAGTGTCCCATTCCTCTTCCATCTCGCTTGAGCACGACATAGCATCGCCGCGAGGCAGTGAGCATCAGGCCGTGCCTTAGCGAAGTTCTTCATGCGCACCCCAGAGTTTGAACCATTCCTAGGGTGCGCGGAGCCCCAATTCCGACAAATTTAGCCCATTTCAGATTGGTAAATAAAAAGACACTATTTAAATAACATGAACATAATATGCATTGTTCATAGTTAAGACATAGCATGACATGACATTGTCCTAGAGTTGGTAGTTTGACCACACCACTAGATTACAAATCAACAAGACAAGCATACATGTAGTGGTAAGGAAGATCACTTGCTATGTTTAGTTTAATTTACATGGTCTGAATAAGGAACTAGGTTGTACAACTAAAAACTGAAATTGAGAAGGAGAAACTTATGTTTATGAACTTCTTCACAAGAAACTTTCAACATGCAATTTGATGCAAATGACAAAAATACACAGGAGTCGCAGTCATTACTATCCAAATATACACAACAAAGTTTGAAGGGTGGAGAAGGACACACTTACATTAGTAATGAAGACCAGCTCTATAAAGCCCTTTTCCATACTGATGGGGGGCAATTCTAGAAGTTTACCACAGAGTCTTCTTCATAAGCATTTCCTTTATTCTACATTTTGTTAAGAGTAAAGATAGAAGTGATAATATAGGAACAAATGGAGATTATTTAAGCTAAGATGCAGATTGATGCTACATAATCAACTAGCTATAAACATAGGTACAACATACAGCCAAAAGGTACTAACTAGAGTAATGCAGAACGAAACATCTTTAGTAGAATTGGTTTTATTCAACATTTTTGTAAGAGTAAACATTGATCTGATGTGTACGAAGTGGATGTCAAGGGAAAATAATATGCAAAGTGATGGTACATGAACAACTAGCCGAGAATATAAGTACAATGATAAAGGACAACAGATACTTACAAGAACAATGTAGAGCTAATCTTGTTCATAAGCATTGGGTTTATACTACATTAATGTAAGCATTAATATAGAACTGATAATTAGGAATGAACAATGGATATGCAGGTTATCATGCACATTGATCTCACATAATCAACCACGTATGAATGTAAGTAAAGTGATACAAGACAGCAGGAACTAACAAGAGCAAAGTAGCGAACATCATAGTTGCGACATCCTATGTTTTGTGGCACTGGTTCTATCGACAATATAAGTGGGGTGTTGTCTGATTTCTGCGATACCACCAGCTTTTTTGAAGACTTTGCTACTACTCCTTCAGGTTCTGCAATCACTCTCTTCCTTTTGAATGTCTGATACATAAGAACATCATTTGAAAGGAAAAGCATGGTATCACTACAGGAAACTGCTAGTTTGTTGTGTGTGAGTGGCTTTGCCATCGGCTTTTCATCGGGGTAGACGGCAAACAAAGTTTTTCCATCAACTAATGACGGCAAAGTACGCCTGACGGCAAATCTCTGGTTTGTCGTCTGTCCGCTCAGTGGCTGATAGAAAATCTAGCAAAAGAATAATGGCAAAGAAAACAAGACGACAAACCGGCTCTTCGCCGTCTGTTGTTTTGCTGAGTGACGGCAAAGGGTGGACACGTGTCCAGTCTGACGGTCGGTAACGGTGGCCTAATTTTGCCTTCTATTTTTGTCATCGGCTGACGGCAAAGTTAGTAGCTTTGCCATCTGTCTTCAACCCTACTGACGGCGAACTAATAGAAAAAAAAACCTGGGGCCGAGCCTTGCTTTGCCGTCTCCTTTTTTCCCACTAATGACAAATTAATGAAATGTAAAAATAAAAAAAACCGCCCCAACACCCGATCGCATCATATCTTGTCTCCACCCCGCTAGGTTTGCTGCCGCCACCGCCCATCCCCGGCTCCACCGCGCCGCCGCCACCGCCACATGTTCCCGCCTCCACCGCGCCACCGCAGCTGGTCCCCGCCTCCACCGTACCACCGCAGCTGGCCCCGCCTCCACCCCACCGCCGTCGGGGCCCTTGTCTACTGCGGCCCCACCAGTCCTCCTCAAATGGTGCGACCGCCATCGGGCACTCTGCCTCTGCCCTAGCGCCACGGCTGCCATTTGCAACACCGCCGCCGGCTCCCGCCTACGCATCCATAGCCACTGGTGGCCACCGAAGCCGGGCACCACCGCCCCCTCTGCCCCATGCCATGGTGAGCACCGCTCCCCATCTCTGTTTGTATTCTTTTAGATGGATAGATGTATGGATTTCAGTACATGTGGATGGATTTATAGATGTATGTAAGGATGGATGCGTAGATCGATGATTTGCTGATGGATGTATCCATTTCCATTTTCTTCTCACTAAAATTTTCAGTACAAGGTAGCCTTGTGTGTGTCCATAGTATGGTTGTTCTGCAAGGCAAACTTTCATTTTTGATTGATGCTCATTAGGAAATTAAATGCTCAGTTTCTTTCTTATTTTATTTAGGTTACGTTTTGTTGAACTGCAAGATGATGTTGATGATTTTTTGTTAGATTGTCTGCGAGTGCATATGTTGGTTGTGCCAGTGCTTTTCATGTGCAGGGATTTTCTCTTCACCTTCAGGAGCACTATCCGTCCCGTTGCCATTGCCATCGTCATTCGACTACCGCCTCTATGGTCTAGGGGCGAGCTTGACGGTCATCTCCTCCCCCTCACCTATTTGCTTCATTCCGGTCGTCGTGCCGATGCCACTAGATTTTATTTTCATGTCAAGTCTCGTAACCTAGGCGTCTCCCATTCGAAAGGGTGGCATCTATAAATATGCATGTCTTTGCATATTTATAACCATCGTCCTTTCGAATTTTCCATGTTATCCATGGACACCCCGAGTACGTGTAGATTGGGTTTTGTTTTCCATGCTCTACTTCAGTCCTCGGCAAAATTTCGTCAGCGCCACCTTGTTGTTCTCCGGTGCACATTATCTCGGCTTGTTGTCGATACGTGTATCTGCAGAACAGCAGGGAGGTGCTGCCGAAATTTTGCCGAGGACTGGAGTAGAGCACGGGAAACGAACCCAATCAACACGTACTCGGGTGGGATTAGGACCCATCTTTACCTATTAGAGATAGGATTCAATCCGTGAATGCCCGTTTCCCTTTTGTATGGTAAAAAATTAAAACCATGGCGTAAATAATATGACAATGGTAATTAGTTGTGTATCTAGTCTTAATTACAATATACATATCTTGATGAATATGAATTTGGTGCCCCTACTGTCAGTGCAAGTACCAATATGGATGATCGTGGGTGGATGTACACTGGACACCCTAGTCAGACTGCCATGACCAATTAATGGGTGATGAAGACCAATGAATTTGTAGAGGCGGCATTTGCTAGAGGCCAAAGAAAAAGTTGGTGCCCCTGCTTGAAGTGTGACAACGGCAGAGAACGGGCGAAGAAGACGATGTGTAGGCACCTGCAGAAGCATGGGTTTAAGCGTGGGTATACCCAGTGGACCCTTCATGCCGATCCTGAACGTATCAGAGAGGAGGTGGTGCGTCAGTGAACCGACAACAATGGTACCTGGATCGTTGACATCGTAGCTGACTTCAAGGATGCACATGAAGAGGGATCATAGGAAGAACTAGAGGAGTCTGAGAGGGCCTTCTTAGAAATGTTGAGTTCCTCACAACAACCTCTTCACGACCACACAAACCAATGTCAGCTGGATGCCACTACACAAGCAATGTCTATAAAGACCCAGTTCAACATGAGCAGAGATTGCTTTAATTTGATGGTGACATCTTGGGGTCGCTCTCTCCCCGAAGGTCACAAACTGGCTAAAAGCTGGTATGAAGTGAAGAAAATCCTTCGTGCACTTAAGATGCCCTATGAGCATATACATGCTTGTCCAAACGGATGTGTCTTATTTACAGAAGAGTATGCCGATGACAAGTATTGCACCAAGTGCAAAGCCTCTAGGTATGTTGAGAGAGACCTCGGTGATGGTACAAAGATGTAGAGCAAAGTCCCTTCAAATGTTCTTCGATATTTTCCAATCTTGCCAAGAATTCAACGTCTTTACTTGAACGAAGATACATCCAAACAGATGACATGGCACAAATATGGGATAAGACACGACAAAGATGATCATGGGATACAAATGTTGATACATCTGTCTTGTGCCCAAGCATGGAAGAGTTTCAATCGAATACATCATGAGAAAGCAAAAGAAGCAAAGAATGCACGAGTTCCCATCGGACTCGATGGATTCAAACCGTTTGGTATGGTGTCAAAGACATATAGTTGTTGGCCCGTGTTTGTTGGTCCCCTCAACCTCCCCCCTGGCGCCATAATGCAACGCAAGCACATGTTCTTGTCGTTGATAATTCCAGGGCCCAAGTATCTGGGGAAGAATATAAGTGTGTACATGTAACCACTGACAGATGAGTTGAAAGAAGCTTGGGTGAATGGGATACAGACATACGATGCTGCTAGCAAAAAGAACTTCACAATGCATGTTTGGTACCAGTACTCACTTCATGACTTACCAGCGTATTCACTTTTCATGGGGTGGTGTATGCATGGGAGGTTCCCATGCCCAAGGTGCAAGGCAAGCATGCAGTGTCGTCGGTTGCAGCATGGTTGCAAGTATTCTTGCTTCGACTTTCATAGACAACATTTGTGTCCTGGCCATCCATTTAGACAAGACAAGAAGAACTTCATGAAAAGTGAAGTCATTGAACACTCGACACCACCTGAGATGACGGATGAACAAATTTGTGATCAACTGAATGCTCTCCAGCCTGATCCCAAACGTCCAGGGTATTTCTTGGGATATAACAAAGAACACGCGTGGACTCATAAGCCATGCTTATGGGATCTCCCCTACTTCCACCAGCTCGATCTTCCACATAATATTGATGTAATACACACTGAAAACAATATCACCGAGGCCATTTTTGGCACATTGTTCAACATTGCTTCTGGTTCAAAGAATTTGGATCCGAAAGAGTATAAATCTCTTACGTTGTATATCCTCACCAACCTTCAAGAAGTGCGGTCGTACATTGAGTATGTGTTGGTACATTATGTAACATTTACTCAAATGTTTATCTCTTAACTCCGCTCATTTCTCATTGGGCAGTGAATTCATTACCCGATTCTCGAATGGAGGGGTCAAACATGATTCACTCGAAGATTATGAGTTGCTTGCTGGTGAAGGAGACGACAATTATGGTTTCATTTCTTGGTTCGGAGAAAAGGTAAGGTATACTTCTTGGAACACTTGAAGTTGGTATTACGTGCGACTAATACACCTATCCTTCCCTCTTAAACTTGTAGGGTACATCAATATTGGAAAAAGAGTTGAAACAAGTTGCTAATGGGTTTGACTATAAGGTCGGTACATTTGATAAATACGACATCAATGGGTATCGCTTCCGCACACATGGGAACAAGGAACATCGGGACGTTCTAAAATCAAGAAACATGGTAGTGTCGGCTATTTGCAATGGAGTTGAGTATTATGGAAGACTTGATGAAATATATGAACTGCAGTACTTTGGGGCAAATCCTCTGAAAGTAATTGTCTTCAAATGCCATTGGTTTGATCCGGAGAAGGTTAGGCGGAGGGATGATATTGGGAAAGTTGAAATTCTACAAGACAGCAAATTAGAATGTGAAGATGTCTATATTGTGGCTCAACAGGCGACACAACTTTTTAATTTCATGTACCCATGCCAAAAGAAGTACCTTAAGGGATGGGATGTCGTGTACGATGTGCCGCCACATGGTAAACATCCTTCCCCCCAGTGAAGAGTATTATGAACCTCACATCGACCCTTGTAACACCCACGATGCGACTATATCTCCCACGTGTTGAGGCACAACTTAGAGGCATAACTGCATTGTGGTTTTGTTGCAAGAAGGGTCATCTTCACACAATCCCATGTAATGAACAAGAAAGGGATAAATAGAGTTGCCTTACAATCGCCACCTCACACAAAGCTCATATAATTCATACATCATTCAGAGTACACACATAGTCCGACTATGGACAAATCCAAATGAAAAGAAGATAACCCCAAATGCTAGATCCCCGATCGTCCCAACTGGGCTCCACTACTGATCATCAGGAAAAGAAACATAGTAAAGACCAAGGTCCTCGTCGAACTCCCGCTTCAGTTCGATAGCATCGCCTGCACTAGTATCATCGGCACCTGCAACTGTTTTGGTAGTAACCTATGAGCCACTAGGACTCAACAATCCCATTACCATGGGTATCAAGACTAGAAAATCTTAATGTGTATGGAAAGGATAAGTGGTGAGGTTGCAGCAGTGACTAAGCATGATGTGGTCGCTAACTTACGGGTACAAGAATAAGATGAGAAACTACGCAAACGGTCGCCAACTAGTAATGATTAAGAAGTGATCCTGAACTACTTACGTTCAAACATAACACCACCATGTTCTCTTCTCGACCCACTCGAAAAGAGACCATCACGGTTACACACGTGGTTGGGTGTTTTAATTTGAATCTGGTGTCGAGTTCTGTACAACCGGATATTAAAAACTCCCATCCACCACATAACCGCGGGCATGGCTTTCGAAAGTTTAAACCCTGCAGGGGTGTCCCAACTTAGCCCATCACAAGCTCTCACGATCAGCGAAGGATAGTCCTTCTCCCGAGAAGACCCGATCAGACTCGCAATCCCGGTTACAAGACATTTCAACAATGGTAAAACAAAACCAGCAAGACCTCCCGGTGTGCCGACAAATCCAGATTGGAGCCGCACGTATCTCGTTCTCAGGGCACAACGGATGAGACATCCTACGAGTAAAACCAGATCTCAAGTTGCCCCACGGTGGCCTGCAGTCTGCTCGTTTCGGACCAACACTCGAAGGAGCAAAGGCCCGGGGGGTCGACTAAAAAATACTAGGTGGCCGGTGAAAATACCCTATTTAAGTTTTAGTTGTTATTAGGCAAATGGTAAAACCAATGTTGGGCCTTGGTGGAGGAGTTTTATTCAAAGCGAACTGTCAAGGGGTTCCGATAAACCAGACCGCGTAAGGAACACAAAATCAAGGAACATAAGAACAGTAAGACGGAAACTAGGGCGGCAAGAGTGGAACAAAACACCAAGCATACGGCCGAGCCTTCCACCCTTTACCAAGTATATATAGATGCATTAATTAAAATAAGAGATATTGTGATATCCGAACATAATCATGATCCAACATGGAGAAATCTTCAACTTCACCTACAACTAACAACGCTATAAGAGGGCTGAGCAAAAGCGGTAACATAGCCAAACAATTGTTTGCTAGGAAGGGTGAAAAGGTTAGATGCTGACATGGCAATTTGGGAGGCTTGATAAACAAGTGATAGGTAGCCTAGCATAGCGATAGAACAAAGCAACTAGCATAGCAATGATAGTAGTGAGATCTAGGTTAATGGTCATCTTGCCTGAAATCCCACAAGGAAGAAGACCGAGTCCAAGAAGAAGACAAACAAACGTAGTTGAATGAATCCTCACAACTCCGGAACGAAACCAAACCTACCGAGAGAAGCAAACCGGAAAGAAGCAAACAACATGGTAAACCAACAAGCATAAGCATGTCATGATGCACAAACAAGTATGATGCATGTCCGGTGCAATAAGGCATGGCAAAGTCCAACAAACAAAACTACAAGTTAAGTGGAGTTCAATATGCAACGTGTTGCATATTGACGAAACATCACATTCGAGTTATTTAGTTTGCTCTTGTTTAGGTACACAACAATATTAAATGTTATTATGTTGGGGAACGTAGTAATTTAAAAAAATTCCAACGCACACGCAAGATCATGGTGATGCATAGCAACGAGAGGGGAGAGTGTGTCCACGTACCCTTGTAGACCGAAACCGGAAGCGTTAGAACAACGCGGTTGATGTAGTCGTACGTCTTCACGGCCCGACCGATCAAGCACCGAAACTACGACACCTCCGAGTTCTAGCACATGTTCAGCTCGACGACGTCCCTCGAACTCCGATCCAGCCAAGTGTCGAGGGAGAGTTCCGTCAGCACGACGGCGTGGTGACAATCTTGATCAAGGAGGATTATCGTCGCAGGGCTTCGCCTAAGCACCGCTACAATACTATCGAGGAGGACTATCGTGGAGTAGGGCACCGCACACGGCTAAGAGATCAAGAGATCAATTGTTGTCTAGAGGGGGACTCCGATTCCTCCCTTTCCATGTAGTAGGAGTAGCAGACAAGGAAAGGGCGGAGGGAAGAAAAGGAAGGAGGGGGCGCCGCCCCTCCCCCTAGTCCAATTCGGACTAGTCATTGGGGGGCGCGCGGCCTTCCTCTCTCTCTCCCCTAAAGCCCAATAAGGCCCATATACTTCTTCCCCGTATTCCCGTAAGTCCCTGGTACTCCGAAAAATACCCGAACCACTCGGAACCTTTCCGATGTCCGAATATAGTCGTCCAATATATCGATCTTTACGTCTCGACCATTTCGAGACTCCTCATCATGTCCCCGATCTCATCCAGATCTCAGAACTCCTTCGGTACATCAAAACTCATAAACTCATAATATAACTGTCATCAAAACCTTAAGCGTGCGGACCCTACGGGTTCGAGAACTATGTAGACATGACCGAGACACGTTTCCGGTCAATAACCAATAGTGGAACCTGGATGCTCATATTGGCTCCTACATATTCTACGAAGATCTTTATTGGTCAAACCGCATAACAACATACGTTGTTCCCTTTGTCATCGGTATGTTACTTGTCTGAGATTCAATCGTCGGTATCTCAATACCTAGTTCAATCTCGTTACTGGCAAGTCTCTTTACTCGTTACGTAATGCATCATACCATAACTAACTCATTAGCTACATTGCTTGCAAGGCTTATAGTGATGTGCATTACCGAGAGGGCCCAGAGATACCTCTCCGACAATCGGAGTGACAAATCCTAATCTCGAAATACGCCAACTCAACATGTACCTTGGGAGACACCTGTAGAGCTCCTTTATAATCACCCAGTTACGTTGTGATGTTTGGTAGCACACAAAGTGTTCCTCCGGTAAACAGGAGTTGCATAATCTCATAGTCATAGGAACATGTATAAGTCATGAAGAAAGCAATAGCAACATACTAAACGATCAAATGCAAAACTAACAGAATGGGTCAAGTCAATCACATCATTCTCCTAATGATGTGATCCCATTAATCAAATGACAACTCATGTCTATGGTTAGGAAACTTAACCATCTTTGATTAACGAGCTAGTCAAGTAGAGGCATACTAGTGACACTCTGTTTGTCTATGTATTCACACATGTATTATGTTTCCGGTTAATACAATTCTAGCATGAATAATAAACATTTATCATGATATAAGGAAATAATTAATAACTTTATTATTGCCACTAGGGCATATTTCCTTCAGTCTCCCACTTTCACTAGAGTCAATAATCTAGTTCACATCGCCATGTGATTTAACACCAATATTCACATCTGTATGTGATTTAATACCCATAGTTCACATCGTCATGTGATCAACACCCAAAGGGTTTACTAGAGTCAATAATCTAAACTCATGTGGGTCGATCCGAGTGGAATTGTCACACCTATGATTCTGAATGGACTATTGTCACACGACGTCATAAAGGTAAGCGCACAAATCTTGTTCCCACCTCAGTCATATGAAGGAATCAATGGTGCTCCACCCTCCCCACCTCACCTCCCACCCCTCCCATGGCGACCATGGCGCCACCCAAGATCTCCACTGATCCCACCATCAAAATCCCTTTCCTGGCCGATGGATCCCTTCAGTGATCCACACTCCATCGCCCACCAACTGGATTTTTCTTTTGGTCACCATTTCAGAGGTGAGATCTGTAAGTTATTCCAAACCTCGGTAAACCCCATCTCCTCTTCGTATGGTTTCTCCCTTGTGGTTTCATTTGCAAGATTTGGTTTTCAACTGAATACGCACAATGTGAGTTTGGCACTATCATCTTGCACTGGTGGATCCTATGACTCATTTGAGGTATCTCATATCAAGGGTAATGTTTTTATGTTCAAAGTTTGCTCCAAGGCCGTGGGTTTCTTCTTGGTACGTAAATCATATTTCAATTGTGATGCATTCAAATGCTATTTCCACTTATGGAGCGGTGGTGGCCCAAATTGGATTTTTGAAGAGAAGAAGTGGTATAGAGAACAAGATTCTGAATGGACTATTGTCACACGACGTCATAAAGGTAAGCGCACAAATCTTGTTCCCACCAATCATGTTTACCGTAGAATCATGGGTCATCTTTCTACCTCGCACATGAGAGTTGATACGCATGATAACAATCCTCTATCGGGGGTGAATGTAATTCCACTCGGATCTACGCCACATGGCTTGCCGATTCCTAAAGATCGTGATCTTCGCTCGTTGCGGGTTGCTCCAACGACCCACATGCATAGCGGATCGGCCGTTGCATGCACCAGTGCTAGTTTGAATCGATCGGCCCAAAACTTGTCCGCGGAGCCCGTCAGGCCGACAGGTACGGAGCAGCCCAACTCCTCGGAAGATGTATCGTCTGGGAGGATTTATACTGACATATCCAATTATACTATATGCCAAAAATGCCTTGGTGCTGGGCACGCGCGTAATCAATGCAACAATAGAATCAGGTGGCGTGTTTGTTACCGATACAATCATATCGCCAGATTTTGTTTCAACAAGAATACCAGACTTAATGCTTATCGGGTCAAACAGAAAAAGGATCCTCCCCCTGATATAACTGAAGCTCAACTAGTCCCCTCGGCTTCTCCCCTTGGTTCTTCTCCCTCTGCGCCACCGGCTACAGCTGCAAACACCGAGATGGCATGCTACCCTTGCAACCCGCTCCCCCACCTTCCACCTGGTACGACGATCATCCCCCCTGGTCCTCTCCGTGCTCGCCGTGGATATGTGGTTCTTGGAGGTGACCTACCGATGGTCTGCGATGAGTGGGCAATCGCCACGCTCGTACCCGAGGTATCAGCTGAGGAGTTTCATGGTGCCATTGCTCTGATCACGAACTACCTGGAGGGACGTGGATGGCGCATCAACTACACTTCCCGCTGTGGTATGGGTACTGCTTTGGTTCAGTTTACTACTGCCTGTTCGCGTGATACTGCTGTCAGTCTAAGCCCGTTCCAGATTGGGGACTCTGTTCTTAGGATTAGCAAGCAGGATAGAGGTCTTAATTACCGCAGCATTACTTTCACACATGATGTATGGATCCTACTTATGAACTATCCATTAGAATGCTGGGATGTTGGGGTGATTAGTCGCACTATGTCACCATATGGCCGCTTTTTGATCTGGAACAAGGATCCAAGGGATAAAGCAAGGGTTATTGTTAAACTCAGGGTCATGAATGTTGACAATATTCCTATCAGTCTAGTTGTTCTGAGGAACCTTGATGATGTTGGATATGGTGACTCATGGACTTGCCCAACATATATACTATCGAGGGATCTGATTGGTCAGCAAGGGGGTGATGAGGACCCATTGCCACCTGATGGTGGAAACCCTCATCCCCTCCCTCATGTACATGGAGGTTTCTGGCATGATGAGGTATTAGGGAATATACCTATGGATCAATTTGTTATTAATCCTCATAATGAGAACCTTGGTTAACCATATGAGGATGTTCGTGTGGTCCATAATGACAATGTGAACCACGATGATGCCCACATGGCTGCTGCTTCTGAACATATTAATGCTGATCATGTTGAGGCACCTGTTTTGGAGGAAGTAAGATCTTCTATTCAGATACACTCCAATACAATCTATGCTGAACCTCATGAACTCTTGGGCCTGATTACATCCCAATTAATCATGTTGCCTCACAACCCAGTTCTCTGAAAGCTCCTAGTCCTGTGTTTATCCCCAATAACTGCAGCATGAGCTACAATGACATACCATCCACTAGCAGTTCCCAGCCTTTGCAGACTTGCAACATTGCTGTTGAGGGTGCTACTGAGCACATTAATGTTCTTCAGGAACTTATTGGCAACTTGGTGACAAATGCTCAGGACATCATTCCCAAACTGGGTGGCAGCCAGATTGTCAATGCTTCCTGCAATGTGGTCGATGTAGTGGGCACCAATGGTAACAATAAAAGATGTTATCTGCAGATCCAAACCATCCAGAAGGAACCACCTATGAATACCAGCTCTATCAGCATTGAGGAGATCACAGGTCAGGAGTTTGCTGAAGTTCAGAAACCCTCTAACAGGCAGAAAAAGAAGAAGATCATAGATGACACCTTCTGCAGGAGGAGCAACAGGATTGCCAAGCTCACCAGGGGATTCAAGGACCAGGCTGCTGCAGATAATGTCATCAATGAAGCTAAGATTGAGCATAGTAACAAACAGGACCCTAAGAAAATGAAGAAAGATATATCTGTTAACCTGGGACCTCAATTTGATGTTGTGATTATTAATAAGCAGGCACCTCCACCACCTGAATTTCCTATGAAGACCCTGCAGGCTATTGGCACAGGTCCATGTAAGATGGCACCCCAGGATGTGTCCCCTAGTGCTTTGCACTATGACAGCCCTGATGATTAGGTCTCACTCCTATGATGTGGGCTTTGATGGCTCCCCTAACTGCCATCTTGCTTTGATTCCAATTCCTTTTGCTTCCTCTACCATGTCATTTGGATGCCTGCGTGCATCAATTATCAGTATGATGTGTAATAAGTATACTTTGTGCTACAGTTTCTACTGGAGTTTTCGTGTCAGTTGCTTATGTTGTCTTAAATGCTTATGTAGTATGATTATCTACTGCATGTATCTACTCCAACGAGCATTAGTCAGTGACTATTCACTTACCGCAGATATTGGCTGCTATAGCAAGACCCACAGAGCATGTAGGAGCACATATTATGCTATTCATAATATGTCACAATATTACTTCATATACTTCTGCCATGAATAGAAGTTGGAATATCCTAAATTGGAATGTTAGAGGCATAAACTCCACAACTAGGTGGAATGACATTATAAAGAAAATTGATGAAAGTGCTTGTTGTATTATGACTTTTCAGGAAACCAAGAGGGATAATTTTGATATTGCTTATATCAAGAATTTTTGCCCAAAGAGGTTCAACCAATTCTGTTTTTCACCTTCAAATGACAACTCTGGAGGTCTAATTACTATTTGGAATGGCAATTTAATGAAGGGCAAAGTGTCATCCCAAAATTATTATTAGATCACCATTGAGTTTACTTCTAATCTGGATAGTACCTGCTGGTATCTCACTAATGTTTATGGTCCTAACAGCACTGAAGGTAAACAGGAATTTACTGATTGGCTTATGGGTCTGAATATGAGCCTGTCTAAGTTATGGATGATCCTGGGTGATTTTAACTACATAAGAAGCCCTGATAATAGAAACAAACCTGGTGGTGATCCTGCTAGTATGATGACTTTTAATAATATCATTGTTAACCTGGATCTGGCAGAAGTCCCTCTCAAAGGAAGAGCTTTCACATGGACCAATAAACAAGATCAATCTTTATTGGAAAAGTTAGATTGGATTTTTACCAGTCCCCACTGGACTACTATCCATCCATCTACTATGGCTACTCCATTAGCTAAAATTTCATCTGACCATGTGCCTATCAAAATCCAGATTGATAGAAATATTCCCAGGAGCCAGATATTCAGATTTTAAGAGTATTGGACTGAATTCAGTGGGTTTATTGAAACTGTGGAGAAGCATTGGTTAAATTCCACTCACTTCTCTGATTCTGCTAAGAATTTAAATTCCAAGTTTAAATCTATCAGAAGAGGTTTGAAATCTTGGAGCAAGCAATACTCCCAATTGAACAAAATCATTGATAACTGTTGTTTCTATGAGAAACTATTTGATGGCATTGGGGAACAAAGACCACTAGCTAGGGTGGAAAAGAATTTCAGGAAATTGCTCATCAAGCATACTAACAAGTTGCTGGAGGCTAAGAGAATCTACTGGAGAATTAGGGCAAACATCAGATGGGCAAATTTGGGTGATGAAAATACCAAATTCTTTCATGCAATTGCTACCTATGTATTTAGGCACAACTACATCACATATCTTATGACTATGGATGGACAGCAAGTATTTGATCATGATCATAAAGCAGCTATACTTTGGGCATCTTTCAAAGATAGGATTGGTACTGAGACAATCTGCACACAAAACTTTGACATATCACACCTTGCTATGGAGGAGGATCTTTATGATCTTGACAGGCCCTTCAGTACTGATGAGATTGATGATATAATCAATAAAATGCCCAATGACAAATCTCCTGGACCTGATGGTTTTAATGGCCTGTTTATGAAGAAATGGTGGCACATAATCAAGCATTATTTCTACAAATTCATCAATGATTTCTACAATGAAGCTGTTTCCCTGGCTCCTATTAACACTGCCTACATTACTTTGATACCCAAAAATGACAATCCTGAAATTCCTGATGATTATAGGCCCATCTCACTTGTAAGTATGCCTATCAAAATCCTTACTAAACTCCTTGCTAATAGAATGCAGCAGATTATTATATCCAGAATTAGCAAGAATCAATATGGGTTTATAAAGACAAGGAATATTCAGGATTGCCTTGCATGGAGTTTTGAATACATACATATGTGCCACAAATCCAAGAAAGAGATCATTATTTTTAAGATTGACTTTGTTAAGGCTTTTGATAAAGTGAGCTACAAAGCTATCTTATACATGATGCAGCATCTAGGATTTACCAAGAAATGGATTAGATGGGTCTCATCTATCCTATCTATTGCTTCCACATCTGTCATCCTTAATAGTGTTCCAGGTAAATGCATTCAATGTAAGTGTGGTGTCAGACAAGGAGATCCATTTTCCCCTCTTCTATATGTTATGGTTGGAGAATTATTGCAAATCATGGTTAATGATGCATGGAGAAATGGAACACTATCTCTGCCCATTGAGACTAACTTTACTGAAAGTTATCCCATCATACAATATGCTGATGACACCCTGGTTATCTTGCCTGCTGATGAAGTTCAAATTAAAAGCTTCATTGAGATACTTGACAACTTCTCAAAATTCACTGGACTTGTTGTAAATTATAGTAAATCATCCATGGTACCAATCAACATGTCTAATGATAAAGCTCAAGAGCTGGCAAATTCCTTCAATTGCAAAAAAGAATCTATGCCTTTCACATATCTTGGTCTACCAATGGGATCTACAAGACCTAAAGTGGCAGACTTGATGCCCATGGTATCAAGACTTGATCATAGACTTTCTGGCATTGCCTCATTAATGTCATATTCTGGAAGACTTGTACATCTCAAATCCATAGTTGCTGCTCTGCCAATTTTTGGTATGTGTTCCATCAGAGTACCTCTCACCATACTGGATCACTTTGAAAAATCTGGCAGGAACTTCCTTTGGTATGGTAAGGATATCAATAAAAAAGGAAATTGCCTTGTTAAATGGGATAATGTTTGCTTGCCAAAAAAGGCTGGGGGATTGGGTGTGTTAGATCTGAGAACACAAAACAAAACTCTGCTTATAAAATTTCTTTACAAATTCTTCAATAAGCAGGATATCCCCTGGGTTAACCTTATATGGAACAACTACTATGATAATGATGAGATACCTTGTTTCCCTACAATGAGGGGATCCTTTTGGTGGAGAGACTGTTGCTCGAATTTCCAAGACTTTAAAAACATGACTGTATGTTATGCTGGGAGAGGTGATACAATTAAGCTATGGTCAGATAAGTGGTGTTCTTATACAATATCACAGTCAATGCCTCAGCTATTTTCCTATGCAAAGAATGCTGACATAACTCTTGCAACTGTCAGCAACATGGATGTTAGTGAATTTTATGATTTGTTCCACCTGCCCATCTCCTCTATTGCTGTACAACAGAGTATCAACCTTATAGAACTGATTAACAACAGAGAGAATCAGCACCTGCCAGATTCTTGGAAATTTTATTGGGGTGCCACAAGGTATTCTAACAAGAGAATATACCTTGAACTTATGGGAAACCCTGTTGATGCACCTAAACCCTATCAATGGATATGGAAATCATGCTCTTTACCAAAGCAGAAATTCTTCTTCTGGCTCTTGTTACAAGACAGATTAAACACTAGAGATCTACTAAAAAGGAAGAATTTCTACATTGAGACTAGTAAGTGTGAATTATGTGATGATGAACCTAATGAACATTTAATGCATCTGTTTTTTAGCTGTGACTTCAGTCAAAACTTCTGGAAGAACATTGGCTACCAATGGAACACTGATCATAACCTCATAGAAATGCTCCTGGAGGGAAGGAAGCAAGATACACATGGATGCTTTAAAGAATGTCTGATTGCTGGATGCTAGAGTCTATGGAAACACAGAAATAGCATAATTTTTGACAACAAGGTCAAAAATATGACATTCTGTATTGCCACTTTCAAGGAGCACTTTTGCATGATTACAAAGAAGGCAAAACCAGGATTGAAAGAGGGCATGCAAAGCTGGCTAGATCATTTGTAGACTCATCAATGTCATGAATTATATCCATCATGTAAATCCATATGTAACTGTGCCCCTATTTTAATGAAAAAGAGAATCACAGTGGGGATTTCCCCCACTGTTTTTGTCAAAAAAAAGAGTCAATAATCTAGTTCACATCGCTATGATTAACACCCAAAGAGTACTAAGGTATGTTCATGTTTTGCTTGTGAGAGGAGTTTAGTCAATGGGTCTGTCATATTCAGAGCCGTATGTATTTTGCAAATATTCTATGTCTACAATGCTCTGCACGGAGCTACTCTAGCTAATTGCTCCCACTTTTAATATGTATCCAGATTAAGACTTAGACTCATCTGGATTAGTGCCAAAACTTATATCGACGTAACCCTTTACGATGAACCTTTTGTCACCTCCATAATCGAGAAACATATCCTTATCCCACAAAGGATAATTTTGACCAATGTCCAGCGATCTACTCCTAGATCACTATTGTACTCCCTTGCCAAACCAGGGTAGAGTATACAATAGGTCTGGTCCATAGCATGGCATACTTTTACAGAACCTATGACTGATGCATAGGTAATGACTTTCATTCTCTTTCTATTTTCTGCCGTGGTCGGGATTTGAGTCTTACTCAATTTCATACCTTTGCAACACAGGCAAGAACTCTTTCTTTGACTGTTCCATTTTGAACTACTTCGAAATCTTGTCAAGGTATGTACTCATTGAAAATCTTATCAAGCGTTTTGATCTATCTCAATAGATCTTGATGCTGAATATGTAAGTAGCTTTACTGAGGTCTTTCTTTGAAAAAATCCTTCAAAACACTCCTTTATGCTTTGCAGAATAATTCTACATTATTTCCGATCAACAATATGTCATTCACATATACTTATCAGAAATGTTGTAGTGCTCCCACTCACTTTCTTGTAAATACAGGCTTCACCGCAAGTCTGTATAAAACTATATGCTTTGATCAACTTATCACAGCTTATATTCCAACTCCGAGATGCTTGCACCAGTCCATAGATGGAATACTGGAGCTTGCACATTTTGTTAGCACCTTTAGGATTGACAAAACCTTCTGGTTGCATCATATACAACTCTTCTTTAAGAAAACCATTAAGGAATGCAATTTTGACATCCATTTGCCAGATTTCATAAAATGTGGCAATTGCTAACATGAGTCGGACAAACTTAAGCATCACTACAGTTGAGAAAATCTCGTTGTAGTCAACACTTTGAACTTTGTCGAAAACCTTTTTGTGACAAGTCGAGCTTTGTAGATAGTAACACTACTATCAATGTCCGTCTTCCTCTTGAATATCCATTTATACAATACGGCTTGCCGATCATCGGGCAACTCCACCAAAGTCCACACTTTGTTCTCATACATGGATCCTGTCTCAGATTTCATGGCCTCAAGCCAACGGAATCTGGGCTCATCATCGCTTCCTCATAGTTCGTAGGTTTATCATGGTCTAGTAACATGACTTCCAGAATAGGATTACCGTACCACTCTGGTGCGGATCGTACTCTGAAAAAACTACGAGGTTCTGTAGAAACTTGATTTGAAGTTTCATGATCATCATCATTAGCTTCCTCACTAATTGGTGTAGGCATCACTGGAACTGATTTCAGTGATGAACTAGTTTCCAATTCGGGAGAAGGTACTATTACCTCATCAAGTTTCTACTTTTCTCCCACTCACTTCTTTCGAGAGAAACTCCTTCTCTAGAAAGGATCCATTCTTAGCAACGAATATTTTGCCTTTGGATCTGTGATTAGAAGGTGTACCCAACAATCTCCTTTGGGTATCCTATGAAGACGCATTTCTCCGATTTGGGTTCGAGCTTATCAGGTTGAAACTTTTTCACATAAGCATCGCAACTCCAAATTTTAAGAAACGACAACTTAGGTTTATTCATAGTTCATACGGTGTCGTCTTAACGGATTTGGATGGTGTCGTATTTAATGTGAATGCAGTTGTCCCTAATGCATAACCCCAAAACGATAGTGGTAAATCGGTAAGATACATCATAGATCGCACTGATAACCCGCAAGTATACGGGATAGTTATAGCCTCTTCCGATAAGTAAGAGTGTCGAACCAAACGAGGAGCTAAAGGTAGAACAAATACTATCTCAAGTCCTATCGGCCACTGATACGAGTCTACGCATGCTTGACGTTTGCTTTACCTAGAACAAGTATGAAACTAGAAGTACTTTGTGGGTGTGATAGGATAGGTTTGCAAGATAATAAAGAACACGTAAATAAAAAGTAGGGGTTGTTTAGATAAAGATGCAATAAAGTAAATATAGCGAATGTGGAAAAGTGGTGGTAGGAGTTGTGGAATTGTCCCTAAGCAATTGACTACGTTACTAGACCGGTAATCACTATTGCAATTCTATTTGAGAGAGAGGCATAAGCTAACATACTTTCTCTACTTGGATCATATGCACTTATTATTGGAACTCTAGCAAGCATCCGCAACTACTAAAGATTCATTAAGGTAAAACCCAACCATAGCATTAAAGTATCAATTCCCCTTTATCCCATACGCAAACAACCTACTTACTCTGGTCTGTGCTTCTGTCACTCACGCCTGCCACCATAAGCAAATCATAAACATATTGCAAACCCTACAGCGGGAATCCGTCACGCTTGCGCGACACAGAGGGCACAGTAGGACAGAACCAATAATAAACATGCAACTCAACCCAATCATAGCAATTCATCAATCCCCGATAGGACAACAAAAATCTACTCAGACATCATAGGATGGCAACACATCATTGGAAAATAATATGAAGCATAAAGGACCATGTTCAAGTAGAGGGTACAGCGGGATGCGGGAGAGTGGACCGCTGTATATAGATGGGGGAAGGTGATGGAGATGTTGCTGAAGATGGCGGAGGTGTTGGTGAAGATCGCGGTGATGATGATGGCCTCCGCAGCGCTCCGGCGCCACCGGAAGCAAGGGGTAGAGAGCCCCCCTTCTTCTTCTTCTTCGTTGACCTCCTCCCTAGATGGGAGAAGGGTTTCCCCTCTGGTCCTTGGATCCCATGGCTTGGGAGGGGCGAGAGCCCCTCCGAGATTGGATCTATCTCTCTGTTTATGCGTTCTGTTCTTGCTCTGTTTCACCGTTTCGTGTATTTATGGAGATCTGTAACTCCGATTGGCCTGAAACCTTCGCCGTGATTTTTTTCCGAATATTAGCTTTCTTGCCGCAAAAAAAGAGCGTCAACCGCCTTACGGTGGGCTCACGAGGGTAGGGGGCACGCCCTCCTGGTACGGGCGTGGGCCCCTAACTCGTGACCACCTCGGGCACCGTCTCGCGTGGATTTTTCTTCCGGAATTTTCCATATTTTCCAAGAATAAGCTCCAGCCGTTTTTATCCCATTTGGACTCCGTTTGATATGTGTCGGGGAGAACTGATCCACGAACACCTATGGGGCCGGCGGACCGGGCCCCTTTAGGTTCGGCGGGGGGCGGAGGTTGCACGAAGAGCAGATCGAGGCGAGGCACACGAGCGGTTTACCCAGCTCCGGAGCTCTCCGAAGAGATAACACTCCTACTGCTGCTTGTCTGGTTGTATTATCTGGTGTTCTTGCTCTCGAGCGAGAGTGTGATGTTTTCTGGGCTACGAATGAATCGAAGCAAACTGTCCGAGGCTCCAAACCGAACCCCCTCTACGTTGCGCATGGGCCTCCTTTTATACGGTAAAGGGGTCACCGACAGGTGGCAACGGAGACGAGGGTAAAAACGTAAAAAGCGAGGTAGTTGATACAGTTGCTTGTACAGTGCACCCTACCTAACCCTGACGGCAGGGGACAAGGGCATTAAATGCCCGTCTGAGTCGCCCGAATAGTGCAGAAAAGGACCGTTAGGGGCGCCAGCGTTCGCCACGATGGCGATCTTGTCAGCTTCGCATGCCACTGCGCACCGCTGGCTGCACAGCCTCCCGCCACGCGCGCCCGGAGAGGCCCCCAGAGCGACACATTGGTGGATGCGCAGGAGCGTGGGCACAGAGTGGCCGCCTGCCGCGGCAAGCGCCTTGCCGCTGCTGTTATCTTGTCGGGTCCGGAAGCTTGTCGCTCACCGGGCCTCGGTGTACCTTGTTTAGTCTTCCCGGCAAGCTCCTCTTGTCGGGGCCTTGCTGCCTTGCCGGAGCACGTGGCGCGTCACGGCAAGTTCCTTGGAGCGCCTTGGTTGGCCTTCCCGGCAAGCTCCTCTTGCCGGGGTCTTGTCTCCTTAGCTTAAATACTTTGTTCTTGGATGGCTCCAAGGGAACCTTGGGGGATCTTGGCGTTCGCCCGGCAAGCCTTTGCCGCGAGGTGCTGCAACTACCCGTGCACAAGTTCGGGGTACTAGGGTACCCCTATTCTAGTACACCGACAGGAGCCCCCGGGCCTGGGCCAGACACGGTGCCGAGCGCTGTTGGGCCAGGCCCAAGACAGGGAACGGGCACACGCGGGCTGGGCCGCGCCAAATCTTGTTCCGTATCCACCGCACTCTCCCATAACGGCACGCATTGAATGCGGCATCGTGGGAGAGATCGTGGGTGGTTGTTTATTTGGAAGGCCGAAACGTCCGCCCCGTCCCTCTTTATAAGCAGAGGAAACAGGGGCAGTTTGTTCCCCCTTGCTGGTTGCTGCTACTCCTTCTTCACAAACTCCGCCGCTCCCCCCTTCTTCTCGAAGCCGAGAGAGCAGCATTCCGCCCCCCCATTGGCACCAGCATCACCACGCCGTCGACCTTCCCCACCACCTCCGCCATGGCCCCGAAAGCCGACAAGGGAAAGGGCGTGAAGTCGGCCGAGGCGCAGCGGCTCGCGGCGCTGCGGAAGGAGCGGGCGATCTTCACCCCCCAGCTCGGCGTGCAGGAGCTGAGGGAGTACTTCTACCTCTTTTGGGTGACGGAGACGCGTGCGCATCCGCGCACGAGGGTACTCCCGGCCGCTGCCTCAGAGTCGGCTCCAAATGGGTACCCGTTCTTCCCGCTATTCTTCTATTGCGGGCTCTGCCCGCCCTTCTCGGAGTTCTTTTGTGACATTATGAACACATATGGCTTCCGCCTCCTTGACTTAACCCCCAATGCTGTCCTGACCATGGCAGTTTTCGCACACTTGTGTGAAAACTTTGTCGGAGTCCACCCTAGTGTAGCGCTTTTCCGCCATTACTTCATGCCTCGGGTAGAGAGAGGAGAGCCGCTTGCCGGAGGGATTGCTTGGATCTCGAGAGTCGGCAAGAAGGATGCGTACTTGGAGGGTGAGCTCCGCAGCAAGTGGGAGGAGTGGAGAGCGGAGTGGTGCTGGATCGTCGAGGAGGATCCGCAGCCCTTCACCGCCGTGCGCCAAACTCCAATAGTGCGTGGCAATGACTGGAGCAACGTGGCCCCGGAATACGAGAGGCTGAAGATTGCCATCACTAGGATTCTTCGCCTCAGGCTTGCCGGGCTCACCGTAGGTGCTGTCGGGGCAGATTTCCTCCGCCGCCGCATTGCCCCCCTGCAGGAGAGGGGGAGGCCCGCCTGGGAATTCAAGAATTCGGCGGACATCATGAGGCTGCGGCCGGGCCTCAACTACAACTTCACTGTCTTGGAGTTGGACGCAATGCTCTTGGAATTATTCAAACGCGACCCCCAGCACCCATTCACACTGCTGAGGGGCGTAGTTCCTTTGTGCAATAACTCTTCGCTTGACCGGATCTGCACCATGATGCCGTTGTGCGATTCACACGGCATCGTCCCAACTTGGCAAGAGCCTGCGGATGACGTTGTGCGAGCGTTCTTCGACACCTTGGAGGAAGTGCCGGTCCATGCTGACGAGCAGAAGAGCCTCACCCGTGACACCACCGACGAGGAGCTGCAGCTCATCGCTACTAGGGCAGAAGAGGCTGCGGCTGCAGCTACTGCGGGTGTGTTTGGGTTTACTGTGGAGGAGGCGGAGGCTGCAGAGGCGGCAAACCTTGCCGAACGCGCGGAGTTCATGGGCGAGGAGGAGCCTGCCGGTTCCGAAGCCGAGTCGAGCGAGGCCGGCGAGGAGGAGGCTGAGCCTTTAGAGAGCTTGCCGCTGGCGGAGCCCCCGGCCCCGCCAAGGAGGCGCCTTCGTAGGGCCGGGGACGCAGCGGGGCGGCAGCCGGCTCCTCAGCCACCGAGCCGCGCGACGCGCTCTACCGCGGCAAGCAATGTTGCCACGGGAGCGCCTCACGCAACAGCGGCAACTGGAGCGGGATCTTCCCGGGCCACCGCCACTGCCCCCGCCAAGCGGGCAAGGGATCCTACTCCTCCACCTCGCCGCACCGGAGGAGGGCCGGACTTCGATCTTTCCGCGCTCAGCTCCGACGAGGAGGAAGAAGAGTGAGTTTCTTTGGTGCTCTTATAATCCTTCAATCTTGTTGTTTATATCTTGTATCTGACTTGCTCCAATCTGGATTTCTTTCTTTTCAGAACACTGGCCCAGAGAGCGGTGAAGAGGGCCAAGGCCACGATGATCGTCATCGAGGATGACCCCATCGTGTCAGCAGGAGGTGGGCCCAAGATCACCTTGACGGACCCAGCAATCACCCCTCAGAGCAGCCCCCAGCGCAGCCCCCAGCGTAAGTTTATAGTTTAGCCTTTTGCTGCCGGGTGCGCTTGAGTGTTTTTTTTCCTTTGTTGATATCTTGCTTGTTGACTTGCGCAGGAGCAGAGCAGCCTCACCAGGAGCGCCCGGAGGCCGGTCCCGAAGTGCCACCTGCTTCGACTGCGCCGCCAAGGGAGGAGTCCCCGGCAAGGGAGCATTCTCCGGCAAGGGGGGATTCTCCGGCAAGGGATGGCACTGCTGATCCTGCGGCAATCGAGGCCGCAACTGGAGATCTTGGCGCAGGTAATCCACTTACCCAGAAACTTTCCCTTGGGATCTACTTCTTTCGTTTTTTCTTTCCTGGATTTTTGATTGATTTTCCCCCCTTCCTCATTCTTCAGACCCATCTACGGCTGAGCCAATGGAGACAGAGGGCGCCGGCGAGGAAGGTGCCGGTGCTGATGATACCGCCGGTGAGGAGGCCGCCGGGGCTGCTGTTGCGGGAGCTGGCGAGGGGTCGGGCGATCGCACTGACGACCCTGAGGCCGCAGGAGCGTCGGGCGCTGCGCCGACCGCCGAACCCTCTGCTGCTTCTGTGGAGCCGGGCTCCGAGGAGCCCCAGCCCGGCGCCTACTTGAAGGCCGGTGACAATATCTTCATCAAGCTACCCTGGGCGTCGAGCTCCGGGGCGCCGGTCGAGGGGGAGACTTTTGACGGGGAGGTGCTCGCCTCTGCTGGACTGTCATTGGTTGACGCGCCCGGCAGCAGCAGCGGCGAGCCTGAGGAGGAGGAGCTGCTGCGGAAGCTGCTGTCACTCCACCGCACCCGGCAAGCCAAGCTGGCTTCCCGGGAAGCGCTTGTCGCGAAGGCGGGAGTTGACATGGAAAAGCGCGCGGAGGAGCTCCGGGGCCAAAATCAAGAAGCTCTCCGGTCCCTGGCGCAGGAGCGGGAGCGAGTCGACGAGGAGCGCACGGCCTTTCTTCTCGAGAAGGCCGAGGCTGAGGAGGAACAAAGGCTGGCTGCCGAGAAGCAGTCCGCGCGGGAAGGCGAGCTAGTGCAGCAGAAGGCCCACCTCGACAGCTACGAGGAAGAGCTCGCCGAGCGTGAGCGAGCACTTGGCGGGGTGCTCAAGGAGGCAAAGGACGCCGCGGCAACTGCAGAGGCTGCAAAGAAAGATCTAGAGGAGAAGGTGGCACAGCTGGAGGCCGATATTGGGAAGAGCGGCGAGGAGCTTGCCGCGCTCAAGCGTGAGCGCGAGAAGGATGCTGCCGCCCACGGTGAGCTGCAAGGCCTTCTCGCTGAGAGGGGCAAGGAGCTCAGCGCAGCCAAGGATTCCAAAGCAGACCTGGAGCTGAAGCTGGCCACGCTGACGCAGACGCTGGAGGCCGCCAAGGAGCGGGAGAAGACCTTGTCGGAGAAGGTCAAGGCTGACGCAGCGCTGCTGGAGAGCATTGCAGTTACCCAGAACTCGTTCAGAGACACAGTGGAGCACTGGACCGAGGGTCTGGTGAGCACTGCCGTAGTCATCAACGAGGAGCTGGCGCAACTGCGGATGGAGGACTTTGGGTATCCTTCCGACGAGAGTCTTCAACCTAGCGCCAAGCTCAGCCTGTTCTTCAAGGGCGTGGCGACGGCACTCCAGCGGCTCTGGGAGAGGATCCCGAAGCAGCTGGCCGACGAGTCGCGCAAAATCTGCGCCGGGGTTCTCCAGAAGGTGCTGATGAAGGTAGCCTTCCGCAATCCAGGCCTCAGCTTCACCAACGTCCTCAAGTCCTTGCTGCCTGATGCCGATCTGGATGCACTCAAGGCCCTTGTCGCACCCATTGTGGACAAGGTGAGCGAGATCAAGACAGTCGAGGGCGGACGCGTAGATTAGGCCGCCCATTTCTTCTTTTCCCTTGTCGCTGCTAATCAAGTTATGAAAACAGTCTGTTAGAGCTGCGACAAGTTATCTTGTAATATAACTTTATTTCTGTCTATCAATTGCAACGTTATTTCCTCTACTAGATTCCTTCCTTTGTATGTTATTACCCTGCGCTTCTAGGGGAACTTGTCGGCGCAGGCGCCCGAGCCGCGAGCGCTGAGTGCGGAACTTCAGCAGCCTGCTGGCGGCGCTGCTTCCGACAAGAAACCTTGTCGCGACTAGATGCAGCATGCTTAAGCTGTTGAGCGAACTCGAAACAAAGTAAGGGCGCAACTAGCCACGAGTTGGTTCCTCCGCGCACAGGTTTTCCATACAAAGCAGGGTCGTTCGAGGAAGATAACTCAAAAATTTAAAAAGTGATTGCTCAAACTTTGGCAACTTAGCTTTTTTGTCATTTGTTTCCCGGTAAGGCAAGTCTTTGCTTGAACGACGCCTGGCCCATACCACAATCTTCTCCTTCCCCCCGGCAAACTTGTGTGCGAGAGAACCTTCTTTTCCTTTAAAAGAAAAAGAAAGAAGAGAAAATAATAATATGGAGCTCTTCGGCTCGTTACTGCTTACCGGATGTAGGTGCTGCACAAAGTGTCAGATAATCGCATGCAACAAAGGAACTAATGCATGAAATGGACAAGCTGTGTGGAGCACATGGGGTTTTTCTTATGCACGGGATCTGCGCCCGGCTTTGTACAAAGGATTACATGCAACAGCGGCAAGACTTGTACAAAAGGTGGTTGCCGGAACGGGTTCCGGCAACCGCGCCTTATGGGAAAAACTTACGAAGATGTTCTATGTTCCAGGAGTTGCTCACCGGAACGCCATCTTCGGTCTCAAGGCAGACAGCGCCAGGCCTTGTGACTCGTCTCACCCGATAAGGGCCTTCCCACTTCGGTGTCAACTTGTTGGAATTCTTGGCGGACTGAACGCGCCGAAGAACAAGGTCGCCTTCCTCGAAGCTTCTGGCTTTAACTTTGCGGCTATGATAGCGGCGCAAAGCTTGCTGGTATCGAGCAGCTCGTACAGCAGCCTGAAGACGATCTTCCTCAAGGAGCAGCGCGTCGTCTTGCCGCAGCTGTTCTTGCTCAAGCTCATCATAAGCGAGCACTCGAGGTGATCCGTATACAAATTCCATGGGGAGAACTGCCTCTGCTCCATAGACTAGAGCGAAAGGTGTCTGGCTAGTGGCTCGATTTGGCGTCGTTCTGATCGACCAAAGAACCACCGGCAGCTCCTCGATCCAGTTTCTTCCGCACCTGTGCAGCCTGTCAAAAGGTCTGGTCTTGAGCCCGCGTAGCACTTCAGCATTTGCCCTTTCTGCTTGACCGCTGCTTCTCGGATGAGCAACAGAAGTGAAGCAGACCTTGGCGCCAAGGTCTTGGACGTACTGCATGAAGGTGCGGCTCGTGAATTGCGTGCCGTTGTCGGTGATGATCCTGTTAGGAATCCCGAAACGGCAAACAATCGACCTGAAGAACTTGACTGCTGACTGTGTTGTCACCTTCCTCACTGGCTACATTTCCGGCCACTTTGTGAACTTGTCGATTGCGACGTACAAGTACTCAAAGCCCCCGACAGCTCGAGGGAAGGGGCCGAGGATATCGAGCCCCCAGACCGAAAATGGCCAGGATAAAGGGATCGTCTAGAGAGCTTGAGCTGGCTGGTGTATCTGTTTGGAGTGGAACTGGCACGCTTCACACTTGGTTACTTGTGCAGTTGCATCCTGGAGGGCTGTCGACCAAAAGAAACCTTGCCGGAAAGCTTTGCCGGCAAGTGCTCTTGCGCCAATGTGGTGGCCACATATGCCTCCATGTATCTCCGCCAACAGCTTTTGTCCATCTTCCCGGCGAATACACTTCAATTTCACACCGTTGAGTCTTCTTCTATAGAGTATGCTATCGACAAACTGGTACATACTTGACTGCCGGGCTACTCTTTCCGCTTCTTCTTGCTCTTCGGGAAGTTCTCCTGTCTGAAGGAAGTGGACAATCTGCTGTGCCCATGCTGCAGCTTGTGGCTCGACAACAAGGACTAAAGGCACATCTTCTGCTGTGGGAACTTCCGCTCCTACGGCAAGGACTTGCGGCCCTGCCGGAGCTTGATGTTCCCCGGCAAGTTTGCCGGAGCAAAACTTGTCGGGAGCGTCTGCTTCAACGGAACAAACCATAAGGCTTGCCGGAGCAGACTGCCCCTCAGCATCCTTGGTGTTGATCTTGGGGACTTTCTTGGCGGCGGCTTCGGGGAGCTCTGCCGGAAAGTAGTCACCGGAAACCAACTTCCTCTTCTTGCTTTGTCCAGTTGATGGTGTTACGGATGGTTGAGTCAACTTAAGCACAAAGATCCCTGGTTCCACAGGTAACTTTGGTGCGGCGCACTTTGACAGGCTGTCAGCAAGATCATTCTGAGCTCTTGGGATATGCTCCATTTGTAGGCCGTCAAAATGCTCTTCTAGCTTCCTCACTTCATCAACATACGCTTCCATCAACGGACTCTGGTAGTTCTTGTTCACTTGTCGGACGACAAGCTGTGAGTCACCCCTGACACTGAGCTTCTTGATCCCAAGGTCTGCTCCGATTCTGAGACCGGCAAGCAATCCTTCATACTCTGCTGTATTGTTGGTTGCTTGCTCTTTGGGAAAGTGCATCTGGACTACGTACTTGAGATGCTCTCCGGTGGGTGCGACAAGCAGCACGCCTGCACCGGCGCCTTGCAGCGAGAAGGCACCATCAAAGTACATCAGCCACTCTTTGTTTGCCTCTTTGACGGGGATGCTCGTTTCTGAAATTTCTTCATCTGGGGTTGGCGTCCACTCTGCTATGAACTCTGCCAATGCTCTGCTTTGGATAGTTGAAGTGCTCTCAAATTTGAGACCAAAGCTTGACATTTCTAGCGCCCACTCGACAATCCTGCCCGTTGCTTCTGGATTTTGCAGTATCCTCTTCAGCGGAAAGCGAGTGACGACTGTGATCTCATGCGCTTGGAAGTAATGGCGCAGCTTTCTCGAGGCCATGAGGAGGCCGAAAAGCAACTTCTGCACACCAAAGTACCTTGATCTAGCCCCCTGCAGAAGAAAGCTGACAAAGTAAACTGGGCGCTGCAACATTTTCCTTGGCATCTTATCATGCTCCTGCGCAAACCCATGTTTGTCGGGACCAGAGCTTGTCGACGAAGCCCCCTGCTTGTCGCTGGATGGATCTGCCGTGGTTGCTGGCTCATCATCCGCCTCCCTCTACTCCACTAACGCAGCACTAACCACTTGATTGGTTGCCGCTATATACAGCAGCAACTTCTCTTGCGGCTTAGGTGCCACAAGCGTTGGAGTGGAGGACAGGTATCTCTTCAAGTCCTGCAGTGCAGCCTCCGCTTCCGGAGTCCATTTCATTGGACCTGCCTTTTTCAAAATTTTGAAAAATGGCAGGGCACGCTCAGCAGATCTAGAGATAAACCTGCTGAGAGCAGCCACGCAACCGGCAAGCCTTCGTACATCCTTGACGCGCTTTGGTGCATCGATCTGCTCAATGGCTTTGATCTTGTCGGGATTGGCTTCAATTCCCCGCTGAGACATGAAGAACCCGAGAAGCTTGCCGGAAGGGACTCCAAACACGCACTTCTCGGGGTTAAGCTTGAGGTTGATCTTGCGCAGGTTTGCCAATGTCTCGTCTAAATCTTGAATCAAGGTCGCTTTGTTCTTGCTCTTGACCACTATGTCATCCATGTAAGCTTCCACATTTCTGTGTATTTGTGGCTCAAAAGCATGGTGGACTACCCTTGCGAATGTTGAACCAGCATTCTTCAAACCGAAAGGCATCCGTACGAAGCAGTACGTGCCACACGGGGTGATAAATGCGGTTTTCTCTTCATCTTCTTCTGCCATGAAGATCTGATGGTATCCTGAGTATGCATCAAGAAATGAAAGCAAATCACATCCGGCTGTGGAGTCAACAATCTGGTCAATACGCGGCAAGGGAAATGGGTCTTTGGGACAAGCTTTATTAACATCAGTGAAGTCAATACAAAGTCTCCATTTCCCGTTAGCTTTGCGCACAACAACAGGATTGGCCAACCACGTGGGATGGAGTACTCCTATGACAAGGCCTGCTGCTTCCAACTTCTTGATTTCTTCTGCGATGAATTCTTGGCGCTCTACTGCCTGCTTCCTGACTCTCTTCTTGACGGGCCACGCATGAGGACAGACGGCAAGGTGGTGCTCAATCACTTTCCTGGGAACACCAGGGATATCAGACGGTTGCCACGAAAACACGTCGACATTCGCCCGCAGGAAAGCAACGAGCGCGCTTTCCTATTTGGGGTCAAGAGTGGCGCTGATGGTGAAGGTACCACCAGTGCCATCCTCCATGGCGGACACCTTCTTGGTCTCAGGTGGAGCTGCCATTGCTTTCTTACACTTGCCGGTGGAGCTCGATGGTGCGTCCTCGACGGTAGCGCAACACTCCGAAGAGGTGCGCTTGCCGGAGTAGGCATCAGAGCTCTTGCCGGACTTGGTATTCTTCTTCCGCCCGGGAGCTTCAGCGGCAAGTGTCCTCCATTCTGCTGCAGCTGCTGCTTCCCGGTAGATCTTGTCGGCACAAATAAGAGCATCCTTCTTGTCGCCAGGGACAGAGATGACACTTATTGGGCCTGGCATTTTCAGTACGTTGTACGCATAGTGAGAGGCTGCCATGAATTTAGCGAGTGCCGGACGGCCAAGGATTCCATTGTAAGGTAATGGAATGTCGGCAACGTCAAACGTGACCCTCTCAGTCCTGAAGTTCAGCTCACTGCCAACTGTTACCGGCAACGTGATCTTTCCCTTTCGCTTGCTCCTTCCCGGGTTAATTCCTTGAAATGTGCCGGTCTCTTCGAGCTCGCTGTCAGGGATCTGTAGCTTCTGGAGCACCATGGAGGAGATCAGGTTCAAGCCGGCCCCGCCATCAACTAGCATCTTAGTGACCTTGAGGTTGCGGATTGTTGGTGAAACCAACATCGGCAAGCATCCGACCGTAGTTATGCGATCCAGGTGGTCCTCAATATCAAAGATGATAGGCGTGCCGGACCATTTCAGAGGCTTGCGTGACTCGATGGGTGGTTCTGCTGCATTAACTTCCCGCACCCACTGCTTGAGCTGGCGGTGTGAGGTATGCAGAGAAGCACCACCATCAACACACAGGACCTCTGTGGCTTTCTGGAACTCCTGCTCATCAGTCTCCTCATCATCCATATCTTAATCGTCGCCGTCATCTTCATCCTTGTCGCGGCCACGAGGAGGTCTTTCTCCTTGCCGCTGCTTGGCCTTGCCGCGGCGTCCTCCTCGGCCGGGACGTTTCTTGCCGGATCCACCAGCTCCTTCCTGGGCCTTCTCTTTGTTGCGCCGCTCGTATTTAGCTTTCTGTTGCTCAACAAGCTGCTCGACTCTCTTACAGTTCTGAAGATCATGGCCCTTGGTGCGGTGGATCTTGCAATATTGCTTGTTGGGGCCATCCTGCTTGTCTGTGACTATTGCCTCCGCGGCAACCTCCTTACCGGAGTCACCAGCTTTGGCTTCCTTGGCGCTGCCACCGTTGTCGGACTGCTCAACAACTAGCACTTCTTTGCCTTTTCTCCTCCTGTTGTTTCGCCGCCGGTTTTTCCTTGTCGGGGCAGCATCTTCACTGTCAGATCCCCCCGCTCCTATATTTTCTCCGGGGAGTCTCCTCCCTTCCTCAGCACGCGCGCACTTGTCGGCCAGTGCATATAACTCACTGACGTCCCTGATCTTGCACATCGCCATTTCCTCCTGCATCCTGCGGTTCTGCACGTTCTGATGGAACGCGCTGATCACCGCGGCAGGGTGGACGTCTGGGATGTTGTGCTGCACACTACTGAATCTCTGAATGTACTTGCGCAGGGGCTCTCCTTCCTTCTGGGAGAGCAGATGAAGATCACTCTCCTGGCCATGAGGCTTGTGTCCGCCTGTAAAGGCACCGACAAACTGATGGCACAGATCAGCCCAAGAGGATATGGAGTTGTCCGGCAAGTGCATGAGCCAGGATCTGACGTTGGGCTTGAGCACCAGCGGGAAGTAGTTGGCAAGGATCTTGTCATCTCGTCCCCCGGCAGCTTGTACCGCAATGGTGTAGATGCTGAGGAACTCTGACGGATGCGTCTTGCCGTCGTACTTCTCCAGTACGTCTGGCTTGAAGTTCTTTGTACTGGGCCACTGGACTTGCCGCAGCTCACGAGTGAACGCAGGACAACCTACCGCGTACGGAAGATCGCCTGGTTCCCCTGGCGCATGAATGTCAACAGAGGGCCTAGCACGCTTGTTGGATTGACGTCGCGCTTCTCTTTGGCGCTCGATGCGGGTTCAAGCGTCTTCTTGTCGTCGATCATGAAGAACTTGGCGCTGATCGCGACGAGCTCGTGGATCCGACGATGCAGTGGAGTCGCTGTCGAGGTGGATCCGGCGAGTTGGCGATCTTGGCCTTCGGGGCGGTGATTGCATGGTAGTTGCACCTCCGCCCGTTTCATCGCCACCGGCTCGCGTCCGGCGGTCCTGCCGCGGCGGCGACGCGCTCGGCCGCCGTGGAGTGTCGCCGTTGGCGTAGCCGATGAGACTCTGAATGGTGGCTCTCCATTCGTCGATCTTGTCCGACGTCGGAGGTTAATCTAGGAGAAGTTGAGCTCGCGCCAAAGCTTCTGCTGGAGTGGTGGGTGGCAGTGGCGGACGGAGCGAGGAGCGGGACGTGCTCGAACTTCTAACTACGTTAGAAGGAGCAGTATCCCGTCCAGGCGACCGTGCCCCGCTCGTGCCAGCACGCTGGCGTGCATGCTGGTCTTGAGCACCCCGAGATCCACCAGCTTGGTCTTGGGATATCATGCGTATGGCACTGCTGGTGCCATGACGCTGTTGATCTTGCGCCTCCTGAGAGTGGCGTGGAACATGTACAGTCGCCGAGGTTTGTGCAGCCTTGTTCTTGGACCTGGCGGCATCATGAGCTTCCTCGTCGACGTCCTTTCTTCCGCCGGCGTCCATACCACCACTCGTTTGCTCCAACGGTGGCGGAAGTGACGTGGATGGAGCGGCTGCCGCCAAAGTCTTCTTCTTCGGTGGCATGTTGATGAAGGGAATTAAGATCTAGCTCGTGTGAACGCCGGATCTGGTTCACACAATCTCGATACCCCCTACCTGGCGCGCCAAAGATGTCGGGGAGAACTGATCCACGAACACCTATGGGGCCGGCGGACCGGGCCCCTTTCGGTTCGGCGGGGGGCGGAGGTCGCACGAAGAGCAGATCGAGGCGAGGCACACGAGCGGTTTACCCAGCTTCGGAGCTCTCCGGAGAGATAACACTCCTACTGCTGCTTGTCTGGTTGTATTATCTGGTGTTCATGCTCTCAAGCGAGAGTGTGATGTTTTCTGGGCTACGAATGAATCAAAGCAAACTGTCCGAGGCTCCGAACCGAACCCCCTCTACGTTGCGCATGGGCCTCCTTTTATACGCTAAAGGGGTCACCGACAGGTGGCAACGCAGAGGAGTGTAAAAACGTAAAAAGCGAGGTAGTTGATACAGTTGCTTGTAGAGTGCACCCTACCTAACCCTGACGGCAGGGGACAAGGGCATTAAATGCCCGTCTGAGTCGCCCGAACAGTGCAGAAAAGGACCGTTAGGGGCGCCAGCGTTCGCCACGATGGCGATCTTGTTAGCTTGGCATGCCACTGCGCACCGCTGGCTGCACAGCCTCCCGCCACGTGCGCCCGGAGAGGCCCCCAGAGCGACACGTTGGTGGATGCACTGGAGCGTGGGCACAGAGTGGCCGCCTGCCGCGGCAAGCGCCTTGCCGCTGCTGTTATCTTGTCGGGTCCGGAAGCTTGTCGCTCACCGGCCTCGGTGTACCTTGTTTAGTCTTCCCGGCAAGCTCCTCCTGTCGGGGCCTTGCTGCCTTGCCGAAGCGCGTGGCGCGGCGCGGCAAGTTCCTTGGAGCGCCTTGGTTGGCCTTCCCGGCAAGCTCCTCTTGCCGGGGTCTTGTCTCCTTAGCTTAAATACTTTGTTCTTGGATGGCTCCAAGGGAACCTTGGGGATCTTGGCGTTCGCCCAGCAAGCCTTTGCCGCGAGGTGCTGCAACTGCCCGTGCACAAGTTCGGGGTACTAGGGTACCCCTATTCTAGTACACCGACAATATGGATATACTGCGAAACATAAAACAAGCAACAGACAGGAACTGGCACTGGATCAATAAGCTAGTCCCAAAAATAATATAAAAAGTTGCCAAAAAGTGAATAATATTGGCATGGAACAATAAAAAATTATAGATACGACGGAGACGTATCAGCATCCCCAATCTTAATTCATGCTCGTCCTCGAGTAGGTAAATGATAAAAAAGAATAATTTTTTATGTGGAATGCTACCTAGCATAATCTTGATCATATGTCTTATCATGGCATGAATATTAACACACGAGTGATTCAAAGAAATAGTCTATCATTTGACATAAAAACAATAATACTTCGAGTGTACCAATACAGCAATCAAGTCTTTTCAAAATAACAAGGCCATAGAAAGCTAATCCCTACAAAAACATATAGTTTGGCCATGCTTCATTTTTGTCACACAAAATGCCCCCATCATGCACAACCCCGATGACAAGCCGAGCAATGGGTTCATACTTTTTAACGCGCTTCAGCTTTTTCAACTCTCACGCAATACATGAGCGCAATCCATGGATATAGCACTATAGGTGGAATAGAATATAATGATGGAGGTTATGTGGAGAAGACAAAAAAGGAGAGAGTCTCACATCGACGCGGCTAATCAACGGGCTATGGAGATGCCCATCAGTTGATGTCAATGTGAGGAGTAGGGATTGCCATGCAACGGATGCACTAAGAGCTATAAGTGTATGAAAGCTCAACAAAAGAAACTAAGTGGGTGTGCATCCAACTTGCTTTCTCATGAAGACCTAGGTAATTTGAGGAAGCCCATCGTTGGAATATACAAGCCAAGTTCTATAATGAAAATTCCCACTAGTATATGAAAGTGACAACATAGGAGACAATCTATATGAAGAACATGGTGCTACTTTGAAGAACAAGATATGAGACTCACTAGATGAAGAACATGGTGCTACTTTGAAGAACAAGTGTGGAAAAGAGATAGTAACATTGCCCCTTTTCTTTTATTTTATTTTTTTCTTTCGGTGGGCTTCTTTGGCCCCCTTTTTTTATTTAGGCTTCTTTGGCCTTTCCCTTTTTTTTGGGGAAATGTTCTATAATGATGACCATCACACTTTTATTTACTTACAACTCAATATTACAACTCGATACTGGAACAAAGATATGACTCTATATGAATGCTTCTGGCGGTGTACCGGGATGTGCAATGATCTAGCATAGCAATGACATCAAAAATCGAACAAGCCATGAAAACATCATGCTAGCTATCTTACGATCATGCAAAGCAATATGACAATGAATGCTCAAGTCATGAATATGATGATGATGGAAGTTGCATGGCAATATATCTCGGAATGGCTATGGAAATGCCATGATAGGTAGGTATGGTGGTTGTTTTGACGAAGATATAATGAGGCTTATGTGTGATAGAGCGTATCGTATCACGGGGTTTGGATGCACCGGCGAAGTTCGCACCAACTCTCGAGGTGAGAAAGGGCAATGCACGGTACCGAAGAGGCTAGCAATGATGGAAAGGTAAAAGTGTGTATAATCCATGGACTCACATTAGTCATAAAGAACTCATATACTTATTGCAAAAGTTTATTAGCCCTCGAAGCAAAGTACTACTATGCATGCCCCTAGGGGGATAGATTGGTAGGAAAAGACCATCGCTCGTCCCCGACCGCCACTCATAAGGAAGACAATCAAAGAAACACCCCATGCTTCAAATTTGTCACACAACGGTTACCATACGTGCATGCTACGGGACTTGCAAACCTCAACACAAGTGTCTCTACAATCCACAACCACCCACTAGCATGACTCTAATATCACCCTCTTTATATCGCAAAACTATTGCAAGGAATCAAACATATCATATTCAGCGATCTACAAGTTTATGTAGGATTTTATGACTAACCATGTGAATGACCAATTCCTGTCATCTCTCTAAAAAGATATAAGTGAAGCAAGAGAGTTTAATACTTTCTACAAAAGATATTCCCACGCTCTAACAAATATAAGTGAAGAAAAAGAGCATTCTACAAATGGCGGGTTTCTATGTAAGGGGAAATAGGCAATCCAACTTCAAATGATATAAGTGAAGCACATGAAGCATTCTATAAAGCCACTCTCAAAAGATTTAAGTGAAGTGCAATGAGAATTCTATAAATCAACCAAGGACTATCTCATACCAGCATGGTGCATAAAAGAAAAGTGAAAACCTAATTGCAAAAGACGCTCCAAGACTTGCACATAATGCATGAACGAAACAAATCTGAAACATACCGATACTTGTTGAAGAAAGAGGGGATGCCTCCCCAGCATCCCCAAGCTTAGACGCTTGAGTCTCCTTGAATATTTACTTGGGGTGCCTCGGGCATCCCCAAGCTTGAGCTCTTGCCTCTCTTCCTTCTTCTCACATCGAAACATCCTCGATTAGACACTACATCCACACAAAATTTCAACAGAAAACTTGGTAAGATTCGTTAGTATAATAAAGCAAATCACCACTCTAAGTACTGTTGCAACCCAATTCATATTTTGTTTTTGCATTGTATCTACTGTAATATAGCTTTTTCATGGCTTAATCCACTGATATAAAATGATACATCAAAACAAGCAAACTATGCATCAAAAACAGAATCTGTCTAAAACAGAACAGTCTGTAGCAATCTGAACATCTACCATAATTCTGGTACCCCATAAATTCTACCAAAATTAGGAAAAATAAACACGTTGTATAGAAAGACAGTGCAAAAGGAATCAGAACTAATTAAGGTTCCAGTTGAAAATGTAAAATCGCGCACTTCAGCCAAAGTTTCTGTTCTGCACCGTACGAACCAACAAGCATTGTAAACATCCTAAAGGCAAACCTTGGCACATTATTTTTATAATACAATGGAATTGTACAAGGGGATAATTATTTTTATTGAAAAGTTTCTGTAATTAAGATTCACAAAGTTCCCATGGGCATGAACAAAGTTCAAGGACGTCCCCCACTTTCACAATGTTCGTCTCTCTCACTTTCACTTCTCTTTTTGAAAAGTTTTGGGTTCCCCTCTTTTTTTAAACTATATGAAAGCACTCAACAGAAATAAATGACTCTCTAAAACTTCCGGGTTGTCTCCCTGGCAGCGCTTTCTTTAAAGCCATTAAGCTAGGCATTTAGTGCTCAAGTAATGAATCCACCCGGATCCCAATGTATATCAAAGCCAATTTTAATTAACAATGATTTGTAATTTAGTAGCGAGCACAAAGTAACATATATCATGCAACAATGAAGTCTAACTCTATTTCTATGCATCGGCATGTCATGAAAGAACAATTCATGCACACATAGTAAAGGCCAATGCATAGTATAAGCAGTTTCTTGCAATTTTATCTTATTGGAAACATAGAGAGGTGGAGATATAGTTCCTCTCTCATAATAATTGCAAGTAGGAGAAGCAAGCACATGCATATTACATTCATCAAAATCATCATAGGCAACCCATCAATATAATCCTTAATAAGCACAAACTTCTCCGATATAGTGTAGTTTGGAGAATTCAAAAAGATAATAGGACTATCATGCGTGGATGCAATAGCAACAATTTCATGGTTAACATAAGGAACTATAGCAAGTTCATCTCCATAAGCATAATTCATATTGGCATCTTGGCCACAAGCATAGCAAGCATCATCAAAAAGGGATATTTCAAACAAATTCAAGGGATCATAGCAATCATCCTTCGGTAAGCACGAAGGGGAATTAAATAATGTATGAGTTGAAGAGTTACTCTCATTAGAAGGTGGACACGGGTGATCAATCCACTCTTCCTCCTTTTGTTCTTCACTCTCCTCATCATCTTTTTCATCCAATGAGCTCATAGTTTTATCAATTTCCTCTTCCATAGACTCCTGCAAAATATTAGTCTCTTCTTGGACAACGGGGTAAGCCTCGATATATTGTTGAACATAGGCATTAGAAGCATAATTCTCATAACAATATTCAAGTATGGCAAAATTTTCAGATTTGTAAAGAGTAGCATCATACTTTTCAATCAAAGTAGCAATTTCAAAAGCACCCTTAAAAGCAACAAATTATTCAATTTGTTGAACATCATAGTAACTATAAACACCCTTAGCATACAAAGATAAGATCCCATTATCAATAAACTCACATTGGTAGGGAAGGTGTTTTTTAGGGTTTTCAGAACAACAAGTAAAATCATATTCCCAACATAAATTCCAAGCATAGCATTGTAAACATTGAATTTGATCCCACAATAGTTTCCCTTTTTCACATATACGGTGTCGCACATAACAAGCATGCTCATCTAAAGATTTGCCCTCAACTAAGCTAGTCGGGGTTTCGGCACGAGCACATAGGGATCAAAGATGATCCAAGTAAAAAGCTTCAGTAGTGTGCTAGATTTTGAGTGGTTCTTCAACCATTGGAGCAGTAGGTACAACTAATTTTTTTGGTATTTTGCATTTCCTACCCATAGCTAAGGATAGAAAACAACTAAGAACAACAAATAAAAATTACTTAGTGATAAAGAAAACAAGCACACACGAGAATATTCACCCCACGCTATGACTCCCCGGCAACGGCGCCGGAAAAAGGTCTTGATAACCCGCAAGTATACGGGATAGTTGTAGCCTCTTTTGATAAGTAAGAGTGTCGAACCCAACGAGGAGCTAAAGGTAGAACACATACTCTCTCAAGTCCTATCGGCCACTAATACGACTCTACGCACGCTTGACATTCGCTTTACCTAGAACAATTATGAAACTAGAAGTACTTTGTAGGTGTGATAGGATAGGTTTGCAAGATAATAAAGAACAAGTAAATAAAAAGTAGGGGCTGTTTAGATAAAGATGCAACAAAGTAAATATAGCGAGTGTGGAAAAGTGGTGGTAGGAGTTGTGGAATTATCCCTAAGCAATTGACTACGTTAATAGACCGCTAATCACTATTGCAATTCTATTTGAGGGAGAGGCATAAGCTAACATACTTTCTCTACTTGGATCATATGCACTTATGATTGGAACTGTAGCAAGCATCCGCAACTACTAAAGATTCATTAAGGTAAAACCCAACCGTAGCATTAAAGTATCATGTTCCCTTTATCCCATATGCAAACAACCTACTTACTCGGGTCTGTGCTTCTATCACTCACGCCACCCACCATAAGCAAATCATAAACATATTGCAAACCCTACAGCGGGAATCCCTCACGCTTGCGCGACATGGAGGGTACAATAGGACAACACCAATAATAAAACATGCAACTCAAACCAATGATAGCAATTCATCAATCCCCGATAGGACAATGAAAATCTACTCAGACATCTTAGGATGGCAACACATCATTGGAAAATAATATGAAGCATAAAGCACCATAAAACACCAATAATATGAAGCATAAAGCGCCACCGGAAGCAAGGGGGAGAGATCCCCCCTTCTTCTTCTTCTTCCTTGACCTCCTCCCTAGATGGGAGAAGGGTTTCCCCTCTGGTCCTTGGATCGCATGGCTTGGGAGGGGCGAGAGCCCCTCCGAGATTGGATCTATCTCTCTGTTTCTGCGTTCTGTTCTCGCTGTGTTTCACCATTTCGTGTATATATGGAGATCCGTAACTCCGATTGGCCTGAAACCTTCGCCGTGATTTTTTTTCCGAATATTAGCTTTCTTGCGGAAAAATAAGAGCGTCAACCGCCTTACGATGGGCTCACGAGGGTAGGGGCGCGCCCTCCTGGTATGGGCGTGGGCCCCTACCTCGCGACCACCTCGGGAGCCGTCTCGCGTGGATTTTTCTTCTGGAATTTTCCATATTTTACAAAAATAATCTTCGTCCGTTTTTATCCCGTTTGGAGTCTATTTGATATGGATATTCTGCGAAACATAAAACATGCAATAGACAGGAACTGGCACTGGGCACTGGATCAATAAGTTAGTCCCAAAAATAATATAAAAGGTTGCCAAGAAGTATATGAAAGTGAATAATATTGGCATGGAACAATCAAAAATTATAGATACGACGGAGACGTATCACACACCATATCCAATAAAGTACGGTTATGACGTTCGGACACACCATTATGCTGTGGTATTCCATATGGCGTGAGCTGTGAAACTATTCCACATTGTTTTATATGAAGGCCAAACTGGTAACTCAAATATTCTCCTCCACGATCAGATCGTAGAAACTTTATTTTCTTGTTACGATGATTCTCCACTTCACTCTGAAATTATTTGAACTTTTCAAATGTTTCAGACTTGTGTTTCATTAAGTAGATATACCCATATCTGCTCAAATCATTTGTGAAGGTCAGAAAATAACGATACCCGCCACGAGCCTTAATACTCATTGGTCTACATACATCAGTATGTATTATTTCAAACAAGTCAGTAGCTCGTTCCATTGTTCTGGAGAATGGAGTTTTAGTCATCTTGCCCAAAAGGCACGGTTCGCAAGCATCAAAATGATTCATAACCAAGTGATTCCGAAAATCCATCTTTATGGAGTTTCTTCATGCGCTTTACACCGATATGACCCAAACGGCAGTGCCACAAATAAGTTGCACTATCATTATTAACTTTTCATCTTTTGGCATCAATATTATGAATATGTGTATCACTATGATCGAGATCCAACAAACTATTTTCATTGGGTGTATGACCATTGAAGGTTTTACATGTAGACAAAACAATAATTATTCTCTGACTTTAAATGAATAAGCATATTGCAATAAACATGATCAAATTATATTCATGCTCAACGCAAACACCAAATAACATTTATTTAGGTTTAACACTAATCCCGAAAGTATAGGGAGTGTGCGATGATGACCATATCAATCTTGGAACCACTTCCTACACACATCATCACTTCACCCGCAACTAGTCTCTGTTTATTCTGTAACTCCTGTTTCGAGTTACTAATTTTTAGCAACCGAACAAGTATCAAATACTCAGGGGCTACTATAAACACTAGTAATGTTCACATCAATAACTTGTATATCAAATATACCCTTGTTAACTTTGCCATCCTGCTTATCCACCAAATATTTAGGGCATTTCCGCTTCTAGCGACCATTTCCCTTGCAGTGTAAGCACTCAGTTTCAAGCTTTGGTCTAGCTTTGGGCTTCTTCGCGGGAGTGACAACTTGCTTGTCATCCTACTTGAAGTTGCCTTTTCTTTCCCTTTGTCCTTTTCTTGAAAATAGTGGTCTTGTCAATCATCAACACTTGATGCTCTTTCTTGATTTCTACCTTCGTTGATTTCAACATAACGAAGAGCTTGGGAATCGTTTTAGTCATCCCTTGCATACTATAGTTCATCACAAAGTTCTAGCAACTTGGTGATGGTGACTAGAGAACTCTGTCAATTCCTATCTTATCTGGAAGATTAACTCCCACTTGATTCAAGCGATTGTAGTACCCAGACAATCTGATCACATGCTCACTAGTTGAGCAATTCTCCTCAATCTTTTAGCTATAGAACTTGTTGGAGACTTCATATCTCTCAGCTCAGCTATTTGCTTGAAATATTAACTTCAACTCCTCGAACATCTCATATGGTCCATGACGTTCAAAACGTCTTTGAAGTCCCGATTCTAAGCCGTTAAGCATGGTGCACTAAACTATCAAGTAGTCATCATATTGAGCTAGCCAAACGTTCATAATGTCTGCATCTGCTCATGCAATAGGTCCGTTACCTATCGGTGCATCAAGTACATAATTCTTCTGTGCAGCAATGAGGACAATCCTCAGATCACGGATCCAATCCGCATCATTGCTACTAACATCTTTCAACACACTTTTCTCTAGGAACATATCAAAATAAACATATGAAAGCAACAACGCGAGCTATTGATCTATAGCATAATTTGAAAAATACTACCAGGACTAAGTTCATGATAAATTTAAGTTCAATTAATCATATTACTAAATAACTCCCACTTAGACAGACATCCCTCTAGTCATCTAAGTGATCACGTGATCCAAATCAACTAAACCATGTCCGATCATCACCTGAGATGGAGTAGTTTCCAATGGTGAACATCACTATGTTGATCATATCTACGATATGATTCACGTTCGACCTATCGGTCTCCGTGTTCCGAGGCCATATCTGTATATGCTAGGCTCGTCAAGTTTAACCTGAGTATTCCGCGTGTGCAACTGTTTTGCACCCGTTGTATTTGAACGTAGAGCCTATCACACCCGATCATCACGTGGTGTCTCAGCACGAAGAACTTTCGCAACGGTGCATACTCAGGGGGAGCACTTCTTGAAATTTAGTGAGAGATCATCTTATAATGCTACCGTCAATCAAAGCAAAATAAGATGCATAAAGGATAAACATCACATGCAATCAATATAAGTGATATGATATGGCCATCGTCATCTTGTGCTTGTGATCTCCATCTCCGAAGCACCGTCGTGATCACCATCGTCACCAGCATGACACCTTGATCTCCATCGTAGCATCGTTGTCATTTCGCCATCTATTGCTTCTACGACTATCGCTACCGCTTAGTGATAAAGTAAAGCAATTACAGGGCGCTTGCATTTCATACAATAAAGCGACAACCATATGGCTCCTGCCAGTTGCCGATAACTCGGCTACAAAACATGATCATCTCATACAATAAAATATAGCATCATGTCTTGACCATATCAAATCACAACATGCCCTGCAAAAACAAGTTAGACGTCCTCTACTTTGTTGTTGCAAATTTTACGTGGCTGCTATGGGCTGAGCAAGAACCGTTCTTACCTATGCATCAAAACCACAACGATAGTTTGTCAAATTAGTGCTGTTTTAACCTTCGCAAGGACTGGGCGTAGCCACACTCGGTTCAACTAAAGTTGGAGAAACTGACACCAGCCAGCCACCTGTGTGCAAAGCACGTTGGTAGAACCAGTCTCGCGTAAGAGTATGCGTAATGTCTGTCCGGGCCGCTTCATCCAACAATACCGCCGAACCAAAGTATGACATGCTGGTATGCAGTATGACTTGTATCGCCCACAACTCACTTATGTTCTACTCGTGCATATAACATCTACGCATAAAACCTGGCTCGGATGCCAATGTTGGGGAACGTAGTAATTTCAAAAAAAATTCTTACGCACACGCAAGATCATGGTGATGCATAGCAACGAGAGGGGAGAGTGTGTCCATGTACCCTTGTAGACCGAAAGCGGAAGCGTTAGAACAACGCGGTTGATGTAGTCGTACGTCTTCACGGCCCGACCGATCAAGAACCGAAACTACGACACCTTCGAGTTCTAGCACACGTTCAGCTCGATGACGTCCCTTGAACTCTGATCCATCCAAGTGTCGAGGGAGAGTTCTGTCAGAACAAGGATGTGGTGACAATCTTAATGTTCTACCGTCGCAGGGCTTCGCCTAGGCACCGCTACAATATTATCGAGGAGGACTATCGTGGAGGGGGCACCACACACGGCTAAGAGATCAAGAGATCAATTGTTGTCTAGAGGTGCCCCCCTTCCCCCGTATATAAAGCATTGGAGGAGGGGGAGAGGGCCGGACCTTATGGCGCGTCCTGGAGGAGTTCTACTCCCACCGGGAGTAGGATTCCTCCCCTTCCATGTAGTAGGAGTAGGAGACAAGGAAGGGGGAGAGGGAAGAGAAGGAAGGAGGGGGCGCCGCCCCTCCCCCTAGTCCAATTCAGACTAGTCATTGGGGCGGTGCGCGGCCTGCCTCTCTCTCTCCCATAAAGCCCAATAAGGCCCATATACTTCTTCCCCGTATTCCCGTAACCCCTCGGTACTCCGAAAAATACCCGAACCACTCGGAACCTTTCCGATGTTCGAATATAGTAGTCCAGTATATCGATCTTTACTTCTCGACCATTTCGAGACTTCTCGTCATGTCCCGATCTCATCTCGGACTCTGAACTCCTTCGGTACATCAAAACTCATAAAATCATAATATAACTGTCATCAAAACCTTAAGCATGCGGACCCTACGGGTTCGTGAACTATGTAGACATGACCGAGACACGTTTCCGGTCAATAACCAATAGCAGAACCTGGATGCTCATATTGGCTCATACATATTCTACGAAGATCTTTATCGGGCAAACCGCATAACAACATATGTTGTTCCCTTTGTCATCGGTATGTTACTTGTCCAAGATTTGATCGTCGGTATATCAATACCTAGTTCAATCTCGTTACCGGAAAGTCTCTTTAATCGTTACGTAATGCATCATCCCGTAACTAACTCATTAGCTACATTGCTTGCAAGGCTTATAGTGATGTGCATTACCGAGAGGACCCAGAGATACCTCTCCGAAAATCGGAGTGACAAATCCTAATCTCGAAATACGCCAACTGAACGTGTACCATCGGAGACAGCTGTAGAGCTCCTTTAGAATCACCTAGTTACGTTGTGACGTTTGGTAGCACACAAAGTGTTCCTTCGGTAAACGGGAGTTGCATAATCTCATAGTCAAAGGAACATGTATAAGTCATGAAGAAAGCAATAGCAACATACTAAACGATCAAATGCTAAGCTAGTGGAATGGGTCAAGTCAATCACATCATTCTCCTAATGATGTGATACCGTTAATCAAATGAGAACTCATGTCTATGGTTAGGAAACTTAACCATCTTTGATTAACGAGCTAGTCAAGTAGAGGCATACTAGTGACACTCTGTTTGTTTATGTATTCACACATGTATTATGTTTCCGGTTAATACAATTCTAGCATGAATAATAAACATTTATCATGATATAAGGAAATAAATAATAACTTTATTATTGCCTCTAGGGCATATTTCCTTCATATTAAACATGGCAAGAGGTGAAGCATAATAAAACTACCTAGCTAGGAAATTTAAATGAGGCAGGAAATAACAAACAACAATTCCTGAAAATCCCCATGTCATTTAGCAGTTTTAATGCAAACAACAATTTTAACCATTTAAATGTTGTTATCATGATGCAGATGACATGCACAAGTTTTATGCGATTTTTATGAAAATGTTGAAATGAGCATGTTATGAAGCATTTGGTCACCATGGCGGAACGAAAAGGGTGCCACGATGGCGAAACGGAAATGGTGCCACGGCAACATTCTGCTGTCCGCTGCCCTGCTCCGCCGCCTTTCTCCCCATCCGTCGCCTTCCATCGCTGCCCCATGGTAAGGCAACCTCTTCCCCCTTGCATTCTTCACAGATTTTCTGCTCTTCTTCTTGTACGATTTTCCGCTCAATCGTGGAAACCTAGGTCTTGTGTGTGTGACTGGCATGGGATTTGAGTGGGAGGGGCTGTATTGACTAAGGGGTGTGATGGATCTTAAAAGGTAACATCATATTCCCCTGTTCTAATTGATGTATGCATAAGTTTTGGTGTGTGAATTTTCTGATTTTTTTTCTGTCTATATTGAATAGGATCGATGCAATGTTTGTGCATGATTCTAACCAATTCAATGTGATAAACCTAACCACGGGGGCGATCTCATGCAATGAAGTAGAAAATGGTAGTGTTATTGATTGGTCAAGTCTTGTGATTGAACCAGAAAATGATGGGGATGAAAAACCGCCTGACGAGAAAGCCATGTTTGCTCCGTTTGGTTTAAAAACAGAACCAGATGAGAGAACAAGAAAACACAGGATAAAGAGTTGGTGGGAAGGTGGATCAAGGAAACGATCCTTGAACAAATGCAAAAAATGCGGGGAGGTTGGACATAGAGAAGCTGCCTGTCCTCAAAATTGAACAAAGAAAAGGTACATAGTAGTACTTGTTTGTGACGCCCGGATAACTAAGCTACAGTAATTCCCTGCTAATGATGCCACGTCATCATGATTACTGTTGTTAAACTCGCGTTGCTTCGAATTCAGTCCAAATTCGATTTTCAAAATCAAGTCAAACACAAAAGTTTTCAAATGTATAAAATAAAATGTTCATCTTGTGGCAAATAATCCATAACAAATATTGGTGGTGAACCAACATTTTTGCAAGGTGTTTAAATGGCCTAAACCAATTAAGGCAGTGGCTAAAGCAATATATTAAATGCCTTTTCAATTTATAAAAGTGGCAAACTTTTTCAAAAGCCTCACAATCTTTTTGTGGCAGTGCCAACTATTGCAATATATTTATGTGGCCAAGTCCCACATTTTACCGAATCCTTTTTGGAGCTCAAATATTGCAAAAACATTTTTTCTGTAAAAACAAAAGAGCAAGAAAAAGGGGGAAGATGAGAAGAGAGAAGCTCCCCTTGCCCCACTGGGCTTTAGCCCACCCCAGCACCCGGCCCATCTAACCCCACCCAAGGCGGCCCAGCACTTGCCTCCCCCGGTCGCCTTCTCCCTCTCATGTACAACCGACCGGGGGCACGACCAACGCGCGCAGCCGCACCAGCTCGCCGGCATGGAGGGGATAAGGCTGAGCCCCCTCGGCCTCGTCAGCTCTCCCCTCCCTGCGCAGATATTTCCCTCTCTCCCTCGCTCACTCTCCTCTCCCCTTCCAATCTCATCCACGCCCGAACACCACCACGGCTACATCGTCGCCATTGCCATGCCCTCGGCCCCCTCCCTCGCCACACCGACCTGGCCGGGAGCTCCGCCGTGTTGTCGCTCGCCGGTCCCGCCCACCAGCACGAGGCCGCAGTGCCCCCATCGAAAGATCGACGCCGCTCCTTCGCGTCGGCCAACGCTGCGACCACCGTGTCATCCCGCCTCCCCGTCGCCTGCCCTCGCGTCCCCGACTCCTCTCCGACCGGCCTCCATAGCGCGCCCCCGACCTTCCTGTGGTGAGCCACTCCCGTTTCCCCCTTCTCTCCTACTCACCGTCACCGTAGGATGACTGCCCCGCCATGGACGAAGCTCTATGTGAGCTCGTGCTCACCGCTGGCCATGGCCGTCCCCTGGTCCTGCCCGCTCGCGCCAGGCTCTCCCACCGCGCTTCCGCCGGAGCCCCCGTCCCCCGCCCGAGCTGCTCACCGACCTCACCGTGCCACCCGGCGGGCTCCCCCGTCGCCGGTGGCCTTGAGCACAGTGCCCCTCGGGCATGGGCGCCCGCACCCATTAACACCCGCCCCGCTGGGCTGGCCTGTGTCACTGCCAGCAGGCCCCACACCCTGCCCTTTATAAAAAAAGAGGGGGGTTTTAAAAATAAAGTATATGTTTTTTAAATATTTGTAATAATTAGATTAACTAATTAATTAGTTAATCTAGTTTAAATAGGCTAATTACCTAGTTTAACTAGTTAGAACTGTTAATTAGCTAGATGTGAGTATGACAGGGGGATCCCACCCCTGTTGACCAGTCAAACGTTGACTGGTCAACTGGGTCCCCCTGGCCCACCTGTCAGCCATTGGGTACACTTTGGTGTACACTATGCTGGGTGCGCCTAACATTTTAGCATTATTTTCGTATTAAAATTAATTTCAGATTATTAATAAAACTTTGAAAGTTAATAGAAATTAAACCGTAGCTTGGATGAAAAAGTTTTCTACATGAAAGTTGCTCAGAATTTCAAGGCGAATCCAGATACGCGGTCTGTTCGCCCGCCACACGTCCCTAGCATAGCAAACATGCAACCTTTCCCCTCCGGTTCATCTGTCTGACAGACGTCCGGAACCGGGAAAACTTTCCCGGATGTTTCCCCCTTCGCCAGTATCGCCCAGCTCTGCGTTAGAACATGTCTAGCTCTGCCTATTGTCCTATTATGCTCTTGCTTGCTATGTATTTACTGCTTCTTCCTCCTCTTCTTCCCGGTAGACCCCGAGACGGCTGCCGATGCCGCTGTGATCGACTACGTCACCGACGACCCCTCCTTCTTGCCTGAGCAACTAGGCAAGCCCCCTTTTTGATCATCCTGATATTGCCCATTCTATACTCTCATGCTTGCATTATATTTTGCTACTGTATTTGATTGCAACTATTCTGATGCATAGCCTGCTTTTGTACCTGCTTATTGTTACCTACCTGCTTATCCTAAATTGCTTAGTATAGGTTGGTTAGTGATCCATCAGTGACCCCCACTTGTCCTTGTTGCCCCTGCTCCACTTGTCCTTGTTGCCCCTGCTTCATCATCGACGCCTCGATCGACCTGATCGACGACCAGAGCCCGACACCTCACATCACATCACGCCCCTTTTGTTGCTCGACTCTGTAGAGCTACTATCGAGTGCCGAGGGTGATCCCTCGTAACGCACTCCTGATGATAATTCTGTAGTGTAGCTATTCGGTCATGGTCATCGAGGGTGATTTCCTCTTTCACCATTCCCGATACAGCTCTGTCGTTCAACACCTCAAGTGTGAACCTCGAGGGTGGTCCCTCTTACGTTCACCTTGATGATTACATTGAGTGGAATCCTCCGGGGGTGATTCCTCAGGTTTTCCCCTTGATGTTTGGACACACGGTTACCTTGACTTTACTTGAGACCTTGGTGAAAGTCGGGCGGGCCCGAAGAGCACCCGCAAGATAATGACGTGGCACGGCCGGGCATTCTATGCCCTTGTCGTAAGTCCATGAGACAGGACGATGGGGTCACTTTTGATCGTGAGCCTCTGCTCATCTCCGCAAGCTAATAATACACTATGGTTTGGGTATTTGTTCTGAGTTGGCCTCTGGCCCTTACGCACCAACCACCACGCGAGAATAGTTATGGGCCTCGGCGTCGTGGTATTAGCCGAAGCTTTGTCAGACGTCTAGTTCAGCAGTGCGGCACGGCTGGGTCGGCACCATCAATGTAGAGGTGGAGCCTGGACCCTCCCTGTACGCAATGATCCGGAGTGCAACGGGCGATGGGCCCAGACCCCGGAGTGCTTAGGATGTAGACCGGCAGGGACCTCTCTGCTGAGCGTAGGTAGGGCTGCGACATGTTGATCTTCCGAGGCCGGGCATTGACCCCAGAAAGGTGTGTCCGGCCAACGTGATCGAGCGTGTTGGAAAACGTGGTGCACCCCTGCAGGGAAGTTTATCTATTAATAGTCGTGTCCACGGTAACGGACGTTCAGACTTATATCTAGATCTTATACAACTACAAATGGGTACTTGAGATATGTGGCTCAGGGATTGCTTTCTTGCAGGGAGTCGAGGAAGGATCTCTGGGCATTAATGTTACAACATGCTTGTTAAATATCAAACTGCTATTCTTTACTCTTCCACTTGCTGCAACATGTGAGGAGCTGCGTGAAGATGCTAGTCTTCGATAGGCTAGGCCTTCCCCCTCTGTTCTGGCATTCTGCAGTTCAGTCCATAGATACAAACCTTCCATTTGATACCAGTGTATACTTAGTATAGATCTGATGCTTACGAGTACTTTGGATGAGTACTCACGGTTGATTTTCTACCCCTTTTCCCCCTTCTGTGTTTTTTCGGTTGATGCAACCATATGGTGGATCCCTGGAGCCAGATGCCACCGCTAATGGATCCTACTACGTGAAGGCCGTCGACGACCAGGAGTAGTTAGGAGGTCCCAGGCAGGAGGCCTTGCCTCTTCGATTGTTGTGGCTTTTGTGCTAGCCTTCTTAAGGCATCCTTGTTTAACTTATGTTTGTACTCAGATATTGTTGCTTCCGTTGACTCTTGTGTATCGAGCTCGTATTCAAGCCCTCGAGGCCCTTGGCTTGTAATATAAAGCTTGTATTATTTTGATTTGTTTCTAGAGTTGGGTTGTGATATCTTCCAGTGAGTCCCTGATCTTGATCGTACACATTTGCGTGTATGATTAGTGTACAGTCCAATCGGGGGCATCACAAGTTGGTATGATTAGTGACTGCCTGTAGGATCCCCCTTTCCAACTCCTTGGCCCAAGTTGAGTCTAGTCTTTGAAAAACTGATTTACTAACATGGCTGTGTGGCTTCACCCTTCCCCTGGCGCAGCCCTCTCCCTCCCCAACACCTCCTCCTCCGTTGTAGTGCTTGGCGAAGCTCTGCCGGAGAACTGCAAGCTCCACCACCACGCCGTCGTGCTGCCGGAGCTCTCCCTCAACTTCTCATCTTCCCTTGCTAGATCAAGAAGGAGGAGACGTCCCCTGGCTGTAAGTGTGTTGAACATGGAGGCACCGTTTTTTGGTGCTTAGATCGGACTCGACCGCGATATTAATCGCTTAGTGAACGACTCCACCGACCGCGTTCTTGCAACACTTCCGCATCGCGATCTTCAAGGGTATGAAGATGCACTCCCCTCTCTCTCGTTGCTAGTTACTCCATAGATTGATCTTGGTGATGCGTAGAAAATTTTGAATTTCTGCTACGTTCCCCAACAGTGGCATCATGAGCTAGGTCTATAGCGTAGATTCTATGCACGAGTAGAACACAAGTAGTTGTTGGCGTTGGTTTGTTCAATTTGCTTACCGTTACTAGTCCTATCTTGATTTGGTGGCATCGTGGGATGAAGCGGCCCAGACCGACCTTACACGTATGCTTACGTGAGACAGGTTCCACCGACTGACATGCACTTGTTGCATAAAGGTGGCTAGCGGGTGCCAGTCTCTCCCACTTTAGTCGGATCGGATTCGATGAAAAGGGTCCTTATGAAGGGTAAATAGAAATTGGCATATCACCGTTGTGGCTTTTGCGTAGGTAAGAAACGTTCTTGCGAGAAGCCCATAGCAGCCACGTAAAATATGCAACAACAATCAGAGGACGTCTAACTTGTTTTTGCAGGGTATGCTATGTGATGTGATATGGCCAAAAGAATGTGATGAATGATATATGTGAGGTATGAGATTGATCACGTTCCTGTAATAGGAATCACGACTTGCATGTCGATGAGTATGACAACCGGCAGGAGCCATAGGAGTTGTCTTAATTTATTGTATGATCTGCGTGTCATTGAAAACGCCTTGTAATTACTTTACTTTATTGCTAAACCGTTAGCCATGGTAGTAGAAGTAACAGTTGGCGAGACAACTTCATGAAGACACGATGATGGAGATCATGATGATGGAGATCATGGTGTCATGCCGGTGATGAAGGTGATCATGTCGTGCCTCAAGATGGAGATCAAAGGCGCAAGATGATATTGGCCATATCATGTCACTTTATGATTTGCATGTGATGTTTGTCATGTTTACATGTTATTTGCTTAGAACGACGGTAGCATAAATAAGATGATCCCTCATTAAAATTTCAAGAAAGTGATCCCCCTAATTGTGCACCATTGCGGAAGTTCGTTGTTTCGAAGCACCACGTGATGATCGGGTGTGATAGATTCTAACGTTCACATACAACGGGTGTAAGCCAGATTTACACACGCAGAACACTTAGGTTGACTTGACGAGCCTAGCATGTACAAACATGGCCTCGGAACACAAGAGACCGAAAGGTTGATCATGAGTCGTATAGTAGATACAATCAACATGGAGATGTTCACCGATGATGACTAGTCCGTCTCACGTGATGATCGGACACGGCCTAGTTGACTCAGATCATGTATCACATAGATGACTAGAGGGATGTCTATCTGAGTGGGAGTTCATTAGATGAACTTAATTATCATGAACATAGTCAAAATGACTTTGCAAATTATGTCGTACCGTGTGCTTTAGTTCTACTGTTTAAGATATGTTCCTAGAGAAAATTTTAGTTGAAAGTTGATAGTAGCATTTATGCGGACTGGGTCCGTATACTGAGGATTGTCCTCAGTGCTGCATAGAAGGCTTATGTCCTTAATGCACCGCTCGGTGTGTTGAACCTCAAGTGTCGTTTGTAGATGTTGCGAACATCTGACATACACGTTTTGATGACTACGTGATAGTTCAGTGTGTAATGTTAAAGGGTTTATAATTGAGGCAGCGAAGACATTTTTTGAAACGTCGCAGAACATATGAGATGTTCCAAGAGCTGAAATTAGGATTTCAGGCTCGTGCCCACGTCAAGAGGTATGAGACCTCCGACAAGTTTCTTAACCTGCAAACTAAGGGAGAAAAGCTCAATCATTGAGCATGTGCTCAAATTGTCTGAGTACTACAATCACCTTAATCGAGTGGGAGTTAATCTTCCAGATGAGATAGGATGATGGTTCTCCATAGTCACTTCCACCAAGCTATTAGAGCTTCGTGATGAACTATAACATATCAGGGATAGACATGATGATCCTTGAGCAATTCGCGATGTTTGACAACGCAAAAGTAGAAATCGAGTAGGAGCATCAATTGTTGATGGTTAGTAAAACCACTAGTTTCAAGAAGGGCAAGGGCAAGAAGGGATACTTCATGAGACGACAAATCAGTTGCTGCTCTAGTGAAGAAACCCAGGGTTGAACCCAAACCCGAGACTAAGTGCTTCTGTAATGAGGGAATGGTCACTGAAGCAGAACTACCCTAGATACTTAGTAGATGAGAAGGCTGGCAAGGTTGACAGAAGTATATTGGATATACATTGTATTAAGTGTGTGCTTTACTAGTAATCCTAGTAGCACCAGGGTATTAAGATATCGGTTTAGTTGCTAAGTGTTAGTGACTCGAAATAAAAGAGCTACGGAATAAATGGAGACTAGCTAAAGCTGAGATGACGATGTGTTTTGGAAGTGTTTCCAAGGTTGATGTGATCAAGCATCGCCTGCTCGCTCTACCATCGAGATTGGTGTTAAACCTAAATAATTGTTATTTGGTGTTTGCGTTGAGCATAAACATGATTGGATTATGTTTATCGCAATACGGTTATTCAATTAAGGAGAATAATGGTTACTCTGTTTATTTGAATAATACCTTCAACGGTCTTGCACCTAAAATGAATGGTTTATTGAATCTCGATCATAGTGATACACATGTTCGTGCCAAAAGATATAAGATAGTAATGATAGTACCACATACTTGTGGCACTGCCACTTAAGTCATATTGGTATAAAACGCATGAAGAAGCTCCATATTGATGGATCTTTGGACTCACTCGTTTTTGAAAAGATTGAGACATGTGAACCACGTCTATTGGTATATACGCATGAAGAAACTCCATGCAGATGGATTGTTTGGACTCACTTGTTTTTGAATCACTTGAGACATGCAAATCATACTACACGGGCAAGATGACTGAATGGCCTCGTTTTCACTGAGATGGAACAAGAGAGCAACTTGTTGGAAGTAATACATTTGATGTGTGCAATCCAATGAGTGTTGAGGCACGCAGTAAATATCGTTATGCTCTTACTTCACTGATGATTTGAGTAGATTCTTAGTATATTTACATGATGAAACACAAATCTGAATTATTGAAAGGTTCAAGTAATTTCAGAGTGAAGTTGAAGATCATCGTGACAAGAGGATAAAATGTCTATGACATGATCATAGAGATAAATATCTGAGTTATGAGTTTGGCACACAATTAAGACATTGTGGAAATTGTTTCACAACTAATACCGCCTGGAACACCATAGTGTGATAGTGCGTCCGAACATCGTAACTGCACCCGATTGGATATGGTGCATACCATGATGTCTCTTATAGAATTAACACTATCGTTTATGGGTTAGGCATTAGACACAACTGCATTCACTTTAATAGGGCACCACACAATTCCATTAAGATGACACCGTATGAACTATGGTTTAGAGAAACCTAAGCTGTCATTTCTTATAAAGTTTGGGGTTGCGACGCTTATGTGAAAAAGTTTCAGGCTGATAAGCTCGAACCCAAAGCAGCTAAATGCATCTTCATAGGACAGCCAAAAATAGTTGGGTATACCTCCTGTCTCAGATCCGGAAGCAAAAGGGATTGTTTCTAGAATCGTGTTCTTTCTCGAGGAAAATTTTCCCTCGAAAGAATTGAGTGGGAGGATGGTGGAGACTTGATGAGGTTATTGAACCGTCACTTCAACTAGTGTGTAGCTGGGCACAGGAAGTTGTTCTTGTGGCGCCTACACCAGTTGAAGTGGAAGCTGATGATAGTGATCATGAAACTTCGGATCAAGTCACTACCAAACCTCATAGGTCGACAAGGACGCGTACTACTTCAGAGTGGCGCGGTAATCCTGCCATGAAGGTCATGTTGCTAGACAACAATGAACCTACGAGCTATGGAGAAGCGATGGTGGGCCTGGATTCCGATGAATGGCTCGAGGCCATAAAATCTGAGAGAGGATCCATGTATGAAACCAAAGTATAGACTTTGGAAGAACTACTTGATGGTCGTAAGGCTGTTGGGTATAGATGGATTTTAAAAGGAAGACGGACAATGATGGTAAGTATCACCAATAAGAAAGCTCGACTTGTCATTAAGATGTTTTCCAACAAGTTCAAGGAGTTGACTATGATGAGACTTTCTCACTCGTAGCAATGCTAAGAGTCTGCTGAAATTATATTAGCGGTTCCTGCATTATTTATGAAATCTTGCAGATAGGATGTCAAAACATTGTTTCCTCAACGATTTTCTTGAGGAAAGGTTGTATGTGATACAACCAGAAGGTTTTGTCAATCCTAAAAGATGCTAACAAGTATGCAAAGCTCCAGCAATCCTTCTAAGGACTAGAGTAAGCATCTCGGAGTTGGAATATATGCTTTGATGAGATGATCAAAGATTTTGGGTTTATATGAAGTTTATTGGAAACTTGTATTTCCAAAGAAGTGAGTGGAAGCACTATAGCATTTCTGATGAGTATATGTTGTTGAAATATTGTTGATCGGAAATGATGTAGAATTTCTGGAAAGCATATAGGGTTATTTGAAAAGTGTTTTTCAATGGAAAACCTGGATTAAGATACTTGAACATTGAGCATCAAGATCTATAAGGATAGATCAAAAATCGCTTGATAGTACTTTCAAATGAATACGCACCGTGACAAGATTTTGAAGGAGTTCAAAATAGATCAGCAAAGAAGGAGTTCTCGGCTGTGTTATAAGGTGTGAGTATTGAGTAAGACTCAAGACCTCACCACAGCTGAAGAGAGAGAAAGGACGAAGGTCGTCCCCTATGATTTAGACGTAGGCTCTACAGTATGTTATGCTATGTATTGCACCTGAAGTGTGCCTTGCCATGAGTCAGTCAAGGGGTACAAGAGTGATCCAGAAATGGATCACGGGACAGTGGTCAAAGTTATCCTTAGTGACTAGTGGACTAAGGAATTTTTCTTGATTATGGAGGTGGTAAAAGAGTTCGTCGTAAAGGGTTGTGCCGATGCAAACTTTGACACTAATTTGGATGACTCTAAGTAGTAGACCGGATTCGTATAGTAGAGCAGTTATTTCGAATAGTTCCAAATAGCGCGTGGTAGCTGCATCTAGGAGATGACATAGAGATTTGTAAAGCACACATGGATCTGAAAGATTCAGATCCGTTGACTAATAACCTCTCTCACAAGCGAGATATGATCAAACCCAATGGGTGTTGGATTCATTACAATCACATAGTGATGTGAACTAGATTATTGACTCTAGTGCAAGTGGGAGACTGTTGGAAATATGCCCTAGAGGCAATAATAAAATGGTTATTATTATATTTCCTTGTTCATGATAATTGTCTATTGTTCATGCTGTAATTGTATTAACTGGAAACTGTAATACATGTGTGAATACATAGAACACAACATGTCCCTAGTGAGCCTCTTGTTGACTAGCTCGTTGATCAATAGATGGTTATGGTTTCTTGACCATGGACATTGGATGTCATTGATAACGGGATCACATCATTAGGAGAATGATGTGATGGATAAGACCCAATCCTAAGCATAGCACAAGATCGTGTAGTTCGTTTGCTAAAAGCTTTTCTAATGTCAAGTATCATTTCCTTAGACCATGAGATTGTGCAACTCCCGGATACTATAGGAATGCTTTGGGTGTGCCAAACGTCACAACGTAACTGGGTGGCTATAAAGGTGCACTATGGGTATCTTCGAAAGTGTCTGTTGGGTTGGCACGAATCGAGACTGGGATTTGTCACTCCGTGTGACGGAGAGGTATCTCTGGCCCACTCGGTAATGCATCATCATAATGAGCTCAATGTGACTAAGTAGTTAGTCACTGGATCATGCATTATGGAACGAGTAAAGTGACTTGCCGGTAACGAGATTGAACGAGGTATTGTGATACCGACGATCGAATCTTGAGCAAGTAAAGTATCGATTGACAAAGGAATTGTATACGGGATTGCTTGAATCCTTGACATCGTGGTTCATCCGATGAGATCATCATGGAACATGTGGGAGACAACATGGGTATCCAGATCCCGCTGTTGGTTATTGGCCAGAGAGCTGTTTCGTTTATGTCTGCATGATTCCCGAACCCGTAGGGTCTACACACTTAAGGTTCGGTGACGCTAGAGTTGTTATGGGAATTAGTGTGCAGTTAGCGAATATTGTTCGGAGTCCCGGATAAGATCCCGGACGTCATGAGAAGTTCCGGAATGGTCCGGAGGTAAAGATTTATATATGGGAAGTCCTATTTTGGACACCGAAAAATGTTCGGGATTTTTCGGTATTGTACCGGGAAGGTCTAGAAGGTTCCGGAGTGGGGCCCACCTGCATGGGGGGACCCACATGAACGTGGGTAGTGGGGGCAAGGCCCCACACTCCTGGTAAAGGTGCACCAAGATCCCCCCTTAGAAGGAATAAGATCATATCCCGAAGGGATAAGATCAAGATCCCTAAAAAAGGGGGATAACAATCGGTGGGGAAGGAAATGATGGGATTTCTTTCCTCCCACCTTTGCCAACGCCCCAATGGACTTGGAGGGCAAGAAACCAGCCCCCTCCACCCCTATATATAGTGGGGAGGCGCATGGGAGCTTCACCCTTCCCCTGGCGCAGCCCTCTCCCTCCCCAACACCTCCGTAGTAGTAGTAGTGCTTGGCGAAGCTCTGTCAGAGAACTGCAAGCTCCACCACCACGCCGTCGTGCTGCCGGAGCTCTCCCTCAACTTCTCCTCTCCCCTTGTTGGATCAAGAATGAGGAGACGTCCCCGGACTATACGTGTGTTGAACGCGGAGGCACCATTGTTCGGTGCTTAGATCGGATTCGACCGCGATCTGAGTCGCTTAGTGAACGACTCCACCGACCACGTTCTTGCAACTCTTCCGCATCGCGATCTTCAAGGGTATGAAGATGCACTCCCCTCTCTCTTGTTTCTAGTTACTCCATAGATTGATATTGGTGATGCGTAGAAAATTTTGAATTTCTGCTATGTTCCCCAACAATAATTACTCGCTTTTATCGAGTATTCATTCACCCCAAGTTATTCTTATGCTTCATAAGATACTTCGTAATACAATCCGAACTTTCGAGGACCTCTGCCTCCTATTGCTCTAGGAGGTCTTACATGCCTACACTCTGGTTAATTCCATATGCCTAGCTGTATCCATTGACGTCATTTGTCATTATCATCTTGAGTCTTTCGATTTGATATGTTTGTGTCGCAATCATCAGTTGATCCTTATAAATTATCATTCCGGCTCGAACATCTTCCTAAACATGAGCTGGTTCTTGGCCAATCAGAATGCCATCGGTTGTGCCCAAGTCTATTCAACTTATCCATTCTTGATCAGAGCGTTTGCTTCTGATCCCTTGATTTGGGAATCATGATTTATTTGCATTTGAACTCCGAATTAGTCAGTTGCTTCTATAATCTGACCTCCTTGCATTCTTCCTTCTTCTTATTGAGTACCATTGCTCACATCAGATCCCTCGTGGACCACCCGATCCTTGGTGTATTTTATCCGACAGCATCCTTCATATTCAGTAACCTTGTGAGCTTTTCCTCGGATAAATAATACCTTTGGTAAATTGTATCCCTGCTCTTGTCAACCATACTCTGCTTTCGGGCTTGAGTTATTTACTCATGAATTTGGTGATATATGTCCTAAGATGCCCATATGGGTTGAATCTTTGTATTCCCTAAATCCGCGTAAACTCGAAAGTTATGTGGGTTATGTTCTACTGGCATTTCGTCAGGTAAATTTTTTCGACACTACAACTTCTTCGAATGCGGGAAGTGAATGGAAAGTTGTGCATTAGAGAAGTGGGAGTCGACCTTGAACCTTTGAGTTCATGCCCATGGACCCGATGTGGAACTTATCATGGAAGCTTATTGTTATAATGATAATCCCATTGTGATAAGTTCATCTTGTATCTATATTTCGTCCTTTGCAACTGTGGTTTTGACCATATTGTTCTTCTTTGATCCCATTTCTCTGACAAGTTAAAGTACTTGTCTTCTTCAGCATTTCACCTGTCCAACCTCTACTTTTATCTAGCACCGAGTATTACCCTATGGTATCTCGAGAATATCACAGAACTACATAACTTGTTATGAGTTCTTCATCAACTATTATTTCTCGCCGATTCCAATTTTTCCACGGGTTCTGGGTTGTTAGACACTCGAGAATACCGATAACTGATTCGAGTCTACGCTTTCCTTTCCATTGTTTTGTTTAATCTTTATTGTAACCTAACATATCCGAGCAGTGATAATTCCTTGCTTGTGTAAACACCTCGGTGTACAACTCTGTTAGTAAGACCTTGTTACTATTGTTGATGACATTTCGGTAGCCACCGATGGACGAGAACTTTGCCTATTGGTCCGCCTCGTCTTAACGAGCAGGATAATGGTTCTCTTCGTCCCTCGCCCTTGGTACCGATGTTGTTGCCGACAAGACTGACAGGTTATTGTCAGACATGCCTTGCTATCAAGATTGTGCAAGATGACATCACCCTTCCTACTTTTTGATCCACATGGTGGGCCCATAACCCATAGTTCCACAAGACTGAAACCTGACTCTCCTATACATCCTTGTTTTCAAAGTTATCCCTCATGCTTGGCTTCGTATGTAATCCACGGGCCACCTTCCTTGTGATATGTTCTGGTATTAGATGCAATACTTATTCTCGATGCTTTGAACCCCTTTCACCCTCTGTTTCAAACATCGAACGATTGCCTACCCAGTTGAAGCTTCTTATTGCTCCTCCTTACCTTGCTCTCGATGACTTTCTTGAATTTTAACTCGAGAGATGCCTCTATGCCATGTTCGTCGAGATAGCCCCAGGTACCTATCTTGTGTTGAGCTTCGTCCTTTCCGAGTCTTTCCCCTTTACTTCACCCCTTAAATCTCGGGACGAGATTTCTTGTAGTGGAGGAGAATTGTGACGCCCGGGTAATTAAGATACAGAAATTCCCTGCTAATGATGTCACGTCATCATGATTACTGTTGTTAAACTCGCATTGGTTCGAATCCGGTTCAAATTCGATTTTCAAAATCAAGTCAAACACAAACGTTTTCAAATGTCTAAAATAAAATTTTCGTCTTGTGGCAAATAATCCATAACAAATATTGGTGGTGAACCAACATTTTTGCAAGGTGTTTAAATGGCCTAAACCAATTAAGGGAGTGGATAAAGCAATAGATTAAATGCCTTTTCAATTTATAAAAGTGGCAAAGTTTTTCAAACGCCTCACAATCTTTTTGTGGCAGTGCCAACTATTGCAATATATTTATGTGGCCAAGTCCCACATTTTACCGAATCCTTTTTGGAGCTCAAATATTGCAAAAACATTTTTTTCTCTAAAAAGAAAAGAGCAAGAAAAAGGGGGAAGAGGAGAAGAGAGAAGCTCCAATTGCCCCACTGGGCTTTAGCACAACCCAGCAGCCGGCCCACCTAACCCCACCCAAGCCTGCCCAGCACTTGCCTCCCCCGGTCGCCTTCTCCCTCTCCAGTACAACCGATCGGGGGCACAACCGACGCGTGCAGCCGCACCAGCTCGCCGGTAGGAGATAAGGCCGAGCCCCCTTGGCCTCGTCAGCTCCCCCCTCCCTGCGTAGATATTTCCCTCTCTCCCTCACTCACTCTCCTCTCCCCTTCCAATCTCATCCGCGCCCGAACACCACCACGGCTGCATCATCGCCATTGCCATGCCCTCGGGCCCCTCCTTCGCCACACCGACCTGGCCGGGAGCTCCGCCGCGTCGTCGCTCGCCGGTCCCACCCACCAGCACGAGGCCGTAGCACCCCCATCGACAGATCGACGCTGCTCCTTTGCATCGGCCAACGCTGCGACCATCGCATCGTCTCGCCTCCCCATCGTCCGCCCTCGCGTCACCGACTCCTCTCCGACCGGCCTCCCAAGCGCGCCCCCGACCTTCCTGGGGTGAGACACTCCCGGTTCCCCCTTCTCCCCTACTCACCGTCGCCGTAGGACGACTGCCCCGCCATGGTCGAAGCTCTCTGTGAGCTCGTGCTCACCGCTGGCCATGGCCGCCCCTGGCCCTGCCTGCTCGCGCCAGGCTCCCCCACCGCCCTTCCGCCGGAGCTCCCCTCCCCTGCCCGAGCCGCTGACCGACCTCACCGTGCCGCCCGGTGGTCTCCTGTAAGTGCATCTAGTACCACCCCTAGTTGGTTTTGGAGTATTGACGACAAAGTTGGTTGAGGGACTAATGCGTTTGTGAGAATTGCAGGATAACGCATGTAGTGTCCCTCATTGATTCGGTTTACCTACCAGAGATGACCCCTAAAAATGTATGAAGACATTGACGAAAATGGTGGTATGTGAAGATATTCACATTGAAGACTATGACATGAGAAGACAATGAGTGAAGACTATGGAGCGCGAAGACTATGTTGTTTCGTTGTTTCCTTTTCTTCTTTGTTGAGTCATAGGAACCACCATACTGTTAAGTGGAGTCCAAGTGAACAAAGTCAGATTGACTGAAGTGAGGCTCAACCCAAATCCTAAAAGTCTTCGAGCAAAGACAATGAGAGAAAATCTTATCCAGAGCTGGATGAGTCAGCTTTGCTTGTAGCCCAAGTAAAGTTGCCGTGTGTGTTTGAAATCTGACCGTTGGAACATGTGTCAGTTCCTTAGTGACCCAGGGTCATTTCGGACATATCAGGTCGGGTTGCCTTGTGGCTATAAATAGCCCACCCCCTACACCATAAATTGGTGGCTCCTTAGAGTTAGTTTACGAGTTTTGTGTTTGAGAGCAACCCACCTCGAAGCCTTTGAGAGAGAGAAATCCTTGCGAGGACAAAGCCCAAACACCCAGAGCCAAAGAGTGTTAGGCATCAGTGAAGTCTTTCTGTCTGTGTGACCTGAAGACTTATTACACTTGAGGATTGTGTATCCTCCAGCCGGTTAGGCGTCGCGTTCTGAGCATCCAAGAGTCATTGTGGATCGCCGGTGAATGAAGTCTGTGAAGGTTCGGAAGTCTACCTTGAAGACTTACCAGAGTGATTGGGCGAGGACTGTGTGTCCTTAGCTCAAGGGGAATAAGGTGAAGATGTGGTCTTCTGAGTTGAATCTCAGCCTCCCTAACCATATGTACAGTTGTCACAGCAACTGGAACTGGTCCAACAAATCCTGTGTCTTCAACAAGTGACTGGTTCTATCCTCTAACTGTCTTTACCTTAAGTTTGTCTTCGTGAAGTCATTGTCTGTTTGTCATATCTGTTTGACTTCATTGCTTGACTGTTATTGTTGATTGGCTTCATACTATCTTCCATCCTAATCCTTACTACCAAGCTGCTGTTAGTCTTTGTACTTTCACATTATTGCATACTTGACTATGGCTTGCTTGTTGTAGTTTTATCTTCCGCTACATATCAATTAGGTCATTTCTATTGTTTGTCTTCGAAACTTCCACGTTTTGAAGACTTTGATAAAAATCACCTATTCACCCCCTTCTAGTCGATAACTAGCACTTTCAATTGGTATCAGAGCAAGGTACTCCCTTGTTCTGTGTGATTCGGTTTAACCGCCTGGAGTTTAGCTATGTCGACTGCTGGGATAATCAAAGTCTCCGCTACTTGTCCCATGTTAGATGGAACTGAATATCCCTACTGGAAGAATAAGATGCGCATGCATCTTGAAGCCATTGATGTCGACCTCTGGTATGTCGTCAAGAACGGCGTTCCCAAAACTGGTGAAGGGGTCACCCCTACTGATGTCAAGAAGTTCTTTCAACTGGACTCCACTGCAAAGAACATCATCTGTGGTCATCTGACCAAAGGACAGTATGGCCGTGTGAGTGCTCTGGAAACGTCAAAGCTAGTCTGGGACTGGCTATCCAAGGTCAATGAAGGCGTCTCTACACAGAGAGACCAAAGGATCAGTGTTCTTCGCAACCTCTTCAACCGCTTCAAGAGAAAAGACAATGAAAATATCCAGCTCACGTTTGATCACCTCACCGACATCACAAATGAGCTTCAGGCTCTTGGCGCCACTGATATTACCAAGCATGAAATCGTCAAGACACTACTGAGATCACTTGACAGCTCCTTTGACACCCTTGCCCTCATGATAAAAGAACTCCCTGACTTCAAGACTCTCGATCTGTCTGATATACTTGAGAGGCTCAACACACATGAGTTCCAGCTTTCTGAGAAAAGAGATATCTATGGTTCCAATTATGGCCGAACTCGCGCTTTGAAGGCAAAAGTTGTTTTCTCATCTGAAGAAGAATCTGACCGTAGTTCTGATGATCCTGAAGACATTGGAAAGGAACTTGCCATGCTTGTGAAGAAGTTCCAGAAGTTCACCAAGAAGAAGGGCTTCAGAAAGTCTTCACGATCTAGCTCAAGAAATGATGAAGCTTCCACTCATGACAACAAGAAGAGAACATGTCACAAGTGCAAGAAACTTGGACACTATATCTCTGAGTGTCTAGAGTGGGACAAAGAGAATAAGAAGAAGAAGAGAAAGGAATCTGATTCTGATGACAAGAAGAAGAAGAAATCCTCAAAGTCTTCTTCTAAGTCTTCATCAAGATCTTCATCACATAAGAAGAGCTCATATGGCAAGGCTTGTGCATTTGTTGGCAAGGAAATGGATTCAGAGGAGGAGTCTGCTTCTGAGGAGGCGTAGGTGGAGTCTGGAGAAGAGTCTGACCCTGGCATTGCAAGTCTGGCTCTAGCCATAGCCTATGTTGCCAAGTCCATCTTCAACACTGAAGACAATGACTTCCACACCAACGCTGAAGCTGATGACATGGATGATCCTGCTCCCACCTACTGCTTCATAGCACGTGGTGCCAAGGTAAAATCACGTGATGCTTACTTTCAAACATCAAGTGAAGATGACTCTGATTGTGAATCCAAACCCAGCTACAAAACACTTGCTAAAATTGCTACTGAACAACAAAGGGCTATGGAACATACTCAAAAAATGTTAGACAAAAGTGATGACCTGTTGGACGTGGAAATGACACGTTAACAGTCCTTAGTTGAAGACATAAAAAATCTTCATGCTAAGTACCAAGAACTTGAAAGTCTTCATGAGATGCTCTCAACCACTTATGAAAAGCTCTCCTATGATTATCTTCAAAGGAAGCAAGAGCTTGAGAAATTGAAAGCGGCTCATGATGATCTTCAAAAAGAGACTGAGTCATTTCGCGCTCAACAGATCAGTTCCGCTCAGGATGGATTTGAACCACCATCTCTGAAATGCATTGAGCGTGATAATGCTACCTCTGTTGCTGAATGTTCCACTGCTGCTACTGTTGCTTTGTCTTCAACTACTGATGTGGTAGCTAACCCCTCTGCTGAGGATACCACTACTATTGCTGATGAAAATGCTAGGTTGAAGACATTGCTTGAAACATGGATGTATAAAAGTCTGAAAGGACATCAGACACTTTGCGATGTCCTCAAAAAGCAGATTCTGAACCGAAACCCTAGGAAAGAGGGTGTTGGGTTCGAGAGGAAAATGAATGCTGATTGTTCCTACTAGAAGGCTGAGTAGTATCCCAAAACCACATGGGTTGCTACAAAGGAACCTTCAGTGGATCCATCCACTTTATCTGACTTTACCTGTGCTAATCCTATTATCATTGATGAATCCTTTGATGCAAACTATAAACTGTTCAAAAATCAGAATGGTGAAGTGTTTGCTAGGTATATTAGTACTAACTGCAGGAATGGACCACCTATGAGGAAGATCTGGGTTCCCAAAAGCTGTCTTGAGAATCTTCCAGTGAATGTCATCATGACACCACCAGGGAAGAAGACAAACCCCAGACCAAAGGCATCATATGGTCCAACGGCTTCATACGGATACAGGACTCACTTGAGTCACCCTAACGCCAATGTTTTGCAGGGAAATCGTACTCAAACTTATGAATATGAATGTGTGTCTTCAAACCACTGTGTTCATAGGACTAAGAACTTTTCTGCTTATTCATATGAGGATCATTCATCTCCTGCAAGGCTATTTGCTAGGGCTTCAAAGCCGAAATTCTCAGATGTTGCACTTAGACTCATTGCTTCTAAGCCACCCCTAAAGATGTGGGTGGTGAAGAAGAATTAACTCTCTTTTGCAGAATATGGTCTCCAGCCAGCAATCAAAGGCATCCGATACTATTGCTGGGGACCTAAAACACATTAAGGGACGCATGATAAAATGACTTACTATGTGAATTGTTTACTTGTCATACTGTGTGTTCTAACCATGATCTAAGCTGTGATAATCCTTGTGTGCGTCAAATGCTTATGCTTCACAACATACCTTGTGAAGCCTATCCTCCTAACTACACTGTAGGGAATGACACCTCGTGCTTCAGAATGGATTATGGACAGCGGATGCACTAATCATATGACTGGTGATCGAAGTCTTCTCATGGACTCAACCTTACGTCCATCCGACAAGAGTCACATCACATTTGCTGACACTGGTAAAAGCAAGGTATTGGTTCTAGGTAGAGTTGCAATCTCAAATGATCAACACATGGATAAAGTGATGTTTGTTGAATGCCTAGGGTTCAACTTAATGTATGTCTCAATGCTTTGTGACTTGAACATGATTGTGCTATTTGGAAAATACCGTTGCCTTGTACTAATGGAATCTGACAAGTCTTTAGTCTTTGAAGGGTATCGGAAAGATGATCTATACATCGTAGATTTCTCAGCAGGTCCACAGCTTGCCGTATGTCTTCTTGTGAAAGCTTCAGAATACTGGCTCTGGCATCGGAGGCTGGGCTATGCTGGCATGAGCAACTTACACACACTCGTCAAGAAGAAGCATGTCATAGGCATCAAGGGTGTCAAGTTCAAGAAAGATCATTTGTGCGGTGCCTGCGAAGCTGGAAAGATGCCTATGGCGAAGCACCCCACGAAGACAATCATGACGACATCTCAACCCTTCGAGCTGTTACACATGGACTTATTTGGCCCTACTCACTACTCTACCCTCACAACAACAGCTTGTCTCTATGGCTTCGTCATTGTTGATGACTACTCAAGATATACATGGGTGCACATAATTCTCTACAAGACTGAAGTACAAGATGTCTTCAGACGCTTTGCAAATCGAGCCATGAACAATTATTGCATCAAGATCAAGCATATCAGAAGTGATAACGGCACTGAATTCAAGGACACCGGGCTTGATCTCTATCTGGACACAATGGGAATCACTCATGAGTTTTCTGCTCCATACACACCTCAGCAAAATGGCATTGTTGAGCGCAAAAACAGAACCCTCATTGAGATGGCTCGAACAATGCTCGATGAGTACAAGACACCAAGAAAGTTCTGGCCTGAAGCTATTGATACAGCATGTCACATCATCAAACGTGTTTAAATCCACAAGGTTCTGAGCAAAACATCCTATGAGCTCCTTACTGGCAAGAAGCCAAATGTCAGTTACTTCAGAGTCTTTGGTGCTAGGTGCTGGATCAAGGGTCCCCATCACAAGTCAAAATTTGCACCTAAAGCTCACGAAGGCTTCATGCTCGGTTATGGAAAGGACTCTCACTCTTACAGAGTCTTCAACCTCTATCACTACAAAATCGTTGAAACTGTGGACGTGCGATTTGATGAAACCAATGGTTCACAAAGAGAGATCCTACCAAGTACACTTGATGAAGCTCCGTCCAGCGAATCAATCAACCTGATGGGAACACGTGAAATCATGCCCTCTAAAGCACAGCCTGAAGAGGAACTTATCATTTCTGCACCAAACCAGACTGAAGACAATGCTCAGACCGAAGACAATCCTCCCAATGATGACAATGATTAGCATGAGCAAGGTCTTCGTCCAGTTCATCCTCGTGTTGCTAATGAAGTACAAATTGAGAAGATAATTGATAGCATCAATGCACCTGGTCCACTTACTCGATCAAGAGCAACACAGCTAGCAAATTTCTGTGGGCATTTTTCATTTGTGTCAATATCAGAACCCAAGAAAGTTGCTGAAGCCTTTATGGAACCTGAATGGATTCAAGCCATGCAAGAAGAACTTCAACAGTTCAAGCTGAATAACGTTTGGGAACTTGTCAAGCGCCCTGACCCTCACAAGCATAACATTATTGGCACAAAATGGATATATCGAAACAAGCAAGATGAGCATGGTCAAGTCATCAAAAACAAAGCACGTCTTGTGGATCAAGGATATACTCAAGTTGAAGGAATTGACTTCGATGAAACATTTGCTCCTGTAGCTAGGCTTGAAGCTATTCGCATATTGCTAGCCTATGCTAACCATCACAACATCCTACTATATCAAATGGATGTGAAGAGTGCATTCCTCAATGGCAAGATAGAAGAAGAAGTGTACGTTGCTCAACCACCTAGCTTTGAAGATCCAAAACATCCTGATATGGTGTACAAACTAAACAAAGCACTGTATGGCCTCAAACAAGCTCCTCGTGCTTGGTATGATACGATCAAAGACTTCCTGAAGAGCAAAGGCTTCAAACCTGGATCCCTCGATCCCACATTCTTCACGAAGACATATGATCGTGAACTGTTTGTGTGCCAAATATATGTGGATGACATTATCTTCAGCTGCACCAACCAGAAATATAGTGATGAGTTTGGATACATGATGCAAGAGCAATATCAGATGTCCATGATGGGTGAGCTGAAGTTCTTCCTTGGTCTTCAAATTCTTCAGCAAAGGAATGGCATCTTCATATCTCAAGAAAAATATCTCAAAGACTATCTGAAGAAGGTTGGAATGCAAGATTGCAAGGGTTACACGATGCCAATGCCAGCCAAACACCATCTTGGTCCCGACGACAATGGTAAAGAGTTCGATCGAAAGGTATACCGCTCCATGATTGGTTCCTTACTTTACCTATGTGCATCTAGGCCAGATATTATGCTTAGTGTTTGCATGTGTGCTTGATTCCAAGAGGCACCAAAGGAATCGCATCACTTAGTTGTGAAGTGAATTCTTAGATATTTGGCTTACACCCCAACACTCGGATTATGGTATCCAAAGGGCTCAAGATTTGACTTGTTTGGATTCTCGGATGCTGATTATGCTGGAGACAAGGTTGATCGCAAGTCTACATCAGGCACATGTCACTTTCTGGGACGATCACTTGTCTGTTGGTCTTCAAAGAAGCAAAACTATGTATCACTCTCAACTGCTGAATCTGAATACATTGCTGCTGGATCTTGCTGCGCTCAGCTTCTGTGGATGAAGCAAACTCTCAAGGACTATGGCATCAATCTGAAACAAGTACCTCTCTTCTGCGACAATGAAAGCGCAATCAAGATTGCCAACAATCCAGTCCAGCACTCGAAGACAAAGCACATTGAAATTCGTCATCACTTTCTCAGAGATCATGTCATGAAGAAAGATATTAACATCATTCACGTAAACACTGAAGAGAAACTAACAGATATCTTCACGAAGCCATTGGATGAGAAAAGGTTTTGCAAGTTACGGTGTGAGCTAAATATCTTGGAATCCTCAAATGTCCTGTGATCAGGCACACATCCTAACACTTATGCATGTTGATGACTTAGATGTGCAACACACGAAGTAAAGTATATCTTCAATCAGTGAAGACTTACATTCTGAGTGTGAATACATTAATGTGGAATTTGACTTCGGAGCACCACGATAATTGTGCGCCATGTCTGGGTCTAATACTTCCTATACGGTGGGTAACGCCACCACCAAATTTCTTGGTTTGAAGTGTTTCACTCATGGCGTTATTGTTGAATATCTTCGCATCTGATTTGTCTTCAACTTTCAACTTATCTTCATGATTTACTTCACTATGTCGATTTGATTGCTTTCTCATATATATATATATATATACTAGTATTCTGTCCTCTACAGCATTCACTTATAGCTATGTCTTCCTTGTTGAATCTTTTGAACTAAGTGAATGTGATCGGACCCTAATCTCTCTATGCTTACTATCTCAAAATCTATCTGTCCAAATCATATGCATTATATTGAAACTGTCGAATGTCTTCTCTGCATCCTTGTCAGCAGAAGACACAGAGACAAACATCAAGTCCTTTTAAATGATTCATCATTATTGTTGAAATCTGGAGAAGCCGGAACAACCATCCGACAAACTTGGCGGGCGTGGGAATGTGGGACAACTCTGAGTATGTTGCATGCTTGCCATGTGTCCCTCAGATGTGAACAGGCAGGGGCACCTACGTAATTGCGCTATGCTGCACACCTTCTTATAAATACGTGTCCCCTGCGGTCAAGGAAACCTTCTTCCACCTCTCCACCTCGTCAAAACCCTAGCGCCACCGCTAGCTCGCGACGACACCGGCGATGAAGCGCTTAGCTGCCTCGACTTCTCCGACACCGTCCTCACGCCGGCCGCGGACATCGTCCTCTCCGCCGCTGCCGTAGGTGTCCTCCGTCGCCAAGTTAGGGCACGATGGATTGAACTGCTCGTCTCCTATCAATCCCATCTAGCAATTCTTCGTGTGGTAAATATAACTCTATTTTTACCATCTTTTTGATCCTCAATGATTCATCCTATTTACCAAAATTGGTTTCTGCCTATACGATGTTAGATCTATTCTGTCTGCATCTCATACTGCCTAGTATATTCACTTAAGCTACATATCTAGTTAGATTCCTCACTTGTACTTATTCACGGATTCGTACAAATCTGGAACCAACTCTCAACATATAAGTGAATGTCTTCGCAACATGAGATCAATGTCTTCAAACTGATTTATCTTCAAAATCTTCTGAGAATGCATATGACCTCTTCCCCTTCCCTCGCATCTATAATGCTGTCACAGGTACACGTCCGTGGGAGAATCCCTTGGTTCTCATAGTCTGCATTCATTTGCAGAATTCCTACAGCAACACATTAACTCTCCTGAAGCTAGTTCCTGTTTGACCAGCAAGAGAAAGCCCTTGAAGCCTTTGAACATATTGAAGCCATTCAGTTTGAAGTTCATGGCTGCAGAGAAGTCAGTGAGGAAGGGTGGCAGACAGCGTCGACGGGGAACATCAAAAGATTTGCCTGATGACCTTGCAGAAATCTACAAGACAGATCCTGAAGAGGATTATAATCAGCGCAAGACCCGAATCCAATGGATTCGACGATATTGGGCTGAACAATGGTTCAACTACAAGTTCGTGACCCAGGAGTATGCTGAGAAGAATGCTATCAAAAGTCCTTGGGATGATATTCCCTATCGAGGACTTCCCCCCAAGAACAGAGCTGAAGCTATTGCACAAGAATTCTATCCTTGTATGGTCCGTGGACCTCAGCCTGAAAATGCCGACTCATCATCATTGCTCTGGTGTCGTGACGATAATCTCTTCAAGCGCAACTTCCAGCATGCAAAGGCATCAGCAAAGGAAAACAAGAAGTCATGGGGATTAGATTTCAATCCTGGTCCCTCTGCTCCCCGAGACGACGGCTCACGTGATGCGGAACCAAATGAAATCGGCCCCTTTTCAAACCTTGATGGCCTCATCTCATACATCTTGGTACAAGGTGCCAAAGTGGATCATTCTGAAAATGATGCTGACACTGATGAAGCCCCAGCTCCACCTCCAAAGCCGCAGAAGCTAAAGAAGATTAAGGCTTCAACATCAGCTGCACCTCCAAAAGCTTCACGTGTGAAGCCACTGGCCGCTGCACCTCCTGAAGACAGTGTGCATTCTGAAGATCTTTCACGCATCTCCAAGAAGACGGAGAAGAAAAAGAAAATCATCAAGAGTACTGATCAGACATTGACTCCTGCTGCCATTCTACGTGAAGAGCACATTGATCTGTCCAACGATAACAATCTTGCAGATGATGCCCTTGAGCAACTGATCAAGAGAAAGGAAGAAGCAGAGATCTTCAATAATTTGCCTCTCTTTGATGTGGAAATCATCCATAACTTCATTGATGAGTGGTTTGATGCACCAAATCTCAGCTTTGATGATTTGCAACTTCCCATTGGCCTCAGCATCTCCTTCAATGGCGCTATTGCTTCTGAGCTAGCTATTGCTCAGCGCATCGTCGAACTGAAGCACAAGATTGACTATGAAAAGGCTCAGTTCAAGAAGCATGTGGCCACACTCAACATGCAAGATGTCAAAAACTTCAAGATCATGCTGCACGAGCTCAAAGAAGCCTTTCACAAGAAGCGTGAAGAAGCTCGAGGCTCTCGAGAGCGCATGAAGAATCTGGCTGACAAGTGTGTGCTAGCCTACAATGAGGCTGAGAAGCGCAAGGCTCTTGGTCGTCCTGGCATCGACCCCAGGATGGCTGCAAAGAAGAAGAAGCTATCAACTGTCCAACATACACCTTCGAGGCAGGATGAACCTCACATATTCTTCCCAAGCAGCATGACTGGCTCGAAGCCAAAGGCCATGTCAACCGCTTCAGAACAGAAGAAGACGAGGGCTACAGAGGCTGAAGCTAGAAAAAGGAAAACCTCAGAAGCCTCTGATGCTGCTCCCTCCAAGAATAAGCGCAAGATCAAGAAGAATCGGGCTGCTCCCACAGAGCCCTTAGTTGTTGAACCTATCTCAGTGGTTCGCCCTGCATCTGAACACCAAGAACGACGAATGATTGTTCATGAGCCTGCTTCCACAGAGGCTTATGTGCAAGTTGAAGAGGATGAGGCCCAGCCAAGTCCATCTCCAAAGGCGTCGCCTGTATTGCAAAGGCTTCACAAAGGACCAAGGCCTCAAGTCCCTCTTCCGAGCGTTCTAGAAGGAGAAGTGCACCACCAACCTGTTGCACGTCAAGTGTTTTCAGAAGCCACTCCAACTGTGAATGTCTCCGTGTCTGAAGCCCAAGATACTGACGACAATCCGGCTACATCAGCCGATGACGAACATCAAGAAGACCGTGTCCCTACTCCCCCATCACTGAAGAAGTTGTTCCTGAAGTGAACGTGTATGTGCCAGACCCTCCATCTCAACAAGTGGAGGTTGAAAATGTTGAGGCTGTCACCACCAACACAAATGAATCCAATGACGTAGTCATGGCTGAAGCTAATGTGGAGCCTGCCCCAAGCAACATGCCAGAAGTCAATGTTGCAACTGCTCCTAAAGCTTCTGTTGTGCATCCTGAAGCCACTGTTGTTGCCACTGCTCCTGTTCCGCCACCAAGGCCCTATACAATTGAGCAAGCATACAACCATGGCGAGCTAATCACAGTAAGATGGCCCGTTCTGGTCCCTTCGCCTCATGTCTCTGGTCCTCAGTTTGATTATCACATTGAGCATAGGCCTCAGGTCCAGAAACCAAAGCCAAGACTGCCAAGGTTTCCAGGTACTGCCACATCTGCAGGGTACTTCAATGCAAATGGCTTCAAAAGCCACAACACCTTCTTTTACAGCTCAAAGAACCCCTACTCAAGGCCAAGAATATCATCTGATCGTTTCTGGAGTCATCAGCAACAAAGCTATTACTCCTGCGTTCTGTATGATCAAGGGCGCATTTTCCCTCATATGCGCCTCGACACTAAACCCATTGCTGGACTGCCATGCTTAGAAGAAGCACTTGACTGCTTTCGTGATGCTGGTCTGCTCAGCTTTGTGACAGACAAAGAACATTGGAATGAGGAACTTTTGCTTCAATTCTATGCTACCCTCCACATTCGCGGCTACAACAGGGATACAAAAACATGGATTCTCGAGTGGATGACAGGAAATGTTCATCATGAAGCCAAAGCTCTGGACATCATTGAGCTTACAGGGTTATCCACTCCCGGAGAGCTGTACAAACCTGGTTGTCAAAACCACCGCAATGCACTGGAGAGCATCTTCCATAAGCCAGAACCCAACATGAGCCAGATGTTGAGCATGATGAAGCCATTGCCACATGACGCTGAATACCCAAAGGAGTTCTTTGTTGATGACCTTGAGTATCTGCCGCGCACAATATATCACATCATCAGGCAGACTCTATGGCCAATCAAAGGGCATTCATCAGCTGCAAAACTTGAAGGATCCATGAAGACATTGGTCTTTTACATCCTCAATGGCATCATCTTCAATGCACAAGATTTCTTCCTCCAGCAACTGGCCGCATCTGGATCTGACCTTTTTGGTCTAAAATTCTATGCTCCATGGGTCATGCGCCTCATCAAGCTACATTCTGCTATCAACTATCAGCCCTCTGCTCGCAATCATGTGATCTTTCTACCAGAGGTTGATATGTCAGTTGAAGCCATATACCCTGAGCCTGCCAAGAAGCATCATTGTTTTCAAAATGCTGACCACCAAAGCTTCACTCAGCCTATGGAAGGAGTCCAAGCTGTAACTCGTGTCTATCCGATGGCTGGAAACACTCGTCTGCCTCATCGTGCACCAACTGAAGCTACTGAGAGCACAATTTCTCAAAGGCCAAAGAAGCGCTCTTGGGTCCTAAATGACCGAGAACTTCTTGTGGAACTGCATCAGAAACAAGACAAGCATCACTTTTGGCTCAAGCGACAGATGCAAAGCCTCTTGGTGGACGTAAATCGCATTTGAAATCTTGCCACCAAGAATGCTTTTGTCACTCACAAAACCTGTCGGTGATCATGGAAGAGTTTGACATTGCTCAGTGCTGAAGAAGATCTTCAAGACGATGGCTTCACTGAAAGATTCAAGTTTGACTCCACTCCTCCACGGAATGTTGTCCTACGTCGAACTCCATCCCTTGAAGACTCTGACTATTCTTCCTCCGCGGCAACTGTGAATGCCAACGTGATCGATGATGAAGACGATGGTACTTCACCACCCCCTACTTCTGCACGCATCAACACTGCACCAAGTTCGTCTGCACCGCCAACCAACAACGAGAACCCTGCTGCTTCACCTACTCCTCATGAGGACGAGTAGATGCTCTATGTCTTCAAACCTTTCTGGTCATTACTAACAAAAGGGGGAGAAGCATATGAGTTTGATAGTCTTCAAGCGGGTTCATATGGGCGACTGCTTTATATTTTGCCTAAGTGGTTACAACTCTTGCTTTGATACATTTCGTTTGTTGAGTTGTAACACTTAAACTCGATGGTCGTCTGCTACTTATTTGCTTTTTCATGTGTGATGATAACTTCCGCACTTAGATCATTCTGCAGACGTCCATTTTCCATTATGCATGTCATTCTTTTAGTTATATCATTTCATGCATGATGAATTACCTTCATAAGTTGAAGAGGATCTCCACAAGTACAACCTGTCATGTGCATTTGCATTCCAAAAGCAAATTACTTATATGCACATCTTCAGGGGGATCCCTTGCCACTTATGAAGACAATACCCTATCCTTTACAATTTCACATACTTCATTCCCATTTAAAACTTCAACCAGTTTGTCATCAATCACCAAAAAGGGGGAGATTGTAAGTGCATCTAGTGCCACCCCTATTTGGTTTTGGAGTATTGACGACAAAGTTGTTGAGGGACTAATGCGTTTGTGAGAATTGCAGGATAACACAGGTAGTGTCCCTCATTGATTCGGTTTACCTACCGGAGATGACCCCTAAAAATGTATGAAGACATTGACGACAATGGTGGTATGTGAAGATATTCACATTGAAGACTATGACATGAGAAGACAATGAGTGAAGACTATGGAGCGCGAAGACTGTGTTGTTTCGTTGTTTCCTTTTCTTCTTTGTTGAGTCATAGGAACCACCGTACTGTTAAGTGGGGTCCAAGTGAACAAAGTCAGATTGACTGAAGTGATGCTCAACCCAAATCCTATGTCTTCGAGCGAAGACAATGAGAGCAAATCTTATCCAGAGCTGGATGAGTCAGCTTTGCTTGTAGCCCAAGTAAAGTTGCCGTGTGTGTTTGAAATCTGACCGTTGGAACACGTGTCAGTTCCTTAGTGACCCAAGGTCATTTCGGACATATCAGGTGGGGTTGCCTTGTGGCTATAAATAGCCCACCCCCTACACCATAAATTGGTGGCTGCTCAAAGTTAGTTTATGGCTTTTGTCGTTTCAGAGCAACCCACCTCGAAGCCTTTGAGAGAGAGAAATCCTTGCGAGGACAAAGCCCAAACACCCAGAGCCAAAGAGTGTTAGGCATCACTAAAGTCTTTCTGTCTGTGTGACCTGAAGACTTATTACACTTGAGGACTATGTATCCTCCAGCCGGTTAGGCATCGTGTTCTGAGCATCCAAGAGTCATTGTGGATCGCCAGTGAACGAAGTCTGTGAAGGTTCGAAAGTCTACCTTGAAGACTTACCAGAGTGATTGGGCGAGGACTATGTGTCCTTAGCTGAAGGGGAATAAGGTGAAGACGCGGTCTTCTGAGTTGAATCTCAGCCTCCCTAACCAGATGTACAGTTGTCACAGCAACTGGAACTGGTCCAACAAATCCTGTGTCTTCAACAAGTGACTGGTTCTATCCTCTAACTCCCTTTACCTTAAGTTTGTCTTCGTGAAGTTATTGCCTATTTGTCATATCTGTTTGACTTCATTGCTTGACTGTTATTGTTGATTGGCTTCATACTATCTTCCATCCTGATCCTTACTACTAAGCTGCTATTAGTCTTTGTACTTTCACATTATTGCATACTTGACTATGGCTTTCTTGTTGTAGTTTATCTTCCGCTGCATATCAATTAGGTCATTTCTATTGTTTGTCTTTGAAACTTCCACGTTTTGAAGACTTTGATAAAAATCGCCTATTCACCCCCCCTCTAGTCGATAACTAGCACTTTCAGCTCCCCCGTCGCCGGTGGCCTCACCCCGCGCATGAGCGCAGCGCCCCTCGGGCACGGGCGCCCGCACCCATTAACACCCGCCCCGCTGGGCTGGCCTGATGCCACTGCCAGCGGGCCCCACGCCCTGTGCTTTATAAAAAAAGAGGGGGGTTTAAAAAATAAAATATATGTTTTTAAAATATTTGTAATAATTAGATTAACTAATTAATTAGTTAATCTAGTTTAAATAGGCTAATTACCTACTTTAACTAATTAGAACTGTTAATTAGCTAGATGTGAGTATGATAGGGGGATCCCACCCCTGTTGACTAGTCCAACGTTGACTGGTCAACTGGGTCCCCCTGGCCCACCTGTCAGCCACTGGGTACACTTTGGTGTACACTGTGCTGGGTGCGCCTAGCATTTTAGCATTATTTTCATATTAAAATTAATTTCAGATTATTAATAAAACTTTGAAAATTAATAGAAATTAAACCGTAGCTCGGATGAAAAAGTTTTCTACATGAAAGTTCAAGATGAATCCAGATATGCAGTCTGTTCGCCCGCCATACGTCCCTAGCATAGCAAACATGCAACCTTTTCCCTCCTGTTCATCTGTCTGACAGACGTCCGAAACCGGGAAAACATTCCCGGATGTTTCCCCCTTCGCCAGTATCGCCTAGCGCTGCGTTAGAACACGTCTAGGTCTGCCTGTTGTCCTGTTATGCTCTTGCTTGCTATGTATTTACTGTTTCTTCCCCCTCTTCTTACCGGTAGACCCCGAGACGGCTGCCGATGCCGCTATGATCAACTACGTCACCAACGACCCCTCCTTCTTGCCTGAGCAACCAGGCAAGCCCCCCCTTTGATCATCCTGATATTGCCCATTCTATACTCTCATGCTTGCATTAGATTTTGCTACTGTATTTGATTGCTCCGATTCTGATGCATAGCCTGCTTTTGTACCTTCTTATTGTTACCTACCTGCTTATCCTAAATTGCTTAGTATAGGTTGGTTAGTGATCCATCAGTGACCCCCACTTGTCCTTGTTGCCCCTGCTTCATCCTCGATGCCTCGATCGACGTGATCGACGACCAAAGCCCGACAACTCACATCACATCACGCCCCTTTTGTTGCTCGACTCTACAGAGCTACTATCGAGTGCCGAGTGTGATCCCTCGTAACGCACTCCTGATGATAATTCTGTAGTGTAGCTATTCGGTCATGGTCATCAAGGGTGATTTACTCTTTCACCATTCCCGATACAGCTCTGTCGTTCAACACCTCAAGTGTGAACCTCGAGGGTGGTCCCTCTTACGTTCACCTTGATGATTACATTGAGTGGAATCCTCCGGGGGTGATTCCTCGGGTTTTCCCCTTGATGTTTGGACACACGGTTACCTTGACTTTATTTGAGACCTTGGTGAAAGTCAGGCGGGCCCGGAGAGCACCCGCAAGATAATGACGTGGAACGGCCGAGCATTCTAGGCCCTTGTCGTAAGTCCACGAGACAGGGCGACAGGGTCACTTTCGATCGTGAGTCTCTGCTTGTCTCCGCAAGCTAATAATACACTATGGTTTGGGTATTTGTTCTGAGTTGGCCTCTGGCCTTTATGCACCAACCACCACGCGAGAATAGTTATGGGCCTTGGCGTCGTGGTATCAGTCGAAGCTTTGTCCGACATCCAGTTGAGCAGTGTGGCACGGCTGGGCCGGCACCATCCATGTAGAGGTGGAGCCTGTACCCGCCCTGTACGCAACGATCCAGAGTGCAACGGGCGATGGGCCCAGACCCCGGAGTGCTTAGGATGTAGAACGGCGGGGACCTCTCTGCTGAGCCTAGGTAGGGTTGCGCCGTGTTGATCTTTCGAGGCTGGGCATTGACCCCAGAAAGGTGTGTCCGGCCAACGTGATCGAGCGTGTTGGAAAACGTGGTGCACCCCTGCAGGGAAGTTTATCTATTAATAGTCGTGTCCACGGTAACGGACGTTCAGACTTATATCTTGATCTTATACAACTACGAATGGATACTTGAGATATGTGTCTCCGGGATTGCTTTCTCGCAGGGAGTCGAGGAAGGATCTCTGGGCATTAATGTTACAACATGCTTGTTAAATATCAAACTGCTTTTCTTTACTCTTCTACATGCTGCAAGATGCGAGGAGCTGCGTGAAGATACTAGTCTTCGATAGGCTAGGCCTTCCCCCTCTATTCTGGCATTCTACAGTTCACTCCACAGATACAAACCTTCCATTTGATACCAGTGCATACTTAGTATAGATCTGATGCTTGCGAGTACTTTAGATGAGTACTCGTGGTTGCTTTGCTACCCCTTTCCCCCTTCTTTCTTTTTTTCGGTTGTTGCAACCAGATGGTGGATCCCTGGAGCCAGATGGCACCGCTGATGGATGCTACTACGTGAAGGCCGTCGATGACCAGGAGTAGTTAGGAGGTCCCAGGCAGGAGGCCTTGCCTCTTCGATCATTGTGGCTTTTGTGCTAGCCTTCTTAAGGCATCCTTGTTTAACTTATGTCTGTACTCAGATATTGTTGCTTCCGCTGACTCTTGTGTATCGAGCTTGTATTCGAGCCCTCGAGGCCCTTGGCTTGTAATATAAAGCTTGTATTATTTTGATTTGTGTCTAGAGTTGGGTTGTGAAATCTTCCAGTGAGTCCCTGATCATGATCGTACACATTTGAGTGTATGATTAGTGTACGGTCGAATCGGGGCGTCACATTGTTGCTGTTTTCTATCTATAATACCATGGTTCTTTTACATGAAAATAGTTCTAATTGCTTCATTTTGTAGGAAAAGTAGGGGGAAAAAGAATATGTATCCATGGTTTGATGTTTCAGTTAGCAATGTCGTTCCATCTACACCAACCAAGAGCAAGAATGATGCCGCTTGTAGTAGTCCTGGAGCTGTCACAAGAAGCCAAGTTGCAGCTCAAGCTAGTCCTGGACCTGTCACAAGGAGCCAAGCTGCTACCCGACCACAAAACCTCCCACAAAAGGAAAGAAGAAGAAAATGACACCTAAGAGGAAGAAATTAAGCGACCTGTGAGCTTGTTTGTGGCTGTGATGAACTCGGCTGTGGGTGGAGACTCACTTTTATCGTTGTGTATGTGAGGTGCAAACTCACTTTTATTTGCTCTGTATGTGAGGTAGAGACTCACATTTATTTTGCTGTGAGGTAAAGACTCAACTATTTTGGTGTCATGAAGTCCTGTATGTGAGGTAAAGACTCACTTATTTTGCTGTCATGATGTCCTGTAGAACATGGCTGAATTATTCTCTATGCTATCATTGAATTATTATGACCCTATATTATTCCCAGCCTGTTTGTGTGGAAGGCTATTGATTACAGCAAAATCATGTCAATTTTTTTGTGAAACATAGCACACAGATTTAGAAAATCATGTCATTTCTTATTTGGCCAAAATATTTTATGGTTTGAAAATTCAGACAAGGTATATAGATGTGACTTTCAAACAGAGGGGTACTTTTGTCTATTCCTATTTCTATATGTTAGTTATATACTAACAAAGTTGTTAACAATGCCAAAGGGGGTTACCAGTAACAACTAGACAGAACAGGGGGGTTCAGAGGAAGGCAAACGAACAAGGGGGCTGAAGATCGAAGGCGCGCGAGCTGGGGGGTTTAAAATCAATTCTCCCCACGAGAAGCAGAGCACAATCACGGAGGCAAAGGAGCCCTGGCCAAAGGTGGTCTAGGCAGTGGCAACCCACGACCAAGGTGGGACTGCCGGGACAAGGTGGAGGCGCTCGGTCCTCGGGCACGAGCGGGAGGCGGACATCAGCGGATGAAGGCGGCTACTCGTTGTCAAGGTCGTCGTCGAACTCGGTCGCTGGAGCGGCCGGGCAGGACGCGCGAAGAGCAATAGGATACTTGAGGGGATTTAGATACCTGAGAACGAAGAGATCATGAACTGATTAGAGGATATTTGAATGATTCACTGATAAGATTTGGAGAACGATAGCTACACGCTGAGACTGAAGAATTATGACATGATGGCCTTCGGAGGAAAGAAATTGAAAAAACTCATGAAATGCTCCGGATGGTAAGAAAAGAATTATCACAATCAAAAACAATTATGAGGATGGCATGAATCTTCAAGAGAATGGACCAAGATTTAAAGGAAAACTCTTCTTCGGTCTTTAAATGTATAGAAAGACGATGATAAACACCACCAAAATTGTTGAGACACGCCGGAAGAATGAAAGGAGTAAAGGTTGATCGAAAGATGAAAATGATTTGAAAGCAATCTCGAAGGAGGCATCTGGCTGATGAAAAATTCATTCTTATGTCAAACTTGAAAAGAATTTGAGAATAACTCCAGAATAATTAGAATAGTCAGGTAAGATCCTGGGAGAAAAATCTGTGGGTTAGGGCCCACTGAAGAGAAAACACCATTGAAAAGGATTTCGGAATAGATGATGCACCGGAGCGACTGAAGGACTTGAATGAGTTGACAACCTCAAAATAATTGAATGCATAAACGAATCTTTTGAGATGTGTTGAGCACTCCGGAAGGACAAACTGGCGAGAGGCGAACGAGCAGGGGGAAACTTTCGATCAAAGGAAAGAATATGATCAACACCAAATACTTGAATTGAGTCCACCAGAAAAGAAAAGAGACGAAGAATAATGAACTTGAAGCTCCGTTAGTATCTTCCTAAGAATCACTGGATAAGAAAATTGATGGAAAAGAATGGAGAGACTTCCCATCAATAAAATGGATACCCGATTAAGAAATCTGAGTCCTTGAAGAAAAGGGTGGGAGGGTGGGAAAAACAAAGGCAACTTGGGGCAGATGGAATGGATACCGTTGAGAAGAACTTAGAATTGATCTTGCGAATGTTGAAATGATCGGATCCACTTGAAAAGAAGCACACCGGTTGGAAAGAATTAAACATGACAACCTCAATGATCAAGAAGGATTAGCACTCCCATAGAAATATGAGAACACCATTTAGGGAAGGTATGGATCAACACTTGACATCGAAGCAACTAGAATACCACAACTCAAAACAAAACAAAGGATTTGGCTTTCAGGATAAGACGGAAATGAACATATGATTGATATTTCATCCGAAGTTTTTGTGGTGGAGCACACACGGGCTCGATCATACAACACCATCATGTACAAGGCAGTGCACATGACATACGAAGCGTCCCCGAGTCAGCATAGCCAAGGACTCATTAAGACACAAGAGACCACTGTAAAACCAACCGTGGATAGGTGGACCACTAGACGTCGAACCCCAATCTCATATCATGCCTCTGTCGGAAAGAAAAAACTAGAGCTACTTGAATTCCGTCCTATAAAACTCCTGAAACTTTATGGTTATGCAATGTGGTGTTGGGGATATAGGGGAAGCAATAAATATCTCACCCAAACTAACAATTCCTACATCCAGCTGTATCCATCTGTCAACACATAACCAAGGAAACTTCGGAAACCATGTACCTCAACCTTCGAAAAGCATCCGTTATGCGAACTATGGCAATACTCCCAAACTCCCGCCCCAGTACTGGGTGGCGTCGAGGTTATCTCACCAACAACTGCATAAAAGAGATTTTCGATGTCGGCAAAAACTCAGGTATTCCAGAACTGCACAGATAAAATTGTGAGGACAACACCTCGGAGCTCAACTCCCAGGGACACTACCACAACCCCTAAATGTCAGGAGGCACCAAGAACAATGTTCTCGTGACAAGAATATCGGAATGATCCCAAGATACCCGCGTGATCCTGAAAATAATAATTTTAGTGAAATTTGAGGAGAGGAAAGACAAAAGATCTACGTTAGGAGGCCTCACCAGAGCGACAAAGGGACTGAGGAGTAAAAAGAATCCTACTCTCCGATATATATAATCCTAAGACTCAAAACATTTTTGTTCCAGACTCAACAATGTGAATGATTCGATCAAGCAGGGGCTCCTAAGTCGGGGATGGCTCTGATTAGCAACTTGTAACACCCACGATGCGGCTATATCTCCCACGTGTCGAGGCACGACTTAGAGGCATAACCACATTGTGGTTTTGTCGCAAGAACGGTCATCTTCACACAATCCCATGTAATGAACAACAAAGGGATAAATAGAGTTGGCTTACAATCGCCACTTCACACAAACTCATATAATTCATACATCATTCAGAGTACACACATAGTCCGACTACGAACAAATCCAAATGAAAAGAAGATAACCCCAAATGCTAGATCCCCGATCATCCCAACTGGGCTCCACTACTGATCATCAGGAAACGAAACATAGTAACGACCAAGGTCCTCATCAAACTCCCGCTTGAGTTCGGTAGCATCGCCTGCACTAGTATCATCGGCACATGCAACTGTTTTGGTAGTAACCTTTGAGCCACGAGGAGTCAGCAATCCCATTACCATGGGTATCAAGACTAGCAAAGCTTAATGGGTATGGAATGGATAAGTGGTGAGGTTGCATCAGCGACTAAGCATGATGTGGTGGCTAACTTACGGGTACAAGAATAAGACGAGAAGCTACGCAAACGGTCGCAAACTAGTAATGATCAAGAAGTGATCCTGAACTACTTACGTTCAAACATAACACCACTGTGTTCTCTTCTCAACCCACTCAAAAAGAGACCATCACAGTTACACATGCGGTTGGGTGTTTTAATTTGAATCTGGTGTCAAGTTCTCTACAACCGGATATAAAAAACTCCCATTTTCCACATAATCGCTGGCATGACTTTCGAAAGTTTAAACCCTGCAGGGGTGTCCCAACTTAGCCCATCACAAGCTCTCACGATCAGCGAAGGACATTCCTTCTCCCGAGAAGACCCGATCAGACTCGAAATCCCAGTTACAAGACATTTCGACAATGGTAAGACAAAACCAGCTTCACCTCCTGGTGTGCCGACAAATCCCGATAGGAGCCACACGTATCTCATTCTCAGGGCACAACGGATGAGACATCCTACGAGTAAAACGAGACCTCGAGTTGCCCCGCGGTGGCCCCACAGTCTGCTTGTTTCAGACCAACACTCGAAGGAGCACTGGCTCGGGGGGTTGATTAAAAAATACTAGGGGGCCGATGAAAATCCCCTATTTAAGTTTTAGTTGTTATTAGGCAAATGGTAAACCAATGTTGGGCCTTGCTGGAGGAGTTTTATTCAAAGCAAACTGTCAAGGGGTTCCCATAAACCCGACCGCGTAAGGAACGCAAAATCAAGGAACATAACACCGGTATGACGGAAACTAGGGCGGCAAGAGTGGAACAAAACACCAGGCATAAGGCCGAGCCTTCCACCCTTTACCAAGTATATAGATGCATTAATTAAAATAATAGATATTGTGATATCCCAACATTATCGTGATCCAACATGGAGCAATCGTCAACTTCACATGCAACTAACAACGCTATAAGAGGGGCTGAGCAAAAGCGGTAACATAGCCAAACAATGGTTTGCTAAGAAGGGTAAAAAGGTTAGAGGCTGACATGGAAATTTGGGAGGCTTGATAAACAAGTGATAGGTAGCGCGACATAACGATAGAATGAAGCAACTAGCATAGAAATGATAGTAGTGAGATCCAGGTTAACAGTCATCTTGCCTGACATCTCGCAAGGAAGAAGAACGAGTCCAAGAAGAAGACAAACAGACGTAGTCGAACGAATCCTCACAACTCTGGAACGAAATCGAATCTACCGAGAGAAACAAACCGGAAAGAAGCAAACAACATGGTAAACCAACAAGCATAAGCATGGCATGATGCACAAACAAGTATGATGCATGTCCGGTGTAATAGGCATGGCATGGCAAAGTGCAACAAACAAAACTACAAGTTAAGTGGAGTTCAATATGCAACGAGTTTCATATTGACGAAACACCACATTCCAGTTATTCAGTTCGCTCTCATTTAGGTACACAACAATATTAAATGTTATTAAACATGGAAAGAGGTGAAGCATAATTAAACTACCTTGCTAGGAAATTTAAATGAGGCCGGAAATAACAAACAACAATTCCAGAAAATCTCCATGTAATTTAGCAGTTTTAATGGAAACAACAATTTTAAGCATTTAAATGGTGTTATCATGATGCAGATGAGATGCACAAGTTTTATGAAAATGTTGACATCATCATGTTATGAAGCATTTGGTCACCATGGCGGAACAAAAAGGGTGCCACGGCTGCGAAACAGAAATGGCGCCACGGCGACATTCCGACGATCCGACAACTCGTCGAGATGTCGGTGCAAGAGAAAGTGTGGACGTGCAAACATGCAAAAGATGGTGGGGTGATCCCGGCAACCAGGTGTCCCAGATGTCGGTGGCATGGAAACGTGTGACAATTCGGACGCGGTTCAAACACGAGCATCTCATACAACACACACATACAGTCCACGATCGTCGCCTTGGGGTTATACCTTTGAAGCGTGCATTTTTGGAGTGGATCGAGTTCGTAGCAATGTAGAGGTAGTAGACGTTCTCACAACGTGTGACACCCTGATTTTCATGGCACAACACTTAAGATGATAAAGTGTGGTTTGACAAAAACTTTTGCATTATTTGACTTTTTATTTGAGTTGGTTTTCTCTCTATGTTTTCAAGTGCTCTTAAAAGTCAACATAGCTTCACCTCCTATACTTCCTTTCCTTGATCCAAAACTTGTGCCCAATGATCATACCATGTGTATAGTACAATATAGTATTTTCTTACAAAAATAATTTGGCCAAATAGTATTTTCAAAAATTAGTTTTCCAAAAACCCCTAAATTAAGGTTTGCACTACAAGTACTTAATGGGGGGTATGAAAAGTATTTCAAAGAGTATATTTGAAACCTAATAGATATAGGACTCCCATAAACCACAAAAATATAATTTTAAAAGTTATTTTCCTATTTTATTTAAAGGCTTTTTCCTTAGTCCATAAATGGTCTTTAATAGGTTAAAATTATTTTTAATGCTTTAAAAATATTTGTAAAAATTCAGGGAAACTCAGTGGACATATATTGTCCATATATAAGAGTTTCAACACATGGTCATGTTCAAAATATTGGTCAAACCCTCCAGAACCCTTTGTGGATATTTCAAGCTTTTGAAATATTTACACAGGAAATATTCTCTAAAAATTCCATGAAAATTCTAACATGTCACTGATGACATATTGGATGATCCTGATAGGCCTCATGTCTAGGAGAACAAGATAACATCACCAAATCTCCCCAAAACCCTCTCTGGCCAGAATCAAATTTGAACAACTTTGTACTACCAACTTTCTCTCCTTGACCCCAACTTTTGTGAGCATGTTCACATGACCAAATGAGGCCACTACACCAAGTGGTGCCTCAAGGAGAAGTGATTTGCTCAACTAGATCCACAAAAGTTTTTTTTTGCTAATTTCTAGGGTTTGCCAAAGTTTCATTAGCAAACTCTTCCAAATGAGCTCATCTTCCTTTTTCTTTGTCATTTTGTCATGAAAAACACCCCTGCCAAGTGCCACAAGAAGTAAATTAGTGCAAGTACCCCAAAACCATATCAAACACCTTCTGCATGTTAACTAAAAACCCTGTTTGGGGCTCTCCCACTAATCTCCATGAGCTCCACTTTTTACCATACTCCCTACTAGTCCCCTTGCACCTCCAGTAACAATGGCAAATCCACAGCTCAATTATTGGATGGGTAAAACCCCACTTTCTATCTCTGGACAGCCCATTCTCCCCTCTCTCTCAACCCCACTCCTCTCCTACTGGCCATCCATGGCATCCAATGCTCCTCCCCTCTTCTTTACTCCTCCCTAGAGCTACCAGACATGCTTGGACGTGCCCACTTTGCCAAAAAAATGGCATGCCGGCCATTTGCACACTCTGGAGCGCGCTACAGTGTGCTCCCGCACTGTAACCGCCCCCTGCCAAGCACCTCCGACCACCTCGGCTCTCCCCCTCACGCCAGCCGATTCTCCTCGACGTCCGCAGCACACCACGCCTCTGTCCCCCTCCTTCCTCTCCCTCCTCTCGCCCCAGCTCGCATGCGCGCTGGCCGCCCGAGCGCACCAGTGAGTGCGCTCACACGTGCGGTGCCCTGGCCCTCCTGCTTTCCCTCTCTTCTCTCCCCTCGCCCTAGACCAACCCCACGAGCACCCCAGACACGCAAACACGTGCCCCCGTGGCCTCCAGCAACGGCTAGAAGCTCGCCGGTGCACGAGCCACGGTGCACCTCGCCCCTATTCTATTTAAGCCCCCCGAGCTCTCTTCTCCTCACCACTCGCCATCTGCACCACCATATCATCCCCCTGCACCCCCAGTTCCTCTCCAGAAGAGCCCGAGCTCGAGCTCCGCCGCCTCTGGTCGCCGTCGATCTCAGGGTACAGGCCCTCTTCTCCGCTCCTCTTCCTCGATCTGGAACAGCCGCGGCTCACTGACCATTCCCCCTTTCTCTCCCGCTTCTTTTGCAGCCGGAAATGGCCGGAATCGACGATGTCCGAAGCTCCGCCGCCACGAGACCTCGTCGCCGGCGAACCAGGCCACCCCGGCGACCGCAACCACCTTCACCCGAACGGCGACTCGACGCTGAGTCCATCTGTACCCTCGCCGACCTCGCTGTGCCCTGCATCGACGCCGGTGAGCCCGCCGGCCCTCTATCGCAGGGTTAGGGATGACAGGCGGGCCCCGCCTGTCAGCCTTTCCTCTCCATCGCCCCTTTCTATCTCGCTGATGCCTAGGCCCCGCCCGGCAGGTATAAACCTGGCGTGCGCGCGTGCACCAGTGCGTTGGGCCGCTTCTCTGGCTGGGCCTGCTACGCTGCAGCGGTTCTGGCCCAGCAGGCACAGAGCCCTTTTTCCTTTTCTTTTTTTGTCACGTTTCCAAAAATTCCATAGGATAAAACATTTGTCCAAATAAATTAATTCCAACTCCTAAATTCCTAAAGTATTGCAACCTATTTAATGGTGCAACTTTCATTCAAATCCAACAACCTTTCCTTCACTGTAAATATTTAAATGTGATTTTAAGCATTTAAATATACCTTTGTAAATCCATTTCTCCTGTTATGCCACTCCAAATCCAAAACTAAGAATTTTTTCCTTCTTAGTTTTCACCCTAGTATTTTACAAAAATAAGTTGACATTTTTCTGAGCACTCTGATTTTTCTGTTATTATTTTCTTGCGATGTTTAGATCCCGTATTTGACGAAGTTGCTGAAGAAGGAGGAGAAGGATTTGAAGACCTCAAAGAACAAGCCAATCAAGGCAAGCAGCCCTTTGACCATGTCACCCCTCTTGTTCATCGGTACCCCTTTTTCGATTGCATGATGATGAAATATGATGGTGGTAAAACTTGTTGCGAACCACCCCATGATGCATACCCCTACTCATGACCTTACCTTGTTCATGATTGCAGTTTCAAGAGACTAGTTGATGCATAATGATGCATGTGTACCATGAACTCTTCATGGTTACATTCTTTCGAAAACCCCATCGGGTGCCCCTAATGCCCTTGGAGATGTTGAACTAAGGTCACCACTTGAGGAAGAAGTGGTGTACCAAAGAGGGCTTTTGGTGTGTGTGTGTAAAATGATAGATTAGATTTATGTGTGACTACCGTCCGAACCAAACATGTGCAACCACTCTACCCCTTTATGGGATGGGGCATTATTGATTACTTAGGCTGATACTAGAATGGTGCCCACATTACTAGTGATGGGGGTGACTTGAGGTCACTCTAAGGACGGGGTCGTGCTTGGATAGGCGGCCATGATTGTTTTCACAGGGCACCGGACACACAGTTTGTCCCTTCGTGTATGCGTAATAATGTGAAAAGGGCAGAGTCCCATGATCTTTTGCTTATACATGAGGGTCGTGTATCAATGAGTGGACCCTATGTTAGTGTCGTATAGGGAAAGGTAATGATCGGGTGCTTCCCCCGAGTACTTGAGGTACTACGGGATCGTGGATGACAGGAAAGCTTCCCGGATATTGTGGGTAAAGTGCGCAACCTCTGCAAAGTGTCAAACTATTCGAATAGTCGTGTCCACGGTCATGGACAGTTGGGAGGTGCTACTTAAACTATGTCCAGAAATTTTACAATGTCGGTGCATGTGTGTGTGGAAGAGAACTATTTGTGTCAAGGTGGTGACTTGACATGTTGAAAGACATGGCACTGATTCAAATTCTATTTATGTTGATATCTATAACCTGTTCTCAAGGTTACCCATGTTCATTGATGCATACCTCACAAGTTGATAGGACATCTCAACTAGCTTGAAGCTATGTTGCTTACTTGTTGTGCAGTTGCATTGTTACTTTGAACCAAATCATGGGTTGCTTGTGAGTACATTCAAAGTACTCATTGGCTTGCCACTGGTTATTTAATTGATCAGGCATGGAAGAGCATGAGTTCGAGGAAGAGTTCTTTGGTGACGAACACACGAACTAGGACGCTTCCCAGTCAGAATGCCTGTAGGGTTAAGGCAAATGGCATGGGTTCTACTTATCATCGAAGATTTCCGCTACTTAAGTTTATTTGGTGTTCAGCCCTTGTGGCTTTATCTATGTAAGACTTGACCATAATGGTCATAATTTCTGTAAGACGGTATGTATGGATGTAAGACTCTTGATATTCAGCTTCTGTGTGTTCAGTGAGCATTGATCTCTGGGATCACTTTACACGTGCATTCGGTGATCACGACTTATGAGTCGGGGTTCCACAGAGCTGGTATCAGAGCCATCCTGACTGTAGGAAGCCTTAGTTAGCATGGACGTTAGTTAGCTTGGGACCATCTAAACTTCTCTTCTTTTCTAAAGCATACCGAACCCAAAATATATTTCCCTTATTGACCTCTCCCATTCAATCTTTGTAGATGGCCGTCGCTCCCTTGAGACTCCTTACGAGAGGATTTCCATCACTCCTGAGAGATTGCCTCCAACAATGACACTATCCCTTGCTGCCCATATACACCCTGCACGAACTGGAAAATGATGTGTTTGAGAAGGAGTTCTACGCCAAGGTTTTTGTGCCTGCCAAGACCTCACCTCAGGGGTGGTTCTTCGTTGGACCACCTATGCCAACAAGAGACCTAGCCATTCAGCAAGTGGCATACGAAGCACTCCTCCGTCTTCAAAATCTCCTTCCAGAAATGAAAGAAGAACACGCGACCTGCTACCTACCTAGCAAGAGCGGATTTGGAGCTCCGACTCAAGTGATGATTTCCCGAGAATACGAGGATCCAACCCTCAAGTACCAGATCCGTTTCGTCAACGCAGGAGACTATCTTCTATGCCACCTTACCGAAGCATTTCTCAAGGCTCGCCAAGATCTCCTTTCACTTCTGCACCTCCACTGCCTCAAGAAGAAGAAGGCGGTCGAGCAAGAACAGCAAATCACTGCCCTAGAAGCCCACATTTTTAATCAGGAGCAGCAAATCAAGGAACTTCAGAAAGCTCGCAACCAAACCCCACACAAAAGGCATAGGAATGGATTTCCATATCCACCTCATAGGGGATCATCGTCAGGCCCCCGACGACAATACCCAAGACTGAATAGCAACCCTTTTGCTTCCGTCACATGTCACGAGTGTAGTGAACTCGGGCATATTAATAGGATGTGTCCCAACAAGCAGCTGACTTCCGCATGTCCATTGGCACCCAGGAGAACCTAGAAGCCGAAGACCGAACGCCTTTCTCTCAAAGTGATGAAGCAAGCACGACTACTAAATCCGAGGACCCCTAGGGTAGGATGAGTCGTGTACCCCCTATGCGCAGTCGAGTCCATATGAATGTTAAAATGAAACCATGTTGAGTGTTGCTTGTTCTTATCTGTTTGTGTTTTGATATAAGTTGCACTTTTGCCTTAGGCAACATGTATGCAACTATATCACCTATCTTAACTTAATGAAATTGTGTGTGGTCTTTTGGCACTTGTTTATTTGCACCTCAACTATAGAACCCCCTTTAGGCATCCCCATATATACTACTTTTCCATCTCATCCCTCTATCCTCAACTGAAGACTGGCAAGACAAGGTACACCAAGGATTCTACTTCGGCGACCAACTAGCACTGGAGACTTTTGCTGCAGCCTCCTCGACCAAGAGCAACCTAGTAGAGTTATGTTTACCCCTCAAGATTAGAAACCCATCCCTAGGCCCTTTGAGACTTCATGAGATAAATCTGCTAGAATCCCTAACCAAGTGCTTAACCCACAAAACTGCAAGAGAACCAGCTAAGCCTCCGTAACCTTGCACTGGTTCATTATGGCACTAGTGGACATAGTGAACTAGCACACTATCATCCTGAGATAGCACCAAACTGACGGTGCCATAGGGAAGACCAATTTGAGGATATAGGAATAGAGGACTAATGACTTGATGAGTTTGTGTCAGTGACCTTGAGGAATTATCTGATACTTTTGGTGGATTATGAGGCTTCCATGTTGGTGGATGAACTTGGTGGGATCACGATTATAGAGTAGCATACCTTTCATTACCCCTGAGTAAATTGGATTTATAGGGCAATTATGATCGCAAGCTGAAACTCCTGGAAGTGCAAGGGTTTGACTTGATCAGATGATATTGATAGGAGACAGTTGATATTACGTAAATAACTTGAGGGAAACATGTAGGATTCCTCATTGGACAAGAGATTTGGATTTAAATAGGTGATCCTAGTTGAGTATAGATGCTGAGTAAGCCTGTAGAATTCGGAGTAAATTGGATGTAGACTGATGATCTCGATCAGGATACTATGTTTCTCGGTTAACAATAAACTAGGAGATTGGATTAATTGTCAGAGTTTATTTAGGATCTATATATGCTTGACCATGGAGTTTACATGACCATGATAATGGAAATTGGTGGACTGACTATAGTAAATATAGCTCTTTCAAGTATTTGGGGATTATAGGACATTAGAAGATCATGTGGGGCACCATAGACATTGGATTTGTAGAATTAATGAATTAAGTAGCTAATGGGCTTTTGGAGTTGATTCGTAGGAAGGAAACAAGATCTTGGAGTGGCATACGACGTGTTTCCTTAGGATAGAGATGCACTACCTTGGACCTTGGAAGAATGGGCTGAGCACTTGGATTGTCATGTTTAATTGAAGCTTAGTAGCTTGTATGCTCTACCCATTGATTTTTACATAGGGATAGCCATACATATGATTTTGGGGATCGTAGACATATATGATTTTGTTAGACCTCTTCTCAGGAGCCATGAGGGTATAAATGGCATGAGTGATGATTGGAGTTGACCTATAGGAGATGATGCTAATGGTGATATGATGTGAATTGTTTAAAGGACTAGATAGAACAATTGGCATCTCAGAAACTATTCTCAAGGATAAGATGATAAACGTTCACTCGCACCCTAGAATCCTTGAAACCCTTAAGACCTACCAAGCCACAACATGGTTGGATCATGACCATGGGCTTTGGACCTAGGACGAGAAGAATTTGTCCAATACTCAACCGTGACCACCACCAATGCCTCAACCCACTTTACGTACCCCATACACTTCATGGAGTGCTTGGACAAGTTAGTTATCATCTTTATTTGATGACATACTTGTCTACCTGAAGACGGAAGAAGAATCCTTGAGCTGGTCAAGGAACATCTGAAGATCGTCATGTCTAGGAGGAAGAACTACACCAACCACCATCTTCAAGAAGTATACTTCCGCGTCAAAGACCATGTGTATCTGCAAGCCACTCCTCTCTATGGAACCAAGCATTTCCATGACAAGGAGACCCACACCAAGATTCATCGGCCCCCTTCGAGATCACTCCAAGATTTAACAACCCCCTCTGAGATCACTACAAGACAAAGAGAAGACAGTTACGAGCTAGAGTTGTCACCTGAGTTACCTGATGTGCACAATGCTTTCCATGCATCAGAACCCCGGAAGTGTTTCCAACTTCCTAACTTGCCCAATCTCTACGAGGGAATTAACCACCGAGCCATCGACCCCTAGCCCAATCTAACCTACCGCGAGCTACCCATTAGCAACCAGGATCAAGATGAGCATCATACACGGAGCCACACCATCAAGTACCTCAAGGTTCAATGGACCACCACTCGGAAACAAAAGCAGTATGAGGACGTGGAGACTACCCCGAATCCAAGTTTCCATACTCCTTTCCCCGCCTAGTTTGGGAATGTCGGGGGCGATGCTGATTCCCGCCAACACCTATGGGGACAGGGCCCCTTTCGGTTCGGTGGGGGGCGGAGAGCGCACAAAGAGCGGATCGAGGCAGTGCACGCAGGGGGGATTTTTACCCAGCTTCGGGCCGCACGGATGCGTAAAACCCTACTGCTGCTTGTTTGTGTGTATTGAATCTCTGCTCAGGAGCGATCGACGCTACCAGACTGAGCGTGGGAGTGTTTCTGGTATCCCCAATGAGCCGAACTGGCCGACCCTCTGAACTTCCGGAACCGCGGAACCCCCTCTATGTTGCGCTTGTGCCTCCTTTTATACTCAAGGGGTCACCGACAGGGGGCAACGTAGACAAGAAGGGTAAAAATGGAAAAGGATGCGGTAGGTGCAGCTACCGCTACTGTGGATACAGTGCACCCTACCTAACTCTGACGGCAGGGGACAAGGGCATTAAATGCCTGTCTGAGTCTCCTAAACAGTGCAAAAGGTGACCGTTTGGAGCGCCACCGTTTGCCACGATGGGCTTCTCTTCATCTCTGCTTGCCACCACGTACCCCTAGCTGCACGGCCTCCCGCCACGTGTGCTTGGGAGAGTCCCAGAGCGACACGTTAGCAGGTGAGCTGGAGCGCGGGCACGAAGTGGGGGTTTCCCGCGGCAAGCTCCTTGCCGCGGCCGTCGTCTTGTCGCATCCGGAAGCTTGTCGCTCGCTGGATCTTGCCGGGACGCAGAGCGCGTCGCGGCAAGCTTTCTTGGTATGTCTTGAGTGGCCTTCCCGGCAAGCTCCTCTTGCCGGGGTCTTGTCTCTTCCCGGCAAGCTCCTCTTGCCGGGGCCTTGGTTTGAGTACTTTGTTCTTGAATGGTCTTCAAGGGAACCACGGAGGGTCCTGGCGGTCACCCGGCAAGCCTTGCCGCGGGGCACTGCAACTGCCCGTGCACGAGTTCGGGGTAATAGGGTACCCCTACTCTAGTACACCGACAGGAGCCCCCGGGCCTGGGCCATACACGATGCCCAGCGCTGTTGGGCCAGGCCTAAAACAGTGCACGGGCACACGCGGCCTAGGTCACGCCGAATCTAACTCCGCTCCCACCGTGCACGCCCAGAACGGCAGGCGTCAAACGCGGCGTCGTGGGAGAGATCGTGGGAGTTTGTTCACTTGGAAGGGTGAAACATCCGCCCCGTCCCTCTTTATAACCAGGGGAAACAGGGGCATTTCCTCCATCTTCGCCATTCGCTGTTGCAATCTCAGAAGCCTCCGCCGCCCCCCTCCGCTTCCGAAGTCGAAAGAGAGCAGCGCTCCGCTCCCGTCGCCGCCGCCACCACCAGCGCCGTCGATCTCCCCCACCGCCTCCGCCATGCCTCCGAAGCCTGGGAAGGGGAAGGCCACGAAGGCCGCGACCGCGAAAGCTGTGAAGTCGACCGAAGCGCAGCGGCTTGAGGCGCTGCGGAAGGAGCGGGCCGCTTTCCCCCCCAAGCTCTCCGCGGAGGAGCTGAGGGAGTGGTACTATCTCTTCTGGTCGACGGAGACGCGGGCGCATCCGCGCACAAAGGTACTCTCCGCCGTCGCCTCGCGAGCAGCTCCAGCTAATGGATATCCTTTCTTTGCCGTGTTCTTCTACTGCGGGCACTGCCCTCCATTCTCTGATTTCTTCTGTGATATCATGAACACCTACGGACTCCACCTCCTTGATTTCACCCCCAACGCTGTTCTGACCATGGCAGTTTTCGGCCATCTATGCGAAAACTTTGTCGGAGTCCACCCCAACATAGCTCTCTTCCGCCATTTCTTTATGCCTCGTGTCGAGAGAGGGGAACCTCTTGCCGGCGGGATCCCCTGGATCTCGCGGGCCGGCAAGAAGGAGACCTATCTGGAGGGGGAGCTCCGCAGCAAGTGGGACGAGTGGAGAGCAGATTGGTGCTGGATTGTAGAAGAGAGCCCGCAGCCGTTCATCGCCCTGCGCCAAGCCCCAGCAGTGCGCGGCAATGACTGGAGCGCTCTATCCGCGGACGACGACTAGCTGACGATCGCCACCACTCGGATCTTGCGTCTCAGGCTTGCCGGGCTGACTGTAGGAGCTGTCGACGCAGATTTCCTTCGCCGGCGCATCGCCCCTCTGCAGGCGAGGGGGAGACCTTCCTGGGAATTTGGAGGCCCGGCAGATATAATGAGGTTGTGTCCAGGCCTCAACTTCAATTTCACCGTCCTAGAGTTGGACGGGATGCTTAAGGAGATATTCAAGCATGACCCACAGCATCCCGAGTGGTTCAGGTTGCCGGCAGGCGTCGTTCCTCTGTGCAACAACTCCTCGCGCGATCGCATCTGCGCAATGATGCCGTTGTGTGACTCGCACGGGATCGCTCCAACTTGGCAAGAGCCCGCCGGCGACGTCGTGCAGCAGTTCTTTGATAGCCTAGTGGAGATGGCGGTCAATGCTGACGAGAAGAAACTCCTCACCCGCGACACCACTGAGCAAGAGATGGAGCGCATCGCCACAAGGGCGGAAGAGGCGGCGGCAACCGCGGCCGCGGGTGAATTCGGGTTCACCGTGGAGGAAGCGGACGCGGCGTTGGCGATGAGCATTGCCGAACGGGAGCAGCCCGAAGAGGAAGAAGAGCTCGCCGCGCCCGACGCCGAGTCAAACGAGCCCGCCGAGGGTACGAGCGGCCCGCCACCTCCGGGGAGCTTGCCGGGAGCAGGACCCGGAACGCAGCCCCCAGTGCAGCCAAGAAGGCGCCTCAGCAGGATCGGGGATGCAGCAGGGCGGCAAGCTGGTCAACAGCCGCAGCGCCGCACGACGCGCTCCACCGCGGGAAGTACGGTCGCCGCGGGGGCGCCTCCCGCCGCAGTGGCAACTGGGGCGGGGTCGTCTCGGGCTGGCGCCGCAGTCCCCGCCAAGCGGCCAAGGGATCCCACCCCTCCACCTCGTCGCGCCGGAGGTGGGCCGAACTTCGACCTCTCCGCGCTCAGCTCCGATGAGGAAGAGGAAGAAGAGTAAGATTCCCTTGCTTGTTCTTGTAGTTCTTCAACTTGCTGATCTTGTCTTGCATCGGATCTGATTCACCCTGGGCTCTCCTTTCCAGGACTCTAGCCCAGAGGGCGGTGAAGAGGGCCAAGGCTCAGGTGGTGGTCATCGAGGACGAGCCCACTGCGACGACAGGAGGCGCGCCCGAGACTACCTTGCCGGACCCGGCCATCACTTCGCAGAGCAGCCCCCAGCGCAGCCTCCAGCGTAAGCATATGGTTTACTTTATGCTTCTGGATGCGCGTGGTTGCTCTTTTCCTTTGTTGACATCCGATCTCTGTTTTGTTTGTGCAGGAGCAGAACAGCTTGATCAGGAGGGCGTGGTGATCTCCTCCGACTCGTCGTCTGCTTCGACTACGCCGCCAAGGGCGGACTCCCTGGCAAGGGAGCGTCCTCCGGTAAGGGAGGAGCCGCCGGCGAGGGAGGAGTCTCCGGCAAGGGACAGCGCTAACGATCCGCCAGTGGTGGAGCCACGACGGCAGATCCTAGCACAGGTAGCCCTTCTTGCCCGAAACTTTCCTTGTAGTCTTCTGCTGATTTCTCTTTTCGAACACTTGTTTGATTTCTCCTTCTTCTTTGGTCGTCAGACCCACCCTCCACGGATCCGATGGAGACCGAGGCGGGCGGCGAAGAAGACGCGCGCGGCAATACTGATGATGCCGCGGCCACCGAAGAAGGAGCCGGCGCTAACGTGCCCGCCGGCGAAGAGGCCGCCAAGGCTGCCGCCGAAGAAGCTGGCGGGGGATCTGGCGATCGCACCGACGGCCCTGAGGCCGTAGGAGCGTCAGGCGCTGCACCGACCGCCGATCCCTCCGCCGCTGCCGCAGCGCCAGGCTCCGAGGAGCCCCAGCCCGGCGCCTATCTGAAGGCTGGCGAGGGTATCTTCATCAAGCTCCCCTGGGCGTCGAGCTCCAGGGCGCCAGTGGAAGGAGAAGCTCTGGATGGGGAGGTGCTTGCCTCCGCCGGGTTGTTGATCGTCGACGCGCCGGGGCGCAGCAATGAAGAGCCCGAGGAGGAGCGGCTGCTGCGGAGGCTGCTGGCGCTCTACCGCGCCCGCCAAGTCAAGTTGGAGTCCCGGGAAGCGCTTGCCGCGAGGGCGAGCGTGGACATAGAGAAGCGTGTGGAGGAGCTCCGGGCTCTTCGTCAAGAAACTCTCCGGGCCTTGGCGGAGGAGCGGGAGCAGCTTGCCGAGGAACGGAAGGCCTTCCTCCTCGAGAAGACCGAAGCTGAAGAGCAGCAGCGGCTCACCGGCGAGAAGTTGTACGCGCGAGAAGGCGAGCTGACTCAGCGGAAAGTGAACCTCGACAGCCACGAAGAGGAGCTTGCCGCGCACGAACGGGCACTTGGCGGGACGCTCCAAGAGGCAAAGGATACGGCTGCGACTGCCGAGGTCACCAAGAAAGAATTGGAGGCAAAGGTGGTGCAGCTAGAAACTGATTTGAAGGTTGGTGGCGAAGAGCTTGCCGCCCTCAAGCTAGAGCGCGAGAAGGACGCCCTTGCCAACGGTGAGCTGCAGGGCCGACTCGCCGAGAGGGGCAAGGAATTGAGCGCCGCCAAGGATTCCAACGCCGATCTGATGCTGAAGCTGGCCACCTTGACGGAGACGTTGGACAGCGCCAGGAAACGGGAGGCAGACTTGAAGAAGGACATCGAGGCCAACGAGGCGCTGCTTGCGAGGGCCGCCGAAACCCAGAATCTTCTCAGAGATACTGTGGAGCTCTGGACGGAGGGCCTCGTGGACATTGCTGCAGTCATTGAAGAGGAGCTGGTGCAATTGGGGGTGGAAGGCTTCGGGTACTCCTCCAATGAGAACCTCCAACCCAGCGCCAAGCTCACTTTGTTCTTCAAAGGCATGGCGGCGGCGCTCCAGCAACTCCGGGAACGGATCCCAAAGCAGTTGGCCGACGAGTCACGCTCGATTTGTGCCGGAGTTCTGGAGAAGGTGCTGGTGAAGGTGGCCTTCCGCAATCCGGGCCTCAACCTCACCAATATCCTCAGGAAGCTGCCGGCGGACACTGATCTTGACGCGCTTAAGACCCTCGTCGCACCCATCGTCGACAGGGTGAACGAGGTCAAAAGGGTTGACGGAGGTCGCGTAGATTAGGCCGTCTGTTTTCTTCTTTTCTTGTCGCTGCCAGTCATGTCATGGGAACACTTTATTAGAGGCGCGACAAGTTATTCTTGTAATATAACTCTATCTTAGGCAACAAATAGTTGCGTTACTTCCTTTACTCGACTCTTGGCTTTGTATGGTCCTGCCCTACGCTTTCTAGGGAAACTTGCCAGTGCAGGCACTCTTGCCGCGAGCGCCGAGTGCGGAACTTCAGCAGCCTGCTGGCGGGGCCGCTACCGACAAGCAACCTTGTTGCAACTAGTTGCAGCTCACTTAAGTTGTGGAGCGGACTCGAAACAAAGTAAGGGCGCTAGCGGCTCACTTAAGTTGCTGAGCAGACTCGAAGCAAAGTAAGGGCGCTGGCAGCTCACTTAAGTTGTTGAGCGGACTCGAAACAAAGTAAGGGCGCAGCTAGCTGTGAATTGGTTCCTCCGCGCACAGGTTTTTCATACAAAGCACGGTCGTTCAAGGAAAATAACTCAAAAACTGATTGCTCAAGCTTTAGCAACTTAGCTTTTCTGTCGTCTGCTTCCCGGCAAGGAGAAACTTTTTTTTTGAACGGCCTGGTCCACACCATTATCTTCTCCT